>NC_043758.1:23268697-23615572 GCF_902148845.1 Salarias fasciatus
TCACCAGTTTTACTGTCTGCTCAAAAATCTACCATTGTACACCTGATACAGTGAACTGCTACTGCTACTGTCTGCAGTCATTTAAGACTTCTCTATCTGCCTAAGTCATATGAAAACAGAGGTGGAAAGAAAAGGTTGAAGCCAGAGGGGAGGATGAAGAGACAGAGGTCATTCCTTTCAGGCTTTGTTTGCTTTTGACCGTGCTTGAATTGGACATAGTTGTTGCTTTCACTAAGAAATGGCACACTGAAGGAGGGGGTGGAACGAGGGCCGTATCAAAGATCCTGGGAGGAAATGTCGGACATTCACTATCGGCGCCGTTTGGAGTGTAAAATACAAAAGACCAGAGAAGGGAGTTGAGGATGGATAGAGGACGTGGCGGGGAAACAGGGACTTAAACCAGAGGATAGACAGAGAAACGCAGCTCAGAGAGATAAAAAACAGATTAGAGCCAAACAGCAGGAGAGCTGCCACGCTGCGCTGTCCCAGCAGACACACAGAGAGCGAGTGTGAGAGAGAGAGAGAGAGAGAGAGAGAGCACCCACTGTTAATCACATTGTGTTGTTTTCGTAGTGAGGATGGCACATGTGCAACTTCTGACCCAGCTTATGGAGGACATGCGAAAAGCTATTTCTCACTGCGTTTGTTTGCATGCTGGGATTGAGCCTGTCTGATACATCTCCTTTTTCCTTTTATATTCCAACTTTTGGTTTTCAGATGCTAAGATTGCTGGAGAGAAGAAAAAAGAGTAAAGAAACACAACTGCTTATTTGTGACTTTACAACTGATAGTTAGTCTGAGCCTCGGAGAAACATAAACTCCATTCACTACAGAGATTCATCAACACGCTCATGTGCCGATATCAGACGCTGCACACACAGACGACCACCTGCTATGATGTGAAGTCAAGAGGAGGAATTAAAGGCTTTCAGACAGAGAGTAGCTCCTCAGCTCTCAACAGGTCTCAAAGTAGAAATGTTTGCTATTCATGCTACACTGCCAGTGGCTGTTTAAAGTCCTGCTCTGTCTTTTCTGTACTGTATGTGCCTGACAAGTTAAAAAAAAAAAAGAAAAAAAAAAAAGAAAGAAAAATCAATAAATGCAAAGCTACCAGTGGGTTTTAATGCAAGGGCTCTCCCCTCTTTGTTTTAGTCTTTCTTCTCCTCCTTCCACGTTTTTCCCTCTCTTTTCCACTTCCCCACAAAGTCATTCAGTCTCTGGAGTTTGCATTCACCTTCACTTGGAAAGAAGCGGTTTGTGTTTTTCTGTTGTTTTTCACCCCTCATGAGAGATGGAGGCAATCCAGTGTAGAGCCCGACTTCCATTACTCATCCTACACACACACACACACACACACACACACACACACACATACACACACACAGACACACACACACACACAGAGGCAGCTGTTGACAATAAACAACTCATTGACAAAATTGGCTACAATTCAGCTCATCTCGCTGACCTTTTTTTTACACGCTCTCCCTCTCCTCAGATTTGTATGATAATTTTTTTGTGCAAGTCTGTCCAAAATAATTAGTTCTGTATTCCCCTGTCGTCACGGAGCATGAAGATGTTCAGACTCTATCTGCTCATGAAAAACCAAGGCCTTTTTCAAAAACCAAGGCCCTTCTCATCTCATCCCAGGTCTGACCACAGGCCAGCCTCCACCCGGCCACCGTGCCAGACTGAGCTGGCAAACGCGCTATCTCGCTCTGGCATGGACCAAACCCTGTCAGACTCCGCTCCTAAAGGAGAAATCAGCTAATTAGTCTGAAACAGAGGAGACAAAGAGCTTTCAGCAGCTGGACTGTCTGGACAGGAGGGGCACCAGCTTCTCTGGCCCCATCAACTTGTGTTTTTCATACATTTATCCTCATCTCATATTATGATTCAGACATTGAGAGCAGCCTCCTCACAGCGTGGATTTTGGATTCCTTGCTCAGGACTTTCATTGTTGCTTTTACATGTTCCTTCTTCGCTTATTTCATTGTTTAGATTCAAGAATAGACTGATATCTCACGCAACAGGAAAAGAAGAATAGAGTTATTCCACTCAGTTCATTCTTTCCACTCTAAATCGCCCTGTAGGTTTCAGTGTGTGTGTGTGTGTGTGTGTGTGTGTGTGTGTGTGTGTGTGTGTGTGTGTGTGTGTGTGTGTGTCTTTGATGGGCAGGTGACCTGTCCTGACATTCACAAATTGTCAACTGGAAATTCCTCCAGCGACTGCATTCATGCATTACTGAAGCAGACAGTGAGTGTAGGCAGTGTAGAGAATGTGCATGGACAGTAAACCAAACCAAACTACAGTAAACCAAACTACAGTAAACCAAACTAAACCAAACTAAACCAAACTAAACTAAACTAAACTAAACTAAATTAAATTAAACTAAACCAAACCAAATTACACTAAACAAAATTAAACTAAACCAAACTAAATTAAACTAAACTAAACTATACTAACTAAATACTAGTTTAAACAGTTAAGTATCCACAAAGCTGCCCCAGGAGCTAGAATGCTGTGGGAAGTACGGTGCACTGAGCCCTGTCCTCTAATGTCTGAATGTTATTCCCTTTAGTCCGTTCATTGCTTTTCACCTGCTGTCCCCCCCTTCGAGGGGGAGTCTTCTCCAGTTTCAGTTGCTGACTCCACTATTACGAAGGCCTATGAACAAGCTCCGTCCGGACCGGGAGGACACCCCTGTCGGTCCTGCCCGTGGACTGGCTTCGGTTCTACTGCTGGGATCCGTGGTTCTTGTGCTGGACCGTCCAACGAACTGTCCTCAACATTGTCCTAGGCTTTACTTCTTATTGTCTCATGCTAGCTGTTGCCAAAGCTGTCCGTCCCTGGGAGAGGGATCCCTCCATACTGTGGTTCTCCCCAAGATTTCTTCTTTTCCCACTGGGTTTTTGGAGTTTTTTCTTGCCGGATGTGAGGGTCGAAGGCGGTGGTTGCTTCGTTCTGTCTCGTTACTGTAAATATTGACATATTACCATTATGCTTATTCACTGTTTTTACTTTTACCGACAAATGTAACATCTTGAAGCCCTCTGAGGCAACTGTTGTTGTGATACTGGGCTATACAAAAATAAATTGATTGATTGATTGATTGACAGAGTATAGCTGTCAAACATAAGGCCCGTGGGCCAAACTGTCTGGCAAGGGGCTCCAATCTGGCCTGTCAAGCCACCAAGCAAATTGTGAATTATTTTTTCCTTTATTTATTTATTCATTTTTTTATAACCACATTTCTCAAGAGTAGCAGACACAGCACTGAGACCTGATGTGATATCGGTGACGCTGCCATGAAAGCAAGCTAAAAAAACCTGCCTCATAGTCACACTGTCAGGGGTTAGTTTGGTAAAAACAGCATAATACAACAATTTCAGAAGCAGTTTTTGGACATTTCACTGCATTTTTTGATGGAAGGTATATTTAAAATTGACTTCATGTTGAGATTGTAGTAATTGTCGGGAGTAATTACGGTTCTGCGAAACTACAGATATTTTTATTCCATGTATTGTGAGCCAAAACATCACCTTTAAGCCTTTGAAGTTTCATTTTAAAGGTTATCTTGGCAGCACTTTTTATTGGTTTGGGACACCCAAGATGAAATTGGGCTGTATGTGGTTCCTGAGACGAAAGGATGATTTATTGTGGTATTTTTTGGTGAGTACATGCTAATTGTCTTTTCTTCGTGTCCTTTTTGTTTTTCCTTTCATGATGCTGCTGTCTGATCGGTGCCACCTTGGACCTCTTCTATCGGTGGATCTCGACATTCAGGTAAAACTATTGATGAAATATTCCCATTCTCAAATATCAGCTGGCCTGCGGAGGCATTGTGTAAATATATACTTATCTTGTTGTTAATCACACGGATTTTCAACATAGATTGATAGCTGTTTGCATCTTAGTGTGAAAACAGTCCTTCACAGTCGTACTTGATCAGTAGTCATGTGACGTACACTGTGATATGCTTTATAAAGCTGGACGGAGATGAGTGAGCAGGTTGCATTTGAGCTGCCTTTAAGATGTGAGGCATGCATCGTTTTTTATCAGCTCAGGATTATTGGATGGTTTTATCAGGTTTAATAGTGTGCTTGTAATTACGGGCTGCAGTCAAGGCATGATGTGCAAGTTCATCCACAATTTCTCCTGCTGCCATCACTCTTCTGAAGTGCTCTATCACCTCCATCAAAGCCACTCTGTTGTGAAGGCTGACAGAAGAAGCTTCTGACAGAGGCTGCCAATATAGTTTCATGGCTCTTGCATTATATCTGATGGAATTTATAGAGCAGCTTTGTGCTTATTCAATATCTTGTACAAACCGTTGCACATCCTTTCTGGTAATCTGTGACTGGAACCATGCAGCAGCGGCTCTGTTCAACTATTTCATCACTGTCAGAGACGCTCGCCCTGAAAGTATCATGACTCTGCAGAGTGATTTGTTTGCCAGTTGCATCATGTTTATGAAGCAGAGCATTCAGCCATGAGCAGCAAGTCTGGGTCTGACATAGAGTAATGGCATGTTTATGTGCATCAGCATCACTTTGCTTCAAAAGCGCTCGGCCTGAACAAAGACCAGCATCCACATCATGCACAATAGAATGACGTATTCCCTGTGCGGAGCAGGTGTAAAGTCAGTCCTTCAATCAAAGTTAACTCATGTGATTTGTTTTGGGGAAAAAAAAATAGAATAGATCTTTATTGTCACTGCTACTAAGAACAATGAAAATCCGTTTGGTACATTCTGAATAGCAACATTAAAAAGAAAATAGACCATATAACACACTAACAAACACATACAACATAAGAGCAAACACTAAGAAACATATATATATATGTATGTATATATATATATATATATATATATATATATATATATATATATATATATATATATATATATATATATGTATATACACACACACACACACACACACACACACACACACACACACACACGAGGGGGTACCCAAAAGTTCCCGGAATTAGGTCATAAAATACTAATAATAATGAGTTTCGACTGCTGGCCATCAGATGTGCTACAGGTAAGCCTCGTGCATATCTGTGAAAAAGATGATCTCCGAGAGTGACACTGACGCCTGTCAGGCGCTATTTATAGTAACAGAGTGCAGCGGCGGTCTGTGATTTTTTCCAAAATGGCGACATTGACTGGGAAGCCAGAGCAACGCGCAAACTTTAAATTCTGCTTTTTCCTGGGAACAACAGCAGCAGAAACACTGACCTTGTTGCAGCAAGCCTACAAGGATGATGCTCTGGGGAAGACTCAGGTCCGTGAGTGGTTCGGGCGGTTTGAGAAGGGGCAGATGTTCGCGCGTCAGGTCCGCTCAGCAGTGAAAACAATGCTGAGAGGAGGTAGTTTGGACCCAATCACCCGTTCTGCTGCTTTTACCACTCGTTGCAGGTCCTTTCTGTCCTCCGCAGTGCAGCAGCAGTAGGTCAGGAGGCTCTCGATGGTGGAGCGGTAGACGTTTGTGAGCAGCTTTACGGGGAGATGTGCCTGACGCAGCTTCCTGAGGAAGTACAGTTTCTGTTGGGCCTTCCCCACCTGATGTTAGATGTGGGTGGACCATGTGAAGTCTTCAGAGATGTGGACCCCAAGGAACTTAAAGCTCTCCTCTCTGTCTACCTCCTCTCCATCAATGTAGAGGACAGAGTGCTCAGTTCGCTTTGCTCTTCTAAAGTCCACTATTATCTTCTTGGTCTTTTCGGTGTTGAGGTTAAGGTTGTTGTGATGACACCATCGTCGCAGATGCTGGACCTCCTCCCTGTAGGCTGATTCATCGTTGTCTCTGATCAGTCCTATGATGGTGGTGTCATCTCCAAACTTAACAATGGTGTTGCTGGAGTGAACAGGGAGTAGAGAAGCTGCCTGAGGACACACCCCTGAGGAGTGCCAGTGTTCAGGATGAGAGTGGAGGAGATGTGGTGTCTGATCCTGACATTCTGGGGTCTGTTACTGAGAAAATCCAGTATCCAGGAACACAGTGAGGTACCGAGCCCCAGGTTGCTCAACTTCATAACCAGTTTGTGAGGAAGAACTGTATTGAAGGCGGAGCTGAAATCCACAAACGGCATTCTCCTGTAGGTGTTACATCCTTCCAGGTGTGTGAGGGCTGTGTGGAGAGATGTGATGACTGCGTTTTCCGTTGACCAGTTTGCCCTGTATGCAAACTGATGTGGATCGAGGTCAGCAGCAATAGCAGCCTTAATATGGGAAGATATGAGTCTTTCAAAGCATTTGGTTATGATGGGGGTCACAGGGACTACCTGATACATAAAAGTGGTTTAGGTTTTATTTATTTATCTGAAGATGAAACATTTAAGCTAAAACTGTGTGTATTTCTCTTGTCTTTGGCCCTGTTTACACTGATTTTTCTTGAGAAAATGCACCATTTTTTGCATTTTCATTCGGGAAAAGTTTCACAGGACCTCAGGTTACAGTCCAAAAACATGCAGGAGTTGGCATTGTTTGTTTTTTCAATGAATCCATCTGTCCGTCCATCCATCCATCCTTGCATCCATCCATCCATTCATTTTCTTTACAGCTTAGTCCATTTGGAGTCTTGGTGACAGCAATGAGAGCAATCAAGCAGAGATATCTCTGTCCCCTGCAACTTCCGCCAGCTTTTTTGGAGAAACCTCAAGCCGGTCCAAGACCAAACCAGAGATATCATTCTCCCGTGAGTCCTGGACCAACCTCGAGGCCTCCTACCAGTCAGATGTGACTGGTAAATCTAGAGGGAGGTGACCATGGAGAATCCACTCTCTCCTTTCAATGTGAAGTCGCTGCTTGAGTGTGAGTCTTTCCTGGGTGTCAGAACATTTCACTCTGTCACCAGTTGTGATACCTGCCACCCTGTGGAGAAAGTTAATTTCGGCCACTTCGAGCTGCAGTCTGATTCTTTCGGTCATGACCCAAAGTTCATGACCAGCTATGAGGGTGAGGATGTGGACTGACCGGTAAACAGAGATTTTTATTTTACAGCTCAACTCCCTCTCCACCACAAAATTTTGGCACAGTGACTGCATGACTGTAGCCACCTGTCTGAATCTACGGCCAATCTCACTAACTCTCCTCCTGTCACTATTAAGACACTTAAAGTCCCCCACATGGGGAAGGTTCTCCCTCCCTACCTGAAGAGGGCATGCCATCCTTTTCTATTAAAGAATCATGGACTCAGATTTGGAGGTGCTGATCTGCATCCCAACCTCTTCACACTCGGCATCAAATTTTTAGATTGAATGCTGGAGGACTGCTGGATTCCAACACCCCCCCACATAATGTCCTCCTGGCCCCAGCTGTGGTTCAACACCCTGTCCATGAAAATCAGCACCCACCTTCAACAAGTGTATCTTAATGCTGAGTATCCGAGCAAAGCTCTAACAGCGACAAGTAGAAAAACTGCAGCCTGTGGTCCTCTATCCTCCCTGAGTACCTCCAACAAGGCATCTCAGAGGGACAAGGTCTTACGCCTTATCCTGGCCTACAAAACACACTGCAGAGGAGGCTTTTCTTAAATATTGTTTGGAAGGATTCACTCTTAGTTGAATTAGCCACTCAGTTCAAACAGTGATTGCAAAGGACATTGGTTGCAGCATCACTATTGATGTGGTAATACTGTACTTAAACAGATGCTTTACTTATAAATGTTTGAGTGTAGTTACTAACAATGTATAAATTCAATGAAATCCAATGTTTCTTTTTTTCCCTGGGTGGAGCTGTATTGCAGGCATCCTTAAAGAGCTGTTATATCTCACCATGCATCACTGGTTTCAGTTTGTCATACCTTCCTGTGTGACTTTGGTGATGCACAGCTGTGTGAACGATGTTTTTGGCAGGGTGACGTCAGTAAACGTGCACAGGATGGGGTATTTCTCCTCACTGAATTAATCTAATCCGACAGCATTTATCTGATGGTGGCTGGTGCTTCGCTTGGGCCCGATTTGTTTGGTTGCCAGAGTGTCTCCACCCCATGCAGCGTTGGCCATATGGTCAGAGTGACTGTCAACTGTGGCCTGGCGACAGAGTCCAAGCTTTGCTTTTTGGTTTGTTCCTTTAATCTTCCTTTTGTGTTGAAATATTGCTTCCATTTTCTGTTGATTGAAACGAGCCCACATTGTCTCATTGCACTCAAAAATGGCTTTCATTTGAAGGTGTTGTCTCAGCTTAAAGAATAATGCAGAATTTCACATTTATCAGGACAGATTTCATATTTGAGCACTTTAAATCACTGAGCAAAGTTTCCCCTCAAAACAATGAGTCTCCCTCTGGCATCACTTAAAAAAGTTGTGGATGTTTTTAGTATTCAGTGTGAAAATTAAGTTAAGCTCTGCATAGTACCCCCTATAACATCCCAACATCCACATGCAGCTCTTCAACCAAATTCTCTTGTGCTTAAAGACAAGTATCCTACAAATTTATCAGTATTTTTGCTACTTTCCCATTAAAAAATGTGTCACACCATACCAATATTTGTCTTTTGGGAAGATTTGATTAGATTAGATTAGAGCGCCATTTTTATGATATCCAAAAGTCCGATGCAGCCACAATAATTGAAAAGCCCAAATACCAACTTGAAGCAAACTAAGTTGTTGGGCACTCGTGATTCAGGCCTGGTTTTTATGTGTCTCTGCTTGAACACACCTAAATGTGATGAGTGGCTTGTTAGCAGGATTTCTGCTGAGCTTCATGATTATATTTTCATTAATAAAGTGTGTTTGAGTTGAAAGACATTTTAAAGATGCAGGAATTTGGTCCTTCGGGTCAGGACTGCTTTCAGCGCATTTCATGATTCACCACCTAAAACCAAGTTAAGACCAGGAACATATACAGTATATTTGTGTGGGAATGATCAGTAATTGCAGCAATTTCTGTCAATATTGCCTCAAATATACTGTATTTACATGTTTAGATATTATGTTCAGGGTTCAGTGGCATGCATTGTTTTCTTTATTTCCTAGGTAACTGCTAATATGTCTTTTTTTTTCATGACTCACTCAATGACAACCTCTAGATGTGAGGTTTGAAGCAGCTGCAGCAGATAATGTCCGTTGCTAGGCATGAAGACGGCAACAGACATCGTTTCCTCATGTAAAATTGTAAGCAGCAAAGTGCTCACTTGTTTCCCACCACAAATACAACAGAGACTGTCAGAGAAAATCACTGTTGCAGTTAGCGCTGTTAAGAACTCCTCCAAACAGGGGCCATCATGCCTCCCATACTCCCATATCGGTGCCAGACAAGAGGAACTTTTACGTGCCGTTGTCAGAGCAATTTTTAATGTGCATGTAAATATTTCCCAATTGTTAAACCGTAATTGTTTTTCAGTAAAAAGATGCCAATAAATGTGCTCTGAGTACAGAAAAGGTCAAGCTAATTGGGAGCTCAGCACTCAGAGGGATGTTGAAGCCTCCAGTCTGCATGCTCCGATCATGACTTTTTATCTGATGCCAAACAAAAGCCTACAAAGCAAAAGTTTCCTGGCATCCTGTCACTTTGGTGTTTCAAGCATTCACTTCCCAAGCTACTGTTTTCTGTAACTATTCAGTTTGAGTCTGACGATTGACTGTTTTTATTTTCACTGCCTTTCATTTGTTATGGTCACTCAGGAAAGTTTTTTTTCCCCCAATGAAATCAGTTCAATACCACAGATCTACTCACTGAACATGAGGGCAACACTAAGCAGCAGGATAAGGTCTTGTTTACAAGCTCCTCAGTAAGTAATCAGAATGAAGTCTTCTGGCTTGTATTACATATAACAAAGCCAGCATTTTTTTCATAAATCAATAAGCCTGTATTAAGGGCTCGGCAAACTCTGTAAACCAATAGGTTTACAGAATTTGCTCGCGACTGAAGCTACGGCTTTATCAGACTTATAAATTTGCTGGATTTATTTAAAGGAGGAAGATAAGCCTCCTGCTGCACCGCTTTGATCCAGACATGATGAGAAAACAGTAAACTTTGTGATGGAGTCAATAGTCAATCTTCAACACGGTAAGTTAAGGTGTAACACAGCATCACTGTGAATCCTTTGATAAGCCTCCTATTAAACGTATAGGAACATTATTATGCAATGACAGATTATCATGGAAGTGGATCCTGGCCTTTTCATCCATCCACTTCAACTGAAAATGTAACAGCACACCCAAAGTCAGTGTCTGAAACTTTGTGGAGTTTCTCAGTGTAATATATATATATACAGTATAAACTGCATAACTCAGCAAGTATTGTCCCAGAAGTTGTATGTGAAGCACTCTCCCTCCAAACTATATGCCTGCCTGGCTGTTATTTCTCGCAGAATGACCAGCTGTTTCTCGTTGGTGCTCTTGCCAGAGTTATTGCAGCTCTTCCAGTGACAGCCATATGGTCAGTGTGTTTGTCACATGGTCACCTTTGTCACATAATAACCTTCCATTGGGTTATTTTCAGAGTTTCTGAGTGGTGAACAACAAAAACGTCAGCATGTGAGGAAAGAGGGCAAGGCACTCAGTCAAGTGAAGGTTACAGACATGCAGATGGGTCGTTGCCTTGCTGTTTCACCCATATTCACATTTTCTTTGTTAGCAGCCCTTTAACCCCCAAGCTTCACATGTATGACAAGGACAAGTTCGCTCCAAATGTATATATCATTTATCACCTTTGAGAAATTGTAATACATCTAAATATAAACGTATACATGGAACTTTACACATCTATGCATGGACACAGACATTCTGTGCCCCGATCGGCCAAAACATTGTCTGGATTTAGTTGAAACTATCTCAGTCTTACAGGCTTTTGACCAGTGCCTGAGAAATAAACAAGAGATATTGTCACGATTTAAGCAGACATGAATGAATGAATGAATGAATGAATGAATGAATGAATGAAATTGAATGAATGAATGAGATTATCGGCAACATTATCAAATAATGTTCTAATTTTGCATTTATTTTCAGATATTGAGATATTAAAAAAAATCCAACATTTCTCAAGGGAAAGCAAATAACACTCTTTAGAAATCCATGAAATATCAATCAGAGGTCACAGATCAGGATGTTATGATCCAAATCTGGCAGTGACAGTGACTTAAAGGTAAATCCTGTCTAATTTAACTTCTAACATTTAAATTATGCTATTCGCTGCACTGGTTCAGTGTATACTCTCAATGTGGCAGGATGTAAAGAGGTGGTAGACCTTTCCTGGAAATTATTTGTTCTTCGGTCCCAGCAAGGGATTCTGGGGAAAAAAAAAGCTTAATTGCATTTCAAATGAATGTTTCTGCTGTGAGGGAAATTATGTACAAGTTGCACAATTTTTCTGGGACTGATTCTCCTTCATGTTCGGCCCAAGAGTTAACTATTTCATACAAAGGGAACATTTTATGTAATCTATGTGATGACATCTGTTTTCTGTCTAAATATGTCAGAACGTCATCTTTTTCTAACTATTTGTGTCACAATTCACCTTCTTCTTTATTTCTAAATCATTAAAATTTTCTGTATAGCTATATCTCCATGTAAAACGAAGTTCAAATCAAATCAAATCAAATCTTTAGTGATTGATTTGATTTGATTTGATTTAAAACGAAATTAACCAATTTTTGTTCTTTCCCAAGTCGCATTGCACAGCTCAGTAACAATGCTACAGTTACAGCGTTACCTGGAAAGACACACGCGTGCTTAACTCTCACCGACACTCTGCCCATAAGTTCCAAATCACACCTTCTATTACGTGAATCCACCTGCCGTCAGCGTCTCTGCCGTTGCAGCGTGTGTGGTATGAGTTCAGACCGTGTTCAGCCATGACAGCAAACACAGCTTCCTCTCTCCTGCCGTGTCAGTGAGGTGCTGATGCAACACGGCGGTTATCCTCATATTCAGACTGTCCTCCGCAGTGTGGCTTCTTTGGGCTGTGACAGAGTCTCCCAGGGAAGCTCATTCGCATTGCAAAATCAGTCCTCCAGGGCTTCAGTGTGTGTGTGTGTGTGTGTGTGTGTGTGTGTGTGTGTCTGTGTATAGAAATGAAATTGTGAGACTGTGCCTGTGTGTGTGCATTCACCAAACAGTATGTGTATTTCTGCATTTTTTCCCCCCTGAAACCTCTCATGAGTAACTATCGTTTCCCTCTCCTCGTGCTGTATAGACTGGGGGTCATCTGGCACCATTCAAGCTAAAGTCTGTGGTCTGTGCGTGTGTGGGTGTACGTGGGTGGTTTGGTTGGATGACCGCGCTCATCTTGGCAGTGCCCTGTAGGCGCTCAACAGACCGAGCCTCTTCCTCTCTGCCCCCAAGCATACGTCATTAAAGAGTTCCGGCTTGTTTTAAACTAAAGCATCCCACTGTTAATGTTGTCAGTTGTTCGGTGCCATATGTTGCGGATGGCAGTCACAGCCTTTTTCAAGCTGCGGCGCACAACATAAGCAGACAGGAAGGATGCACATCTACCCGCCGTGTCTAGTTATCTATTCATCTATGCACAATCTTCTGTCTGCCAAATGACAACCTAGAACATTAGTCAGACATGTAGTCACACCGATGTACACCTGCAAAGCCGCACACCTGCTCATGCATATAATGTCGCCTCTGTACGCTAATAGGCTTGGGTGTAAATAAAGATGTTTCCCATTTATTAAATAGTTGTCCATCTGACGGTTACAGCTGCAATGTACCGCGCGCGCACACACACACACACACACACACACACACACACACACACACACACACACACACACACGCTCAGTCTCGTATTTCTATCCTCGTGGGGACCGTCCATTGACTCCCATTCATGTCTAGCCCCTAACCCTGACCCTTACCCTAACCCTAACCCACACCACAACAAAGCCTAACCCTAAAGAAATGTTTTTGCACTTTTACTTTTTTCAGTAACAACAACATGGTCAAGAAAACACTGTTTCTCCTACTTAGGACCGGAAAAAGGTCCCCACAAGGCACGTCGTTCCACGTTTTGCTATCCTTGTGGGGACATTTGGCCCCAACAAGGATAGAAATACGAGAACACACACACACACACACACACACACACACACACACACACACACACACACACACACTCATGTTTGCCGTCATAGCCTTGCTACAGGCCTCCAAGGATACTGGTTAATTCACGACTCCTCTACTCTGATCTAGAATGAAACATCTCTAAAGGGACATGATTGTTGTGCATACGGGACGGTGCCTCCTGCTGTCCCTCGTGTTTTAATTGATTCTTAATTAGGTCTTGATCTCACAATCCCTTAAGGTTCAGCACACTTCTTGCCAGATAATTAATTTCCATCCTGACTACGTCAAGGCGAACCCTTGACACTTCTTCAGTTGTGTACCTCAACTTCACTGGGTGATCCGGGTGATCCCTTTATCACAATTGATCCTGCTGCAACAGAAAGATTATTGCTTTGGATTATTACATCTTCAATGGGGGGTCGGAATGCATCGGGTTGGAACGGACTGACAGAAGAATGTATAGCAGCAGTAGTCACAAGCTCAAACAGTGTGTGGCTTCAGTGTCATGAATGCGCTCCATGTGATTAAATGACTTGATTGAAAAGACAGAAGTAATAAACTCTCATTGAGAGTTTTGCTTGCCCAAACAGCAACAAGGTTTTGACAGACTACTAAATCTTGCTTCAGGAGTATTGTGGCCTCATCCGGTTGGAATTACTTTTTTCTTCCCCATTATCAAATATTCACAAACTCAGCTAACATGACATAAAAAAAAGCATAAAATAACTTTAGATATTTGTAAGAATCAACATCCAAACCATGTTTAAGGTTAATTTAAAGGTCACTGCTAAACAACTATCTGCTAATTAAAAGCACATATTTAACACTGTGTGCAGAGAGATTCCTCTACAGTGATTTAGGTTTAGGTTTAGATTTACTGAGCACCTTTGCCCTGATTCAGTACATGTAGGTTCATGAATATGGAAACACCCCTTGTTTCCATCTTCACTTGCAGCTGTAACTTTCCTGAGGGCCACCTACAAGTCGGCGTACCACAAAGGTCATGCTTTAGGTCATGTTTCATACTGGATGTTCTGACTGACAGATTGACTCGGAGGGCTGTAGAGCAGTTTGGGCTCTGGTTGGATCTATAACCAACAGCACCATTATCAGAGGCATGCCAGAAAGAGGGTTTGAGATGTAATGCATACATCTGATGGTTAAGTCCTAATTGATAGGCTTTTATTACCTGCTCATAAATGATTGTTCACTGCAACTTATTTAAGGATTGTATGTTGTGTTACATTTGAATTCCATCTGATTTGTAGTCGATTCTTCCTGATCGATTAAAGTTACGTCGTTCTCAGGTCGCACATTCCTGTCCTTTCACTCAACAACACTGAAATAATCAATTAACACATTAAAATCATGTGTTCGTTAATCTTCTGTGTCTGACATGGCACAATCTCCTTCTTGGGATTTCATTGAGGTCAGTTTTGTTGTCTGGCGGAATCAGATTCGGAGTGTATGTTGAAAAGTGCTTTCATTCTTCTAACAGGCTTACAATCGAAAAAGAACAAGTCGTCCAAATTACTGTTTATGTTAAAGGTGTATTAAAACTGAATTTAGTGATGTGCTTTATGACACCAAAGTGTTCTAAAAGTAATGTGATTTTAGTAAAGCTCAAGGATTTTGTGAAGCAAGTCTGAATATTTGACCTTCATTGAACATGGACTTTAACATTTGGTCCATTTTTCAAATGTTCTGGCCTGAAAACATGAGAGCGAAAAGGTCTTTTGGGCTGTTACAGCAGCTCAAATGCCATTTTTCACATCATTCTAATCCCTGTCAATGTATTCACTCATCTGGTTTGATTTCGCATCCACGGCTGAGGTGAACCCACGTCTCCACTCAACCTTGAGCTCAAGGTTAAAATTGATCGACTGGCGGCTTCATCAGGTCTAAAGATACCCCCTTTGATGTGCATTCATGTGCATGAATAGTGTGAGAGCAGCCATACACACATTGCCTCGATCAAAATCACCTTTCCTATCAGTGGACCTGAGGGAGGCACATTGTTTGGTTTGCCCTTATCACAGCAGCATTGTAGACGAGGCTCCAGGCCATAGATTAAACGTCATTACTTAATGAGAGGAGAGCAGGATGGATGCGGTATGTAATTAGAACGACACATCCGCTGCTCTGATATATCAATCACCGTAGACTGAGCAGCGTGGGTGTGTTCCCACATGTGCATGTGTGTGTCAACCGTGGGCTCCCTTATTGAACCCCTGATGAGTGTGTGAGTATGCAAAGATTCAACACATTAGGTGCTGCTCATCACTCTTTCATCAATCTGTTATTTGGCACTCACTCACACACACACCCACACATGCGCACACACTCCTTGAGGGAACATGTCAACTTTCTGGGTGGTAGATTTCACGCAGCGCGGTGGAGGCTCTTGGGTGTAGCCGGTCGGGTATGTTAATGATGTTGAGGTTGGGTAATAAGGATGTCTTCCATGACTAATGGAGGGAGTCACTATCTATTTATCTCCGCCCATCCATCTCTGTTTCCTCTCCTCCTCCCTCTCCTGCTCATTTTCTCTTACACAAACACACGCAGTCGTAAAAAAGTTTGAGCGGAGCCCATTCATCAAAGCAAACTGTGACATATCAGGCACAAGCATAACAAATACATCAGTGTGCGCATACACACACACACACACACACACACACACACACACACACACACACACACACACACACACACACACACACACACACAGAGCAGTGTGTACAGTGATATTGATAATACTGTAACTTACAGTAACAATGCACAGGACGAGCTTGTTCTTTTTGTGGGGTTCTGCTGACACCTAGTGCTCATTCAGTATTACTGCATGTCCCAGGAGTTGGAACATTTGAAGTGTGTTTCATTGGAGTTAATAGTTCTGTTGATGTGAGAAAATCAGATACAATTTTTCTCTTTATTTGAAGAACCTGAGTTAAACCTCACAAACGTATAACCTCAGTGCCAGCATAGGAGATACAAGTGTTAAACTAAACTGGTAAGAGATGATTAAATATAAAGCGTTTTGAGTTTTAATGCCTGCAGCATAACCTGAGTTTACTGTTTAAAAATGGACTAACTGATGCCAGCATCGAGAGGAAAATTGATTGAGTCTGAATTTCTGAACTTTACATCATCTAACAGAGTTGAGAATATGAACTGATCAGAGAGAATTGCTTTACACACCGCTCAGGCTGAAGCTGAGGTTTGTATTGATTAGTCAGAAAATTGATTTTCTGTTGAAGCTTTTTTTTTGTTTTCAACAAATAAATTCCTCAATCAAACCACAAGGTTCTCAACAGGTTCAAACTAAAACAAAGCAATGAGGGGAAAAAAGAGTGCACACTGGGAGTGGTGCACTGACCTTTGAGTCAGCCGTTTCTGTAAGTACGCTGATGTGTGTAGTCGGGGTATAAAAGTGAACGGGAAATGAATAAGTCCACATACTGCAGCGTAGCCCGAGGCTGGGAGTTAAATTAACAACTACACAAGCGAAAAGGAGTTTTCTAACTAAGCAGGGTGCTCCACCAAACTTTGCATCATCTACCTCAGTATTTGATGAAGAACCTCTGCCGTCGAGGTAAAGCAGACACTGGAATTTGAAAAAAAGCATTCAGCACTTTTTAATGACAGAGGAAGAAATCTTCAAACTGAAAACTCTGCTCTGATCTCTTTTGACTTGGCACAGAAATGACTTAGGGTTCAGAAGTGATGTATAACCATAATCTTCTCTGTAAACTAACCTCTGAACGTGCACCATCTATCAACGTTAAATAATTTGGGACACAAACAGAGGCAGGCTTGATAAGAAAGCCAAGGTGTAACAGTGTAACTGTGACAAGCTAAAATGGATTTTGTCGCAAGTTCAGGCATGAAATGTAGTGACAGTGGCTGATCAGTCTGTCCATGCCAAACTCTGGATGTGTCTCCTGGATGAAGGTTGTAAAGAAAAGCCAAACACCTGCTCCAGTCATGTTTTTTTTTCCTACTCTGCTGAATTCACCGAACTGGCGAACACATTGTTCGGCTAACTGTCTTCAAAGTTCTGGTCTGAGGTCAGCTTGTGACTCATTTAATTAGGGACACACTGTTTAAAGCCTTTGATGTCTGCAAACTTCTGGAAAATAATTTATGGATTCACATGTTTTGGGGGAAAAATAAGTTTGAAAGTTTAAGTGTGGGAATCTCAAAGGCTTAAGATCATGTAGTCGAAAGTTTGACTACTTTGAATAAATAATGGAGAGAAAAACACCACTCGGTGACCTTGTAGCCTTCATTAAAAAGTAAACAGTAAACACCAGTGGAGGAGTTCAAAAGCAGAAAAAAACACTCGCTGGCACAGTTTTCACAGGTTTAGATCTTTTTAGCTTTGCTGTTTACTGTGAGATGTTAAACTTGAATGAAACAGACGTGTGCCAACGGCATTTCAAACATGGAATCAGTGATATCAGTGATAAAGAACCACATGGTAAAAGGTTGCATGTATGATGTTTAATCTTGTGTGTGTGTGTCTGTGTGTGTGTGTCCCACGGTTCAGCAGTGTTTTTGACCTGCGATGCCATGTGGTGGATTGATCTGTCTCTTCAAAGCTCAGTTGGGAGCAGGTGCTCACAAAGTTCATTTTATTTGGACTAAAGCCCCTCTGGCTAAACCGCAAACCGACACAACACAAACTCTGTGCGTGCGTGCGTGCGTGCGTGCGTGCGTGCGTGTAAACAAATGTGCCTGGATCCATCCTCTCAGCTCTTTGACAGTGTAATTGCAGCCTGCATGTTAAGTAGATGTAACACAGCAGCTCTGAGACTGCATTACCAGCAAAACACTGTCATTAGAACATTAGCGCTGAAAACGCTCCTGTTGTTTGTGAGCTGCAGATCCACACACACTCCTAAATCACAAACACTTCCCTCTCTCAGTTTCATTTATTTATTTAATTTTTGAGGACAAGGACAATGATAAAGAGTATATGTCTGACAGTAGATGTCCTTACCGGAGCATACAGCCCAAACCTTAAGCAGCTCCCAAAAACAAGTTCTTACTTTTTCTTTAAAAAAAAATGGTGTGCTTCATAGTTGGAATATATTCAAAACTTCTGTTTGATATTAATAAATCCCTTTGCTGCTCAGGACCTGAGGCACTTCCATTGCTGTGTTCTGTTTCAAACCCCCTGCGACGCCAGAGCAAAAGCTTTTTTTTCTGTTTTTCCTCCACAAATGTTCATCTACAGCTGCCTCTATTGGTTGGCTTGCCTTTAGAATTTGGCGACTTTTGTCATATCAAAGGTAGATCCGCTGTTCCTGTGCTTTCAGGATTAAATTACTCCCTTTGACAGTAGAGCTTGGTGTTTTTGGGGAGAACCATCAAACAATGCAGCCCTCCGCCGATGAAAATAGGCTGTGAAAATATTCTGCAGCATGTTCTCAGTCACATTTTCTGAGCTTGTCTTTTGTTTGCGATGAGGTTCAAACCCCAGCAGTGCTTTGTTTACCCTCTGTCCCAGCTGAAGCCTCTCTGAGGGGACGCTGTGCAAAGGCAACGCACTGACTGTTCATGCTAAAGCTTAACAGCCATATTGTAAAGGACAGTTGCAGGTTCGATTAGTATTTTATTTGCTTCTGAATTGTGCTGCTATTTTTTTTGTGTCGAGTGAATCTCGAGTGACAGTTGGCTGAAGAATGTGTTTTTTGTTAGTGCTGAAATGAACGTAAGACGGAGTGTGAAGCCTTCAAGACATGATCGATACATTTTAATGTTTTTGCATTTTCACTTCAGAAAACTTTTCACATTTACACAAGTGTTTTTTTTTGTTTTTTTTTAAATAAGTTCTGTTGACATGGGAACAGGACCATATTCAGCAGTAATCCCCTGTTCATACTGAAAGTCTACTTTCTTGTTGCCTTTAACATTTTACACACTCAGGGTAGTTGTTGTGATCCATATTATGTGTTGACACTTTTCTTATTTCTTACTCTGATGCTTCGTTTGCTGAACGAGTCGCACTTGCTGCTGTGTGTCGTGGTGATTTTTCCAGCTGAGAAATCATCCAGAATTTGTAAAATGCTTGAAGGAGTCATTAGAGGGGCAGGGATCCTTCCATCAGACACAGCATGGCTGCAATTTGTTGCAGGAAGACAGCAGTTCTGACAGGCCGGATGCATTTAGACACCTTAAGTTTTTTTTTTTTTTTTTTTTTTTTTTTTGTGGGAATCAAATGGCAGCAGTAATCACAAAACGTGAATTGTTAACCCTCAGTTCCTTCAATATGATCTTTCTTCGAGCATTGGTTCTCAGAGTGGGCCAGGCTCCCTCAGTGTGTCAGAGAGCTTCTCGAGCAAATCAGATATATTAACACCGTCCATGTTGTAAGCTACCATTAGTTATGCTTAAGCTGGATTGTGGCCCAGATGTGAAGTTGATCCAGAACGGATGATTTCCAACTATTGAGACTTTCATGGTCACTTTGTTTTACTACAGCAAGAACTTACTGTTATTTGCTGTCCAATCAATTTCCACCAGCGTTTTGGCAGGTGTATTCTCACGTGACTCTTGTGTCAGTCTTCTTGAGTCATTACTTGCTCCAAAATGTTTTTTTTTTTTTTTTTGTTTTTCCTTTTTGCACTTCATCTTCCCATAATCCAAGCACTTGCTCTTCAGGCTCATTAGTAACGCTCCATGTTTGGCTCTCTCTGATTACCCAGTGATAAACTGGTGGCTGCTTTGTGGCTGTATGTTTGCTGTTTAGCACAGTTTACTTTCCTTACGAGACTCCAGATTGTTTTGGCACACCAGTGTAATAAATCCTGCAGCCGTGAGAGCGTAAAGACCAAGTTGGAGATGCAATATTTTCCTAAAGGGAAATGTCATGCTGTCACGCTGTGCTTACCATGACTGTGGAATTTTCCTGCTTCCTTTGTGACCAAATGTCAAGATGAGACAGCAGCAGGGAGACTGCGTGTGCACGTATTTTGTGTTTGCATGTGTCTGTGTGTGTGTGTGTGTGGGTGTGCACGACCCCCGACCCTCAGTCAGACGTGACCCACTGCAGCCTTCTGCATTCAGCAGACAGATTAGGGTGTGAGTACACACTCCACTCATTAGACACAGCTCAGCGGTCTTCTTTGAAATCTCACTCTGTCACAGTCATGTACACAAAGTCACATCCACACCTCCTTTGCAGTCAATGCCTTCCTCTCTCTCTCTCTCTCTCTCTCTCTCTCTCTCTCTCTCTCTCTCTCTCTCTCTCTCTCTCTCCCTCTCTGTCTCTCTCACTCTGATGTTTCTATAGCAACAGCATGGCAGGCCCGTGAGTGGGGAAAAGGGAAACGGTTGTATCCAAAACCCACAGCCAATTAAATACCCGGAAAAAAAATCTGCATACAATACGAGTCAGGACTTTGACTGCGCGTTCACTCGTCCCTGATGTATCGCCGCCAACACATATCTCAGGAGTGGCGGTAATGGCGGTTCATCAAAGCAAATGCAATTAAAATATGTAGAATTAATCAGTGTAATCTGAAACATAAACTCAGCAGACACTTTATTAGGCGCACCTGCTCATAATTGCACACAGCCAGCCAGTTCATCTGCACAGCGGTGCTCCAGCCTGTAACTCATCGCGGAGTGTGTTCTGGCGAAACTGAGAATACCAACCCACACAAAATGAAAAGAAAAAGAAAAGTTTAGAAAATATGAGGCTTTTTTTTTTTTTTGCCCCTCTCATTTGTGCAGGTTGGCTTAAGGTAAATCAGGCCCCGCGTGTGAGGATAAGCTTCCCAGCTCCAGCTGCTGACACTTTGATGAAAAGTGCATTCTGTGGTGTCTTGGGTAATTAGTGAGCTCAACAATGACCTGAATATGGATGCTGCGGGGAGTGAATAAAGTAGGCGCATTTCATGAATCAGACATCACTGTGCCAGAGCACAGTTTTGCTTGCTGGCCTGCCTGTCCAGAAGAAAAAAAAAAAAAGGCTCTACAATCACACTAATTGTATCAGTCTGACCTGTGGTCAGTTCTGGTTCTGCGGTTCATTAAATGATTGATAGTAAGTGATGGGACACTGCTGCCGGGTGTTAAAAACCCCATCCCAAACAGTTTGGCCTTGTCTGCACTCCACTTTTGCTGTTTTTTTTTTTTTTTTTTTGTCACTGGAACTCTCTTGGCAGATAAGGTTATCCAGATTGTCTCACAAAAGTTAAAAAAATGTTGGGGTTGCAACCATGTGCAAGGCAGATGGAATTGTATAGTAGATTTAATTAATTACACTCAGAGCAAACTTGGCAGCGGACACATGCAGTCATTTTAAACGTGGACCTCTTTCAACAATTAGGTTGGCAGCATATGGCTGCGAATTGGAGACGGCTGCCCACAGAAACCGCAGACTCCAAAACAACGGTGAGCAGCTGGAGATAAATATGGCCGTGTTGATGAAATGTGGATATGGACTAAATTGATAAATAATGAGAGAAGTTTGTTCACATGTTTGGCAGGTCTGTCCATAGAAATGATGGGGAGGGGGCAGACGCACGCTCCTACACACACAGATGCACACGCTCAAACACAGTACAAGGATGGGGCCGGGGTCTGCCATTTTCTTTTTCTTTTTATTATTTTTTTTTTTTTTATTTCTGGCTCATATTTCTGTTGTTTGCTGTTTGGCGCTCCCCCCTGATGAAAACAGTTATCTCCGTAGGGCCATATGTGACATATGCTGGACAGACAAAGCAAACCGCCGCTGCTCTTTGCACACTTTCCCAGTTTCATTAAGTTCCATTAAGTCCTGCTAAAATCCAGTTCACCTAACCACAGGCAACGAGACCCCGATGGCTGAGCATATGTGGCGCATTGCTGCATATCAAATCGCTGGATGTCCCCTCTGGGTGTGATTCAGCCTGAGTGCAGGCATTTATTTGTGACTCATCTTCATTATTGCATTCCTGTGTTGTTGCATTGATTTCCGCCTTTAACCGATGGAGATACTCATCGACATACAATACTCTGCCGTGGATTTAGATATCATGAGTTCATGATGATATGAACAGCAGCAGGCAAAAAAAAAAAGTCTGTCTTTATCAAGGACTCTCTTCAGTATGAAGATCAACCCAGAGTCAAGTGGTGCAGAGGTCCCTACAGAGAACTGTTCCAAACAGAATCAAGTCTATCTGGGAATATATTAAACTGCACTAAATTGACTCTGAACTAAATTACGTATGTAGAAGAGCTGTGCTTCCTCCTCCAATCTCTGTGCAAGTTTCAAAAAAATAAAAAAAACGGACTGTGTGCAAGAATGCAATGAACTGCTAATTCTCTTTTAATGCATTGCAGCTGCTCATTCTCAGCCTGAGTAATGTTTATCAGCAACAGATCGTCATGTTTTTGTATTTTGTCATGATCTTTTTGAATTTCCTGATCATATACAGTACATGATCCATCTCTTCCCCTTTTCCTAATATAATATCTAACCTCAGCTCCACCATGTGGCCCATCAATCAGTCAGCCAAGCTTTCTTTTTAGATCACTTTTCACGCAGGGGTGTGAAACATAAGGCTCATGGGCCAAACCCAGGCAGCAAGAGGCTCCCTTCTGACCCATCAACCCATCAAGCACTTGGCAGAAATGTTAAAGGGCACTGATTTTGTTTTTTTGTTTTTTGTTTTTTGTTTTTTTTAACACATTTCTTAGGTTAAGCAGACACAGTACAACACAGAGACTCGAGCTGAGAAATTCACTGACATTGTCATACAGCTAAATAACCCACCTCCAAGTGCAAACTAGTATTACCTTCAAAGCCACGCATATTAATGTTTTGTTGTAATTGTTTTGTGAAAATAGAAACAGTTTTATCACATATACTCTGGAAAAAAGAAAAAAACATATATATAAATTCCAAGGTTAATATGGAACTGTTTTAACCAGTCCGACCTACTGAAGATAAAATTATTCTGTATGTGGCCGTTAAGAATTCTAACAGTATTTAACAACAAAAAAGCCCAAAGATGAGATTTGTCGTATAAAATATAAGGGTTTATAAATAATGATCTGATTAAAAAGCATTCAACAGAAATTCTCATTTCATTTTTATTTCATGTCTAAGTTGATTTCTAATAAGGAATTGCACAATTCATTCATATCAAAACCAAAAAGTTGTGGCAATATAAAATTCTTTTAGTTTAGTTTAGTTTAGTTATTATTATTATTCTACTCCTGCATTTTTAGTTCTATTAGTCTTCTTCATTCATTTTTGTCAGTGTGTGCTTGTATCTCTCGGTGTGTAAATCCTCTAAAAACATGCAAATAATTTGGCAGGGATGCGATAGCTGGTGGACACGTCACGCTTGGCAAGTTTTGGTAGCGATTCAAATCTGGGATTCTCGCCATTACACACACTGATCTATCTTTTTATTTATTTTTTTCCTTCCGAGCCAGAACACTTTGTGTTGCTGCAGAGATTCGACATCTGGGATGTCTGTGCTCGCTGCCAGACATCGCCGCATTTAATTTTTTTTATTTATTTATTTTTTTCACTGCTGACAAACAAATGATTTATGAAAGCTGCAGTTTTGGGGAAAAAAAGACAGGAAAAATATTTCCTCTGTTTTTGTGGAATCCAACTACTGATTTAGCATATAATTGCAGACAGCCTGCTTTTATCCTGGATTGTAGGAATATGCAGGCGTCGTACAGTCAAACAAATGAAAAAGATCAGAGAATACTGAAAGTGATGATTACCACTCAGCTAAATTTCCTTCATCATGGAGGATTTCCCACCTGGTGAAGAGCTGTAAGACAGCTGGTAGCCAGCAGATGTCTCTCCTATACTGGGGAAGCTCCCACTCCACTCGTGGCTCCCGTGTCTGATTCCAGCTTCTCCAGCTTCTCCTCGGTGGATACGGGCTTATCGGGAAGAACGAGTGCTGATAAACAGATAGGCTCACTTCTCCCATCGCTTTGAATGAGCCAGTCAAGTTTGATGGATGGAGCTTATCACACATCTTCTGGTGGAGGAAGGGAGGGGAATTGCTAATCAGGTCCAGCGTGTTCCTATCTGATCCATTATGATCCACCAAGTAAAACTAATAAGAAAATATCTCCCTTCCTTGTCTCTTCCTTCGTCTTTTTCGGACGAGAGCGAAGTTAATTAAAGAGGCACATTTGGGGATTTGACCCTCCTGACTCACTAACTCGGAACTGCGATTCCTATTTTAGACTGAACATCAGGTGATTCTTCACTTCACCTCGGTGGATTGGTGTTTTCTGAGAGATGAGAGGCTGTCAGTCATCAAACTTCCCCAGAACTGGCTGAACCGTCGTGTTTCAGAGATTACTTCAGTCACGATGAAGGCACGCCGTACGCTCTCAATGGGCTTTTGCTTTTAAACTGAGCCGTGGTCGTAGTGATTCACCGTTAGGGTTTTATCTCAACTTCACGTTTGTATTTTGGAGGAATTTTCAAGAACACATTTTAAAAAAATGTAGAGAAAAGATTCTTCAGTCCCATGACATTTAAAAAGCACAGTCAACAAACACTTCTTTTCATGAATGTTATTATACTCCACCACGCCCATGTAACTCTTTAAGTTCAACTTTCTGTTATTTCCTATCATCTGCACCTGCTTCTCCCACACTGGGATCAGAAGAAGCTGAAGCATTTTACATGGTGGACAGATCGCTATAGCACACACAGATATAGGCAGCAAAATCTGCACATGTCACTGAGATCATTATTTTAATTTATTCCTCACCAGTCAGGAGATAAAAATACAGGTAGGTAGATATAGTACTTAAATCAGATGTATACAAAACAGAAATGTATGTACACTTATATCCATCAGTTTGTCTTTCTGTAAAAACATACATTCATATGAAAGCCTTGTAAATGAATCAGTATAAATATAACTGTATACCCAGCTTTCAGGATATGCAAACTTTACATGTAAAACGCCTTATTAGTTTTGATTGGCGGAGTCGTCTCTCTTTCATGTTCACTGTAACCTAAGCTGTTTTTTTTTCCTTCATAATGAGTACTATTTCACTAAGCTCCTGTTAACTGGAGGAGGGGCCCCTCATTAATCCTGAAGTAATTCAGTCCTCCTGACAGCAACATGAAAGTTTGAATGTAAGTGCGGTTATTTTTATCCTGGATTCACAGTTATGCATAAACAGCCTTTATTGTGTTATCCTCCCCTGTCTGTTGCTGTGTGGATGTTGGCGGATCCAGTCAGCCGCTGCTGTCTCTTCTGGTTGTCAGTAGTTCAGAAATAGTCTCTTCCTCCCCAATAATCAATAAGATTACAGAGCATCCTTCACCAGTGCAGCACAGCCTCACTGAAGGCTGCTTCAATTTGTGTGAAGTTTGTGTGATTTTCATATAGTTCATATACACTCAAGTATATCCTTTTTTTTCCATTTTGTGTGAATATGTAGTATCTATATGATTGTTTTTAATAAGCCTTCCTCTGTTCAATGCTGGCGCTAAGCATCCTTCTTTCCTGTTAGTTTGCTCTCTGCTCTATTCTGTTTCATCCATGCCTCAGAGCCGATGATCCACATAATGCCTTCATACTTCTGCTTAAAATAGAGCCCATAAGCTGCCGAGTGGCACTAAACAGAGCCTGATGAATCCTGATAGCAGACTCAAACACAAGCTTTATTTCTTCTGTGGCTGCATTGTAGAGAAGCATAACGTGAGTATTTTAGGTATGGCGAATCTTCCTTCAGGTGTACTTCCTCCAACAGCCTGAGGTTTGTTTGGTGTCATTTTGAAATTCACCCGGGAGTATTCTATCTTGTGTATTCATGCAGTATGGGATATCTGGAATAAGCTACAGGAATTCGATTTGGTGGCACAGCTGGCTGGCGTTGCCCCCATTTCTGTCCATTTGAAGATTTCTGTGTATGTTAACAATGTTTCTTTTTCATCTGATGCTGGAGAGGGGTTTTATTTTGGACCAAGCCTGGGCCTCACAGCAGGGGGCTGAGTACACGACATTTTTCTCTCCCAGAATTACTTTTTCCTTTTTTTGGTAATTACGACAAAGACATAGAAACTGTTGAGGCACGATAAACAAACTGTGGCCCCGTATCTTTAATTTGAGCTTGCTGTTATGTTCTGTCTTTTTCCATTATTGCTATCAGCGAGAAACGCAGTTAAAAAGGCACATGTTACGTTTGAAGTCATTCTGCAGGGTGTTGGGACTCTTCTGCTGGAACTGTGAGCATAAATGCAAATGTATGGGCTGCACACACAAATGCATGTGTGCGTGCGTGCGCACACACACCCTTATACACACCTCTTCACACTCGGTATAATACATTTCTTTTCATGAAACATTGTTTCAAGTTTAAATGACATAAACTTTAAGTCAATTAAAAGTTCTTTCTTTGGTACATTGAGTAGTTTTCATTTCCTCCTCAAACTTAACTTGTTTTGGACCAAGATAAATGCAATATTTTATAGCCCCTAGCATTTGTATGAGCTCTGAAATCAGGAAAAGAAAAGAAAAAAGAAAAAGAATCAGATGTAAGTCATACATCCTGGCTGGGTGCACAACATTAAAATATATAAATATCTGTTTTCCACATCTGTTTTTTTGGCTCTGGAATAAAGGCTATACCGAATCCCATCAACAGCACAGCTGAAGGCAATTTCAGTGGAACCTAGAGTTTGCTGTCAGCCACTTCTCTGCTTTATATGTTTTAATTCTTTTCTGCAAAGTGCTTCAAAGTAAAGTGATTATCAGGGGTTTTTATGGTCTGCGGAGGTCAAAAAAAAAAAAAAAAAAAGGCTTGCTCAAGCATTACATATTCAAGCATTGTTTGCATTTGCTGAATTCCTCTCACGTACTGGCAGCTCAGGAAAATATGGCAAGTTCTTGACTTAACCTTACACTAATGCACTGAGACCCCTAATCCATCCATCAACCTGCTTTTTTTTCCTTTCTCTTTATCTTGGTTGATAGTTTTCTTCACCTCAAACCAAAACGAGGGGGATGGAACACTGTACCTGCGGGTCAATGGCGCCCCCGACACGATATCAGTCAACGTTTAGATTTTTTTTATTTCATTTTTTATTTATTTTTTTTTTTGTTGAAATATTCCTCGGCGAAGACATGACAAAAACACTCCATTTGACCCCACTCAAACAATTCACCGCTTTTATGAGCGTCCTTGTCAAGCGGTGAAGTGATGATTAGGTGGGAAGTGGAGGATGGGAGTCGGTCCTGCCTGAGTGGATTTCCGAGCTGGAGGAAAACAAAAGGCACGGCGGCCGATGGGAGTCAGGTGGGTTTCCAGCAGCAGAAGGCCGTGTCTCCATCGTTTAAAGAAAACAGTTGATTAAAACCGACACGAGCATTGTGTTTGGACAGAAGGCCAAAAGCGTCCCTGAATGCTCCTGACAAACAAAATCCTTTTTCTTTCTCAATTTTGTTAAATTGATTTCTCCCTGCAAACAAGAGATGTAAAACAATAAATTATTCCATTCCATTCCAGCAAGCCTTAGTTGAATGGAACAATATAGAAGATGGATTTCTCTCCTTTTAATTCTATTTTAGTAAACATAATAATTCAAGATAATAACTTTTAGAGAACAGAACAGAATATAGATAGATCTATACAGATAGTTTTTTCTTTAAATTATATCGGAAAGTAATGAAAGAGTTTGTTTTTTTTTCCTTCCTCACCAAAGCAGTTTAAAACTTAAAGGCATCAGATAAGTCTAATTCCCCAGTATAGCACTAATGATGAGGGTGTTTATTTTCTGGCTGCACATGGAGCATACATTAACAATTTATTGCAAATGATTCAAAGGAAGGCAACCTGCAGCGATGTAAAGAAAAACAGTAGTGAAGATGTCCAGGGGAATGTGTGATGCCCAGCGAGCACCAGTTACACTAATAAGGCCTGGTCTGTGGAGATTCCATGTGTAAAAGCTTGTGTTTGTGTCCAAACACGTAGAAGCTGATCGATTCATGAAATACACCGAGGATTGTGTTTGACAGAAGCACAAAATCCACAAATTATTTAGAACATGCTAAATAAAGATAAAGGGAGGATGTATTCTTATAGGTTATGCACAATCAAACTGCATTGCTGTTGATTGGTTTCAGCCTTCAATGATCAGATACCCTCTCTACTTTGTCTTCTGTTGCTTTTCCTTGACTTCTTTCAAGATCATCCTTTCTACTATGTTTTTCACCCACCGCATTCTGAGTAATTTTTCCCAGACACATCAATATGTTTGATAGCTTCTTCCACCAACATGTGCGACCTGCTCGTGGGGGATCCACGCTTCATCCAATCGCTCCACGATAAGCTCACGAGGAACCTTCATTTCAATGCTCCTCAATTCACATGATGCCACCCACGCTGCTATTGTTCGTTGTTCATCTGCAAAATGCACACAAGCCAAGTAAATCTTAATGGATCAGGTCTTGAGTTTGAAGCTCAGAGGTGTCAAACAATAAGGCTGTGGGACAAAACTGAAAGAAAAAAAAATGTTGAACCATTTCTTTTAAGAGGAGTGAACACAATATGACACTGAGACCCGAGCTGAGATGTCGTGATGAAACCTGGTTATGGTCAAAACAGACTAAAAACTGTGCTGTCAGGATGAGTTGGTCAAAATATGCAAAATGTTACAGCTATAGTTTTTTTTTTTTTTTTTTTTTTGACGTTTCAATGTATTTTGCAAAAATATAGACATTTTCGTCTTGAATACTCTGCGCCACAACAAAGAAACACTTTACAGTTTAAATGTAAAAGTTATTATGGCACTATTTTACCGTCTGGCTCACTGAAGATGAAAGTCGGCTGAATGTGTGCTGTGGACTGAAATAAAATCATTTTTTTTGAACAGCTGTATTGTAACTTCAGTTTAAAAGCAACATCATACTTGAGGTTTTTGCAGTTGAATATCACCATATGGTTACGATTATCTTTCAGCGTGTTGAGGCTTACATTGTGTAGTTGTGCTTAATGAGTGAATGCTGAAGGCTTCAATGACCGATTATTTTACTTCTTTTAAACAGTTGCTGAAAAGAATAAGCAAATCCAAAATGTTCACTTTGAGACCCCCAACCCAAAAGTCTCTTCCTCCACAAGAAACAGACTTCGGATTTGCCAACTGCTTGTGCATAATCACATCGCTTAGATGTTCATGTTCTTCATTGTACAGACGTGCCATCCTGTTTTACTCACACTTTTACACAAGCCAATTTTTGATGGCTACATTTGTCAATTCCAGCCATGGCTCCCCGTAAAAACACCCCATTTCACTCATAAGATACATTTAGACAACTGTGAATCTGAATGCCTTGTGCATTGCAAAGTTCTTGTTTATTCGCTGCAATGTAGGTGGTGAATAACAATGAGCTGTAAAACTTCAAACAGCCATAAATATTCCATCCAGAGCTCCACTCCATAACCTTAGACTTTGCAAACTACAGACGCTTTCAGGACTTGTCAGACAAATTGACTGGGGGGATAATTTGCCTCCTCTCATGGTTCACTATAATTCAATAAAGCTTGCACTTATGAGCACAGTTCATTTTGCCCCACTTCTTCATAAGCATTGGTTATGTGTTTTATTAGGATTAGATTATATAATTCCAGCAGTGCAATTAACTTTTGCATCTTTGCCCTTAGCTACACTTTGTCCCATGTCTGTGCCTAATTAGCATTGTCATTCACTTGTTGAGCCGTTCAGTATTATACAAACAGTCGCAGCACTCATTAGCTTTAATGCAATTTGTCTGACAGCCTTTCCAATGATTACCAATGCCGTATGCAGGAGGATGGAGCGACCATATTCCCATCTTGCATAATCAACTCCAGATCTGTGTTTTTGAATGCAAGGTGTTGCGCCTCTGATTTGCCTGGATGTCCCTCTGAGAGGCCACGTCCAAACCGCTGACTTCCACTCAAACCAATCGAAAAGTGCACATGTTTAAAAGTAAAACCATCATTATCACATTCCAGAAGTCTATTGGGGAAGGGTTGCATTTCATTTGCATTAACACTTCTTCTTTCTTTTTTTTTTTCCCATCAAAGTATTTGCATATACTTACGAATCAATCTGCATAATGAAAAAACACAAGAAGTGTTATCATTTTATTTTTTTCAATGCATGACTGTCAGGCTCCTGCTAGACACCTCTCCCAGAAGGCACTGTGTCACTCAGTGAGTTGGGCGCTGTAATGCAATGGCTGCATTTCGACTATTAGCATAATTTTGTTGTTTTGATACCTAACTGCTGAATTCCGAGTTAGGGCTCCTGTCAGGATTTGATAAATAATGCAGTACTTTGACTGTGCGCAATCCCAGTCAGTTTCGACAAATAATGGAAATGAAATCATTGACAAAACAGAGATGTATATTGATGAATAATTTTGTCGTGATACAAAAAAAACCCCGCTCAAAACGATCTCTGTATTCAGCTTCCTCTGTCCTGCTCTCTGCCTTTGTCCTATCCGTTTTTCGAACTATTCCCTGAAGCCCAGTCTGAACAGTAAAAAGCCTCCACCTCTGAGCCTGTTCCTGCAGAGGTTTCTTCTTGGTAAAAGGGAATTTTTCATGTCCGCTGTCACCTCTGCATGCATGACTGTTGGGTTTTTGCTTGTAAAACTGCCATGACGTGACTCTGCTGTAATCGGTGCTATATTAAGGAAATTGAATTTAATAATAGACCCAGTGATTTTGTTTATCTCCCTGCATTTCAGAGATCGCAGTGCCGAGCTCGTTCCATGTCATCAAACATTTCACAAACCTGCATTGCTTCTGGACTGTACACTAACGCTGTCCCTGGAGACTTCCCACTGAAAGCCATTGATGACTTTAAAGACACAGGGAGGAACTGGAAATAAATCAATGATTGATTAAAGCTGCTGACCTTATGTTATGGATGATTCCCAGCTACCGAGCCTCTGTTGGTTGATTTAAAGGATTTGTCGTGGTGACTCACAGCCGGTTCAGCATCAATTGTCCCTTCTCTCTCTGTGGCGGGAGCTAAATCTCTCTCTCGTTCTCTGTGCTTCAAAAATCACACCCCACAGGCATGAGGAGATACATAGATTGCAGCTGCAGCTTTTTGGTTTCCAAAAATGAACACATGATAACCTACAATTAAAAGATTAACATCTTTATGTTCATTTTTCTTTGTTTTCAAATGATCAGATGAAAGATGAAAGGTTGTTCAAGAACATGTTCTTGAACATTTTTCAGGCAGTATCTCCTTGCACCGAGGCGCCAAGTGTCGGTACGTATGTACAGGAGGTTTATGTAACTGCAGACAGCAACATGTGCTACCTATTAAGAGTCATATCTATCCATGCAACTATTTCAGAAACGGATCCATCCAACGTCTAGTTGCTGGGGCCTTGATTTGATCCCACATGAAAGCAGGGCACACCTACCACAGGGTAAACATAGAGAATCACATTCAAGTTTGTCACTAATAAATGGAAGCATTGATGAGAACATGCATACAACGCCACAAAAAAAGCTGCATAAAACCTTGGATAACCTCAATGCTAACTACTCCACCTCTGTCTCACAACTTATGTTATATAACAGTTCTTGGTTCTGATCACAGTTTTGAAGCATCTTATTTGAATTCCCTGTAAAAGGAGGATCCCACTGTTGTGCTCCCTGGAGATACTGGTCGTGGCGTTCTCCAGCTATGCACTACAAGAGCAGAGGTGTTGTATGTGAGTGTGCTTCCTTGAAGCCACAAACACAGAATGCAGTGGCCTGTTATCCATCACAGCTTGCTGACAGAGCCTCAGAGGACATGTTTTCAAAGTTGACAAGCAAAAGAAGGCATTCTCACCGCTGCCTCGGCTTAACTTCAGGGGGTAAATGGAGCTTCTTGGAGGATGCGGGTTCAGCGTGTGTGTATGTGTTTGTGCGTCACACACAACAAACCGAGGAGCGCATTGATAGATTGAACCATTCACTGGACAATCAGCATCGGCAGAGAGCCTCAACTCTAGGCAACGCCCTCCCACTGTTTATCCACTTTCCTCTGAAACATTGTCTCCTTTCTTCTTCTCTTCTCACCTATTCGCCACTTCTCAGAACCTTCTCTGGGCTTTAAACCGGCTCTGCCCCAAGGTGCACTTGTTGGCATTAGACGGAGGCTTGCCTCTGGGCACACAGGAGAAAGTGGCTGCATGATGTTCTCAACTTGTCTGTAAAATCAGTTTAAAAATGAAGAGGCAGAGACTGGCTTCATGTAGATTGTGGGAACAAAATATCCAGTTGTGGTAAAGGACGCGGGGCAAAGCTCAAGAGGCAAAAGATTTTTGATTTTTTTTTTCTTTTTTTTCCCCAAAATAAGCTTCTGCAAGGGTCATTTCAAACACATTTTACAGCGGAGAAGTAAAGTATATGGTGGACAAAGACATTCAGCATGTTGAGGGACAGCCAGAGACACAACAATATGTCAGCACTCTGGTTGTGACATTTTCAGCTACATGGATGCACTTGGCTGGCCTTCTCATTTCATTACGTGTTATGGGTTATGGCTGACACTGACCTGTCAGGTTGTAAGAGTCCATTGTTCCGCCTCAGTGCCGTTTCCATCGTCCCTAAGGATTCCTCAGGGGTCAGAGTCTCCTGTCGTCCTCAGACTCTCACTTATGGTTCTGCAACTCCTGTTACACGCTGGTAGGCGTAAAGTCCACTTGGTTGGTTAGTGACATTTTTATATGCTGGATTAAAATGTTTCTTTTTTTTTTTTTTTTTTTTTTTTTTTTGCCAAGACAGGTTTTGTTCTAGAGCTATTGGAGGGCTTCTGGGTCTCTTAGTCTGGGTAGTGGGTACTGTCCTTGTGAGTGTATCCAAACTTTACATCAAACAACTATTTGCAACAATTTTGTTTATCTGAGATCTGATTTACAAGAGGCGTTTTCAATAGAAAGTACATCGTTTTTGCATTTTTCAAAATGGGTTGGGGTCACCTGTGTGGGCTGGTTTTCCTGGGTACGGTCATGTCCCTCTGCCTGAATGGCAGTTGGCTCTTGGGCTCTTGGACGCTGGGCTCTTGGCTGCCCTGGGTGTCCGGTGTCTGTGGGGGTCAGCGCCTGGCGGTCTTGGCTCCTTGGGGCCCGGGTCCCATGGCCGCTAGGGGTCCCGACCGGGGCCTTCCTTTGCCCTCTTATGGACCGGTGTGTGGACGTCTGCCTGGGGGAGTGGCTTGGATCTGGGCTCTAGGATGACCTCTCTGGCCTGCTTTTGATCTTCTCAGCGGTCAGAGGTCATATATGCATGATCACTGTCACATTTGCATGATCACATTGATCTTTAGTCACTCTTCTTATTCTGCCTGTGGACTCATTACCTTGTTTTCCTGTGGTGGATTAGACTAATGGTGATCTGTAATAGGCCTCTCCTGATGGTATGGTGTAATTTTATACCTTGAACCACAGTTTGCATGTCCCAGTTCACTACCAGCTATATTCTCCAACCATAGGATGCCCTCTATCATATCTTTATGCAGGTGCAGTAGCCAGTCGTCTGGAGTATCGATATTAATTAAAAGACTGTCATATCTTTGCTTTCTCTTCTTTCTCTCCACTGTTTTTTTTTTTTCGCTTGTCTGTTCACTTGTTTGTTTCTTTCAGTTTCTGTTACTTTACCTGTCTTTATGTCCCTCTTACCGGGTCCAGCAATATCATGTATCAGTACTCTAAAAAAAACAAAATAAATTTACAAAGTATGTTATCAAAAGGCACTATATACTTATAAGCTCCTCTTGGAAGAACAAATGTGTTGGGTGCATAACAGCAGCCAGACCTCCATTCTGCTGCTTCCATGCTGGACAGGACAGGTAAAAAAAAAAAAAAAAAAAATGGAAATGATGACAGTCTGGAGGCCACCATTGTTATTGTCCATCTACTCATGAACAATTTATTCTGGCCGTCGTGAGCATGTATGGCAGCAGCTACACAGAGACGGAGCCTTAGCTTTTTCAAAGTTAAGTTTTCTCTTCCATGTAGATGCTTATTCAAAAAGTTCCACAGAGGAAACATTTTTTTGAAAAGTTGTTTTCAGTGACACCGAGCACCATTGTTCTGAAACACAACAGAAGTTTTGCATTTTCATCTTGAGGTGTTACTTGATTGACAGTTCAAACACTAAATAGAAAATGTTTCTTTAAACAGATTTTTTATTTCCTTCTTTTGATATTTAGTCAAATAAAATAGGTTCTTTTTTGACATTATATGACTGAAAGTGTAATCTGATATGTCACATGCTGTCATTGACTTAAATTCAGAATGATTGCAGACATGTACATCTTCCAGGTGGTTGAAGATGAAGGTCAGTGTTCTATTATCCAGACCAACATTTAGGTTCTCCTCCAGGTTTGCTCATTGATTTTTACTACTTTCCTTTGATTTTTACTACTTTTCATTAAGTATTGGCAATTGGCCACTATTAATGCGTGACTGACATTTAACTCATGACCTGACTTACTACCAGTGGCGGACCGTGCATTTCACACTAAGGCCTTCAGAACAGATCCGCCTGAACCAATCCACCTCTCAATAACTATTTTATGTCTATAAAAAACATCTTATTATACATATATGTATATAAAGAGTTGTTACATAGCAGATATATATTTGTGCAGCCACAATAAATGCCTTTGCTGAAGTGCACAAGTCTCCTACTACATCTGTGCAGATACAATAAGCATCAACAACTTCATAAAACAGCAATATTATTTAGGAAAAGAGGAACATTTTACTCACCAAAATCCGGATTATTTGTAAACAAAATCCATCCTCCTTTCCTTCGCCAAAAGGAGTTCAATTGCTCTGTCATATAGATTATCTGTGTGTTTCAGTTCCATCTGCAGATCCTTCTCAATTGCCATCAAAGCCAGAGCTGCAAGTCGAGCTTGTCCTGTGGTATTTCTGGCGTAAATTATCTTCTTCTTCTTCTTCTTCTTCTTCTTCTTCTTCTTCTTCTTCTTCTTCTTCTTCTTCTTCTGAATCTTCTGAATCTTCTTCTTCTTCTTCTTCTGAATCTTCTTCTTCTTAGGAATCTTCTTCTGAATCTTCTTCTGAATCTTCTTTTTCTGAATCTTCTTCTGAATCTTCTTCTGAATCTTCTTCTGAATCTTCTTCTTCTTCTGAATCTTCTTCTGAATCTTCTTCTTCTTCTTCTTCTTCTTCTTCTTCTTCTTCTTCTTCTTCTGAATCTTCTTCTTCTTCTTCTGAATCTTCTTCTTCTTAGGAATCTTCTTCTGAATCTTCTTCTGAATCTTCTTTTCTGAATCTTCTTCTGAATCTTCTTCTGAATCTTCTTCTTCTGAATCTTCTTCTTCTTCTGAATCTTCTTCTGAATCTTCTTCTGAATCTTCTTCTGAATCTTCTTTTTCTGAATCTTCTTCTGAATCTTCTTCTGAATCTTCTTCTTCTTCTGAATCTTCTTCTGAATCTTCTTCTGAATCTTCTTCTGAATCTTCTTCTTCTTCTGAATCTTCTTCTTCTGAATCTTCTGAATCATCTTCTGAATCTTCTTCTGAATCTTCTTCTTTTGAATCTTCTTCTTCTGAATAATTGCGGGTGGCGACCAACAACTTAGGTGCATACCGCCCCCTACTGTATCTCTTGGTGAATATAAATCAGAAGGCCTGGATATGCTGTTGTTAGTGTCGCTAGCTAGAAGGCGCTGAGTCGCCAACTCGAAATCTGATTGGTTGAAGCAACTGTCTGTTTGACACTTTACTGCACCATCAGGAACGGACTGTGAAGGCCTCAGGCAGATTTCTTTGACCCTAGCAACAGATGATGCCTGAAATCTGATTGGTTAAAGCGATACTTCAACATTTTGGCAAATTGGCCCATCTAGGGCAATTCGGTAGTCATTTAGAACAGCATACTTACTTTTTTTGTGAGGGCGAGCTGTTGTTTATTCAGCAGTGAGTCTGAGGAGAGCTTCACGGCGGACATAATGGAAGTGGATGGTACAGTAGCTTCCCTCGTCAAACTCATCAATCCAACACAATCCAACAACCCCAAAACACACTTTGGTGGACACGTTATAATCCCCACATTCACTACGCTGTGAAATATTAATGCAAAATTACGAGATTGAGCGTTTTTTTGCGAAGATTGCTAAGACGGAACTACTTACTAAACATGGCGTCTGGGCGTAGTGATCTCAAAAGAAAAAGTAGTTCCCAATATTTGCTTCAATGTCGTAACGCTACAATATTATTTGTTGGTGTTTCACAGCGTAGTGAATGTGCGGATTATAACGTGTCCACCAAAGTGTGTTTTGGGGTTGTTGATTGTGTATTTGATGAGTTTGACGAGGGAAGCAACTGTACCGTCCACTTCCATTATGTCCGCCGTGAAGCTCTCCTCAGACTCACCGCTGAATAAACAACAGCTCGCCCTCACAAAAAAAGTAAGTATGCTGTTCTAAATGACTATCGAATTGCCCTAGATGGGCCAATTTGCCAAAATGTTGAAGTATCGCTTTAAATGATTTAATATAAAAAAAAAACATTTCTGGAAGCAGCGTAACCACGGGAAAACTATGGACTATGAAACCAGGACATACCGCTTGGAATCATTTAATAAGTAATCATGGAGAAAATATAATTTACATAAGCCTGTAATTCAGATATTTTTTAGGCCAGCAGAGAAGGCCTTGCAGGCCCTGACGGCCCACCACTGCTTACTGGAAAAGGCCAAACAAGTGTGTGTGCAGGGAGGAGGGGATCAACTGAAACAGTGCCCCCATAGTGTAATTGAATCTAATTTATTGGTTTACAGCAATGTCTGTTTCCAGACCCACAGAGCGGCGTCCCTGCTGCAAACATCCGTGACACAAAATTAACCCGTGGCAGCCATCCAATACAAAAGAGGTCAAGTGTGGTTTGGAGTGTGTGCGTCCAGTAGGTCTGCGTCATGTGCACATCTGCTGTGTGAAAGGCGGTGTGAAAGAGGCCAGAACCCGAGCTGCGATTGGACTGACCCTGTCGACCTCAGGTGGAAAGAGAGGTGGAGAGCGTAGCTGTTGGCAAACAACAGACGCTGATTGAAGTCAAGGAGCAAGGCTTTCTCTCTGCCTTGCCCTTATTCTCTCTGTCTGCCTTTTTCCTGTTCATCACTGTGGCGCCTCTTTCGCCATAAGGCCATGTTATTTTCAGAGTTTGAAATTCTCTGTCCAGTTTCCTATTAGGTTGTCATCATGACATTGGTTTGTCGTATTGATCCCTTTAAATGAATAAATTAAATGAAGCAGAGACTGTCAAATTCTCCTATGTCTGAACTGCAGGTGGCAGAATTTGATGGTTGGATGAAGTTGAAGGAAGACACCTCTGTGATTTAAGCCACAGCAACAAAAAAAAAAAAAAATAAATAAATAAATATTTGACCTGATTAGTTTGGCAATTACAGGTCAAAACAGGAAAACTTATTTCGGTAGACCAATTAAGATAGGAAGCACATCTTTTGACTGGAGGAGAAAATCAGGGAACTACTAATAATGAGCAGAAGAATTAAAACCATCACAACCATCACACCTGTATTCAAACCAGTTCACTGCTAAAGCAGTCAGTGTGAAGTGATGTGAAGCCTTCGCCACATCGCTGTAATCAGATTCATCAGTGAAGAACATTAATACTGTGGCTCAATATACCTTTTTATAATTGTTGCTCTTGATTAATGATTAAAGTAACAGTCTTTTTTGGTTGACTAACAAGGAAGATCAAGATGTAATTTCACATGAGCCTCAAGCATCTGACTGCTGTGCCAGGTGCACTTGACTATTCAAAAAAAAAAAAAAAAAATCCACGTCAAGCTTTCATCAGCTTATTAGAGTTGAGTCCACAGAGAAATGTAAAGCCTAAGCTTTTCCTTTCTTTTTAGCAAAGAAATATATTTTGACATGGCTTTTACTTATTGTTTGACTGTCAGACTTTAACTGTAATTGTAGAAACGCACAATAGAAAAGATTGTGTCTGATGGCTACCTTTCTAACAGAAAGCACAGGATCAATTTTGAGGCATGTCACGTTTAATGAATGGCTGTTGAACTGTGGCGTAACATAGACAGTGCAAAGCGACGCAAATCTGAAAAGTGAGGTTTTCAGAGCAGCTCACAAGCGCATTTTGTTTTATTCCTCGTCATTTTTCCGGTCGTTTAATTCACGCACATACAGTGGCAGAACGCTGGCTGGGAGATCTTGGTTCTGTTTTTCTGACTGTGTCATAAATTTGAGCCAGACTGTCTTTGGCAGATGAAGATCTTAATCGAGTCAGCAGGGCTCATTTCATGGATCAAAGGCTGTGATTGAGAGAACCTTAAGACAGCCGCAACCATGATGGGAATGCTATAAAAGACTGTACATTTTTCCATCCGGAACCCTTCTACAGACAGACAGGCGAAGAGGGTACAAGCTGTTACAGAAGATCACATTGAAGGAAAAAAAAGCCAATGGTTTATTTATTCTCTTATGTTGTTGAATTAGGCCCTCTTCATTCTCAAGATGAGTCATAATGCCCATTTTAGTAGAATCTGTGTCACATCCTGGCATCTCACTCAGCTCCTGGGTCAGTGCAGACATCGTGTTCATGAAAAATATCTAATTCAATCCAAGGAAAGAAAATAAATAAAATACAAGAAAACACCGCTGCAGCCACCTGTGAAAATGCAAGTGCAGCAATCCCGATGGTGTAGGAGTCACAAACATAAGGGAGCCAGTGATGTCTCAGGGTGCAGAGAAGTTAGAGGCCAGCAAAAAGCTACAGTCCCTCATGATACACTGATCATAATTACAAGCTTCTGTAGAATCTGCTATTACAATCGTCAGCGCAAACATGATGGGTAAGGAGCAGCCTTCTCAGCCCAAATGGTCTAAAATGTCTTTCAACCAAAACATATTGAAACTAGACCACATTTTAATTACCTAAAACAAACCATTTTACTCTTTCACAACTTCCTTCTGTTTTTGAAAAATGTCCACATTTGAAAACATGAAATGACTCGTAAAACAGCATGTTGCAAATTAACTGTGAATCGTATTTCATCTGAATGGAGACATGGTGGCCTCATATACTCGTGTATTTTTAAATGGACTTTATAAACCTGATCTGGGCACAGAACAGCTGACAGAATCTGCTCTTGATGGAGAATTAATTGCCACAAGATGAAGAGCTCAACTATAGTCACAATGAAGAAATTGGTGCAAAAAGAAAAAAAAAAGAAAAAACTCCAAACTAGATTTGATGTATTGACAGTGAAACAGAACACAACAAGTTTCAAAAACAAAATAAGCTGATGCCAGATGTGAAAGTCACCACATCAAGTATGTGGAGCAGCTCTCAAGAAAAATGTGAGGCAATCTTCCTGTCAAGGTGGGCAGGACTGCCTTCAAGACTCTGGAAGATCGACTGTAAATAGACTGTCATTGATGAACGATTGTTATGCTCTTCTGAACAATCCAATCAATTTCTGGTGTATCTTATTAAATGTGTCCCAATCAAATGCTTAAATCAGCTGCTTCCTGTTGCCCGTGTTCTCATTTTGCCCTGGCTTTATGCTGCAGTCAGCAGTGTGCCGCGCTTTGCTTGTTTTCTCAGCCAACTCTTTATAATTTACAGCGTCTCGTCACTCTCATACATAATCCCCCTATTTTCCCCCGCCTCTGCTTTGAAGTTGTCCTGTTATACCTTTAATTATTTTGTCCATTCCACTCAGTCTGCAATCTGACGAGAGCAAGAAAAGAGACGCACTGTAAGTCGGGCCGACCTCTCACGTGGCACCGCCGCACTGTAGTGTCTGTCATCTGCCACTCAGACGGCGGCGATCCCACAGCCGCAGCAGAAAAGGAAATAGCTCATCTCTCAAACAAGGAACAATCTTTTTTTTTTCTTTCTATGTACAGGCAATCTCCCTTTCTAGGCCTGTCCTTTATTCCTTTTTTTTTCTCTTCTTTCACCATCCCAATCCCTACGCTGCCCCCACCCCCACCCCACCCACCCACCCCTTCAGCTTCCTTTTTTTGTCGTTTTGAATTGCAGTTCTGATGGGAGTGAAATAATCAGGCTGCCAAGTTGGCTGGACATGGACAGCATGGGGCGCTTTGATCTGGACGTTCTTTCATCGGCATGCACACGCATATGGCTACACACACACACACGCACACACACACACACATAGATTCAAGGCACGAACCCAAAGCTCAGCTCAGTTCAATCAGTTTTTTTTTTTTTTTCTGAGAGGGAACATTCCGCAGTTTGGTTGTTTGCAGCCATGCAGGTGAGACAACAACACAAAACTGTAATATCTGCCAGTTACGCATTGCAGAACAGTCATATGTCCTTATGCTGCTTCACCTTTAGCTTTAGTCGTTGTGAAATTAGGTGACGTTACAAGTGGAAAGACATCATTTATGCATCTTCGTTCCAGAAGTTTTGTGTTCACGTGTCACCATTTTGAAAACGGTGTCCATTTAACTGGAAACGTCGTTGGGACGTGTCGCCACTAGCGGGTGTTGTTGGTTGTTTTGGTAATGCACACATGCATGGAGTCAACCATAGAGGTGGCTGTGGATCAGTAAGGAGAGCAGTCGTCTGACAAACGGGAGGTTGTTAGTTCGATTCCCATCTCCCCCTGTCTGAATGTTGAAGTGTCTTTGGGCAAGACACTGATTGCCCCTGGTGGATGGACTGAGCGCCTTGCATGGCAGCCGCCTCCACCGGTGTGTGAATGAATGGGTGAATGTGATAATGCAGTGTAAAGTGCTTTGGTCTCTGTTAATGCAGATGAAAAAGTGCTATATAAGTGTCGTCCATTTACCGTATTCCATCAACATTAACTACTGCTGATGTGGTGCATATGCAACTTTTCTGAAATACTGAATTGGCAGCAATTCAAGAAAGTTGTCTTGTCCGTCTTTACATGGGAAGATGAAGTTTGAGCATTTTCAAGAAGTTGTGTTTTGCCCCGTTTACATGGAGTTAGAGTGTTTTGCTAAAGTTCCACCCTGGAAACCTTTTTTAAAAAGGTTGACTTTTCAGATGATCCACACACCACTGTCGTGCAAATGGGCATCCTCTCTGCGGTTAGAGAGTTTGAACCTTCGATTCAAGGATTTTATAGGTTTTTATCTGGCATATCTTTGCAATTTTACGGAAATAGGTATTAGTTTTTGAACCATGATTCATTCATTCATTCATTTTCTGCCGCTTTTTCCCTTTCGGGGTCGCGGGTGGCTGGAGCCGATCCCAGCTGCTGTGGGCGAAGGCGGGGTACACCCTGAACAGTTCGCCAGTCTGTCGCAGGGCTGACATATATAGACAAACAACCATTCACTCACACATTCATACCTAGGGGCAATTTAGGGTGATCAATTAACCTACCATGCATGTTTTTGGACCGTGGGAGGAAGCCGGAGTACCCGGAGGGAACCCACGCACACACGGGGAGAACATGCAAACTCCACACAGAAAGGCCCCGAGCCCCGGCCGGTATTTGAACCCAGGACCTTCTTGCTGTGAGGCAAGAGCGCTAACCACTGTTCCACCGTGCGGCCAACCATGATTCAATCATTGTTTATTGTGAAAACTCTCTGCTGGTGCTTGAAAGTGACATTGAGTCTAAAAAATGTACATCCTGTACCAGGAGCTATTGGGATTCCCCGAGTCAATTTTCCCTCTTCGTTTCATCCCACAAAGGTTCCAAGGTCAAAATAATAATACAAATAATATTAAATCATCCGTTTGTACATTCAAGGCCCTTCCCCGGGTGCACAGTAGAGCTGATTAATTGCATAACTGATATGCAAATCCAGATAATCCGAAGAGTCAACCGAGTTAATATGCTCCTTGTTTGTCATTTATGTAACCTGGTTATTGTTGTAAGCGTGGCAGCTGCGTACGTGTTGAGCCATGAGTGAAGCCGGCCCAGGGCAGATGGCGCGTTCAATTGTTGTCAGGTGCTTTCGCTGTTGCAGCTGTTTTTAGCCCGAAGAAGTGACAAATTCCCATGGATTGTGTGGCCTGATTGCGAATGCTGTGGGCCAGGCCCAGTTTCAAGCAACTGTCCTGGATGGCACTTTTATGAACTGATAAATAACGATACATGGGTGACTCTTGGGGTAAGCAAGACGCTTGAAGCCCACACAATAAAACCATAAAACCATTTTTATAACTATATATCTGTTTAAACTGCTATGTCTCATGTGATTGACACCAATGTTGGAAAACAGCCATTTCTTTTGTTTTACAATTAACTCTACACTTAATTATTTTATGTCTTAAAAGCACAGATTTTCCACAATTACAATAAAAGTGCAATGATTAAAAAAAATACCATTTAAAGCCAGCATACATAAAGATGAGCTCTTAAAAAAATGCAGCAGGTTAAAAAAGCAGTGGTGCATCAGGCATAAGAGGAAGATGACTTTCTCCAAAAGAAGGAAAATAAAGGGATCAAGAGAGTTAGATTATGGTTTAATAGAAGGAATGGACAAATCAGAGCTGAAATCGTTTTTTTGCGGTGAAAAGCTGGTGAATGAAAGTTTGAAATTGCAAGCGGTTCAAACACCCTGAGATGGCGTGGAAACCCAAAGACTTTATCCTCAGAGAAAAGGAACTTATTGATACAGGATATATCAAAGAAACTGTATTTCACATATAGTGTGTTTTGAGGTCACTTCAACTTTTTTTGTAATTGTACAGAGAAGAAAAAGAAGCTGTATTGTCATTGCATAACAATACAACGCAATTTCATTTGGCAGCAGCTCTTGCAGCAGTTGTGAGAAAACTCACAGTCGAAGAATAAATATTAAGGCAGGGAGTCATGATGTCTGCAGCATTCTCTTCACAGTCCTGGAAAAGAAGCCGTTTTTCAGTCTGTTGGTTGAGTTTTACGTGCAAGACGACTTGGGTTGAAGAGCTGTCGATTGCTAAAGGACACCCCTTGTTTTTGATAATCTAAATGAGGTTTTTAGCACATTTTGGTTAAAAATTTTGATTATTCACATAATCCAAGTTAAGTGTTCAAGCCGCTTTTCAGACATGTGAAACTAGATATTCTTAAATGTGTATTGTGTGTATGTCTCTAAGTTTTTCGGTCTAGATAGGCATGTGTACATTTTCTATAGATATATTTTGTGTATATGTACATTTATTCTAAAATATACATTTATGTATAGATGTATTCACAAGGGGCTGATATGCAGTACATGCATGTGTATTTGTGAAGGCGGGCATAGACAAATATAAAGTTTCATTGATACATGACAGATTACAATCAAATCAAAAATGGGAGAATTTAGACCATTTAAATGACCTTCAAATAAAACCTGAAATTTCGGGTGCCTGGTAGCCTGTGTTCAGCACAGTCATCACCCCCCCCCCCAGTATAAAACTAGAGATGTATTGGTCCTGAAGGTATGCGATGTGGTTGAAATGACTTCTGCTTTGTCACGACTAAAGTGCATTACCATTCCATGATTAAAATGTATAGAGTGTTGTTGGCCAAATGTCCTCTCACGTAAGTGCATTATGTATTCATACAGTCATTCAAATCTCCTCTAAAATAACCAGCTTCATTGATCTGTTGTTTTCTTTATCCTGTGTACGTCTTTATCGTCCACTTCTCTGCGTTGTACATGACAGACACCAGCTCAGGCAGACATGATTGCTCGTTACATTAAACCCTACCATCAATTAGTTCTTTACAGTTAAACATAAATGTGGTTTTACAGTTTACCGTAAACATCTCTGATTTGCCGGCGCTGATGCCGATTAACCTATGATTCCTTGCCAAATAGCCTCAGCAATAGCCTGGCCATCACTGAGAGCCATTTAAATGACAAATGTCCGGCGCTCCGTAATTGATGTAGAGAGGACAGCGTCGGCCCGCCGGGGCCCTTCCTCTGCATCATCTCCCCCAAATGCCCTGCTGGGGTCGTTTAGTATTTATCCGCTCGACCTGGCTCCTTTATGGCTCTGCTCTGCTTAATGGGCCAAAAGAGAGCCGCAGCTCACAGTTTACCTCCCCTCGTAAGGTGATGCAAGTTATGATTCCGCTCGGATACCGTAAAGTCCGGACCGGACATTTTACAACCCTGGATTAGGAGGTTGACCTGCTGACTCATGGTCCAGCCACACCAAGCAATTCCATTTTTTTTCCCCTCCCTTAATTAGAGCACAACTCAGGAGTGTTTGGATGTGGACAGCTTGAGCTTGCTGACATGGACCTGGCCCTGGTTTTTTTTTTTTTCCTTTTCTTTTCCATTTCCTTTTGCCAGACCGCTCCCAGCTGTGTTAGTTTTTTTTACAATCAGGTGGACTGTAGTAACCCTGTGTGTTTCCTGCAGGAACAACCAATTAGCCTGCTGGAAACAGTGTGCTGTGTATGTTCACTGTGAAAAGGTTCAGCCCGACAGCAATCCTCTCTTTATCCAACAAAACAAAACATTTTCTTTGTCTTTTTTCTGACAAATGACACATATGAGCATAATTAATACATGCATGCATGCCCCCATGCTCTCTCTCTCTCTCTCCCTCTCTCTGGATTTGTCTAAAATGATATCTGCTGTCAATGTACTTTGTGACTGCAGTAATATAAGCACTCTATCCAAAATGACCACTGCAGGCTGGAGATAAGCCAAAGCAAACATAAAAAGGCTGGACATATGGCTTTACTTAACATGAGGAACCTGTCAGCGAGCGCCTGTCTCCTCATCCTGCAGAAGAAATGTTTCTGGTGACCCGATTAGCAGTGAACTCCAACAGTTTGGACTGGTCAGATGACATTAGAATACTAAAATTTCTGAGTAACAGTGGATTTGGATTGCTTGAGTTGTCTCCTTTTGCTTCAATAGCGAAGCTGGAAACTGATTTTTATGATCAACACGGTACGTCCTCAGCCAAATACCATATTAAATACTGCTAAATGTCTCATATTGCCTGGAATGATGAAGAAGACATTATTCCTAGTTAGAACATTCATACCAATGAAGCTGGGTAATGAAATGGCTGCCGTGAATGAAACCATCTACTTTTACGATTAATGCCTTTTAACTGGCCAAATGCTGAAACACGGGATGGTGATAAAAGGGGCTGTTTACTGTCATCTGCTGCATCTTTCCCATATGTGGGGATAAACACACATAAATGATAAACTGTAATTCTGTTTGACATGTTGAAAAATCTATCCTAATCGAGTATTCAGTAAGCAGCTTTTAATTGCTGCTATCTCTGAGATTAGATTATATATGAAGGTTAAACTGCAACGCAGTGATAACAGTAACAATACTGTTGTGGGTGTTTTGTGTAACTTACTGAGCAATTTACAAGCAGTTTTTGTTAAAATATATGGAGTTTTCACATGATAGCATGTTAGTGTGATGTGCTTTTTTTAGTGTTTATTTTTCCTGCTTTCATTACCAATGTCAAATATCAGCTGTACACAAAAAGTTATCCCAAGAAAATCTTAGCGAAATATATCTGCAGCTCTTTCCTGTTCCCTTTTTGTGATGAAATTCGCTTTTTATAAATGTGCTCTGACTCGTCCTGGAGATCCCTTACACTGCATGTTTTAGATATCTCTGTGCTTTGACACATCTGAATCTGATGATTGTGCCTGAGCCCAGTGATAGGAAAGTCCAACAACAGTAAGACACGTGAGACACCGTATCTCCCAGAGCAGGTTTACAGGAAGGTAGTAATGTGCAGAGTCTGTCTTCTCAGTTTGTCACACTACAAATAATTTTGCTGTTAACCACTCAGACAAATCTGAATGTTTATAACAAGGTAAATACTTCAAATTGGGTGTGAAATTCCTGAAAAGATAGGGACTACCCTGGGAACCAGCCGGAATGTCAACAGCAGCTGAAAATGGTTAGTAAACTGATTTAGCAAATATAATTATACCACACACACACACGAGTACACAGTAAATGCTGAGGATCGGGGTAAAATGAAAGATCAAGCCTTTGAGAGGGGAAAGTGGTTTGTTTCCATTAAGCTGTAACACCGGGCTGTTGTTCATTCTTTGATAATGGAGAAAAGGCTGACTGGTCGATCCTGCCGAGAGCATATGTGTGTCTAAAAACTGTAAGCCATATATCTGTACACACGGCAGGATACAGTGAAACTGTGAATGATGTTTCATGGGGAAAACAGTTTTTGCTTTTTGGAATTAGAAAACTTCTAACTTCAACATTGTGGTCATAGTGCAAAAAAGACCTGGCAGAATATGGACTGCTGTGTTTTCCTTTGTTTCCACCAGCAGTGCTCCCTCATTTTTTTCTACCCTCAAACTTTATTTATTTGATATTCCTGTGTGTGTGTCATGTGTGGTCATTCGTTCAGCGTTTGGTTTTTTTTTTCCTTTTTGAAAAAGATTTCAATTTACCTGACATCACAGAGTCAATCTGAAGAAAATATTCCACTTCTGTGTGAATATGTAATCTTGTGATCATAATTAGCTCCACCTGCCCTCTTCTCAGCAGCACGGGCCACTCCTGACTGAGTGGAAGTGTTGCCATGAGGCCTCCAGTCACCGTGATGTATTTATCTCTGGCTCTCAGCTCATGACTGATGCTTTTCCATTAGCATGGGAGGAGATGGTGGAGGATTTTAAATCTGCACCGCTGGCTGGCACGGCCCCGCACCTGAATAAATTTACCCTCCCCTATCCCCGTCTCTCCCGCTCTCCACTTTCCCTGATATCTCGGTCGCTATCCGCTGATCGTGTCTCGTCCATCCCTCCGCTCTCACGATCATCCCCTCCTGCTATCGCTCTATCAACCCTGTTGCAGCCGTCGCCTCCATCCCTCCTCCATCCCTCCCTCAGTCGAGCACAAACATCGCCTGTTCAGTGCCTCGATAATCCCCTAAGTTCCTCTCTAAATGGCTGACTAGTCCGGCACCGTCCCCTAAAAGATTTAGCATTATTGAATAAAACGTGGTAAACGCCGCCGCTGGGGAAAATTAATGCCACATCGTATCTCTCTCGCCCTTCATCTCCCTCTATGTGGTCGGCTCATCTATTGTCTTTATTGAAGAATTGGAGCTGAAGACTGATATTCCCTTTTTCCATTTGTGTGTTGGTGGGACTGGCCGAGTGTAGTCAAACGCAATACAGAGCTGTCACTTTTGATCAACATGATAAAGACGGCTCCTTCCCTCCTCCCTTTATTTATTTATTTTTTTTTTTTTATCTCACGCATTCTTCTTCAAGTGATGCTTTATGGAAAGTCATTTCCATTCATTTTGTGCTTGCCAGGTGGGGAGTGAGACTTTACAGGAGTGCTTAAAAACACACAGAGAGAACAGCAGCATCCATTTTCGAGAACCCTGGTGGAAGGATGCTAAATAAAAATTAATCATTGCCTCCTGCAAGGTGCAGCAACACAGCGCTTTGATGATTTGGCCTGAAAGAATGCACTTCACGCACAGTAAGCCTTTCTTTTCATGACACATCCTGTCTGCACAAAGCATTTGAACTCACCTAATAGCTTTATTAGTGAGCTTTTCTGAAGAAGAAGTTTTCATGGAAAAGACTGGAAAAACTTACCAAAAGTTGCTTGAAACATAAGTTAGGTATGTTGAAGTTATTTGAAAGGGGCACTTTAGTATGTTTAATCAGTAAAAGCTGAGATCAAAAAGCAAGATTTTGCACCAAATTACAACATTATTCTCTGCTGATGGTATGATCTTGTCATTTTTATGAGAAATAAATTACACAAATGACTTTTCAGCAGACACATCCCTACAGGGTTTGCATACCTTTTTGCCATTGTATGCAGGGAATTCTATAATGCAATTACTGGTGATAATATTAAGCTTCAGGTTTTTTTTTTTTTTCTTGGATAGTAACAAGCTTTTCAGTTGAGTCTTTAATCATCAGCATAGAGAATGTGAGTTCAGAAGATCATCCAGTACATTAGCTGGTGAAAATACAAAAGCTTCTTTTCTTTCAAGGTTTGAATATGAAAGCTTTTTCTTATCTATTTCTTTTTGTGTCTGTGTTATGATATATTCTTGTTTTACAGTAATCCGGTTCCTGACAGAAATCTTTTTTTTTTTTTTTTCGGTAAGTCAAGAATGCATCTTAACAGTAATGGAGGATGATGAGTAAAAGCAGGGTTTCCAGGGAACAAAATATCATTTATAACACATCAAGCAAAAGAAAATGTAATCAATACTGCAGTCATTTGAAAGCACATTACGACTTATAATGTGTTAATGGATCTCATAACAAAAAAAAAAAGATTGATTCAATGGCAGAGTATAAAGTTCAGCACAACTTTTGAAAGAGTTCCAAAACCTTTTTTTTTTTTTTGCTTTTTCATTATTTTGGAAAAAAATATTTCACCATCCAGTCACTTCAGGGTCAGAACAGACAGTTGAAAATTAAACACCACTTTCAAAGCTGCATGGCTTCACTGCTAGATGATCTAAAAATTGAAAGGAAAAAAGAAAAAAAAGAAAAGTTTTGGTGATAACCTACCTTTGCACATGTCTGATTTCAATCTCTATGCTAATTTATCAGCAGAACCATTTGATCTGAGTTAAGTCTCGTTAGTGAAATAAATGAGGCTCCCATCGCCGGTGACTATGGGAACAAACGCGTGTGTTTACAGCAGCCTGGGCGTCACGTCGGCTCGGTCTGAGCAGCTCATCTACGGGCGGAGGGAAGGATCTGTGAGATTGATTAAGCATCAGGATGTATCGCCGAGCTGAGAAGAGCATCTTCACTATTCATCACCTCGGGTTTATTCCGTATTTTTCATGGTGTCATCTCCTGTGGTAATCCAGCCATAAAGTATTTACTTCATTGCTAGATTGGGCTTTTGTCATCGATCATGTGCACGCTGTGTATTGCAGAAATGTAAATCGAGCTGGTTGCTTGTTTTGAAAAACATGCTTTTTTTCTGTCTACTATTGGCATTTTTCTATATTTAATTGGAAAAATAATATGGAAGCTGGTCTCTACAATTTCATACGTTTGAGTCCTTTGAAGCAAATTTGTAGAGCGAGTTTTCCTCCCACTGCTGTTTAGAAGTACATACAAGACTGATTTATTTCTTGACATGCCCTGCTGTTTCAACCAGCCTTATTATTGCTGCCCCACAAAGAAGCTACATCACAACCAGTAATTTCTGCGGTGTAATATTAGGCGGCACTCGCCAGCGTGCGGTCTTGTTTAGAAGCCGGGCTCATCAGAGCCAAATCACGTTGTATAATTGTGAATCAATGCTTCATCAGCACAAATAAACAAGGGAATGCTTTAGGTGCTGACACTAACAACCTTTATCAGGCAGCAGATCTTTAATTTCTTCCGCGCTCCCCCTCCTGCATTCACTCTCTCTTTCTGTCTTGCCTTTTACTTGTGACTACACTAAGAGCTGCGGTAATTGCTTTTGTTTGCGCTCCCTCAGATCCTTTGCTACGAAGACGCACTCGCTTCTAAAGCCGAACCCATCGACACGCGTAGGCCGACGCGAACGGGCGGCCTCACGCGGGCGCTCAACCCAAGCGCCGTTCTCTCAATTTTACGCTGCGGCTGTCAAACACTTCATCCTCTCAAGCTGCTAAAGCTTTGCAATTTGAAATTATCCCCAGTTTAAACAGTGACAATTTATTTCTGTCTCGCTGCAGTGCCACCTAATGTAATAACAATGAGGTGAGGAAAATACAACTTTCTTTCCAAAACAAAAGGCTTTCTTCGGTTGTGTGAAAAATTATCTATCACATATGAGTGAAATATCTGTGTTGGGGGGTGTCAAACATAAGGCCCATGGGCCTAAACCGGCCGCCAGAATGGCTCCAGAATGGCCCACCAAACCAACAAGGGAATTAAAAAAAACGTCATAATGCAACCGTTATAGGAGAAGTTTCTGGACATTTCAGTGCATTTTGAACCAGAAGTTATCAATTAAACAGGCTTCCGGTTTTTATTATCGTCATTTTCCCTTTTAATTTTTGGCTTGACTTTGATCAGTGTTATTCCTTCCCTCGATCCGATTGAAGCAACGTGAGCAGTCCCAAAATTTTATTTTTTGGCAAGAATATTTTTCAAGAAAGAGGTAGAAAGGTTAAATGTCATGTTTATTTCATCTTGGAGCAGTCTCTTTGAACAGATTTCAAAGAGTTTATTTCTCATTTAAGCAGACACCTGATTGCTTTGGCAAGAAATGACAAATCTTGTGAGGCCAGTGGCCAGTTTCTGGATCTGCTCTGCTCAACAGCGAGCCGTGTGGCCACGCAAAGAAACAGAAATTAGGCTGGAAATCGAACCAGAAGTGTATCAACCAATCCAAACAAAGTTTCCCAACGACCACATTTGAAACCTTTCACCGTTTGGCTGTGTGACAAGAAATACTTCTGTCCTCACCCTTAAGGCGGCACTCTTTTGATCATTTTTAAGAGATAAGTATTTGAGACACCCTTTACTTTATTTATTTATTTATTTTTTTTCCGGTGGGGGGGGGGGGCTTTTGAAGAGGAGATTGACAGGCAGGAATATGAAAGGCGAAAGCTTGCATCATATTTCTGGCTGAGAATCGCACCCACCTGGGACAGCCGCCCACCCTTTATTGTCTGCATTGATGTACACAAATACACTGTAGGTGCCGAATCCTGTCGGTTTCAAATAGGACCACATGTTACATTCTATTCATGCGACTGCTTAAAAAAAAAAAAAGAAGAAGATGAAGAAGCCGCATCTGTGACTGCAAAGTAATTCTAAGTAGCAATTCTTTTTTTTCTCTGTGAGACAGTACAGTTAATTCCCCTTCAGCTGCACCCTGGAAACATTCATATGAAATGAGCTGTGGAAACGTCCCCATTTGAGCTGTATTCAGAGATCTCTTTGTTCCTCTCCATTGGGTTCCAGCCTAACCCAGCATTACTATGAATAGAAAATCTGATGGCGATGTGGAGTAGCTTTGAGTGTGTGTGTGTGTATGTGTGTGTGTGTGTTTGTGTGTGTGTGTGTGTGTGTGTGCACACGTGGGCATATGATACAGTGTGTGTCCATGCACTGTTTTGATCATTTCTTCATGATTACGAACTCCAAAAGATCAAAACAAAAGCTGTCCTACATAAGCCAGGTTAAAAACAGAAACAAACACGTGTCTTAAGGAAAACACGAGAGAAGAAGTCCTTATTAGAACAGTTCGAACAACATCAATTTCTGGAATTTTGATCCGCTTCTGATGTGGGATGAAAACAAGAATCAATTATTTTCTTACCCAAGTCCAACCTACTACTTATATCTGGAAAACAACAAAAAAGAGTTTCAGACTGTTTGTGTTTCTTCAGTGGCGTCCACACTTAAACATGTCAAGACAAAAAAAAAAAAATTCCCATCCGTCCAAACACTTTATCTGCATGAGCAAAGAAATGTTCACGGCCAATGCTTTGTGTGAGAGATGTCTCAAACAGAGAGAGGAAACAACATTTCTCAATGCAAGGTAGCATTGAACCCTCTATCTTTCAGCGTGTACAATGGATCGCACTGTGTACAGCAGGCTTGTTGAATATGTTTGACCTTTCGGGCCACGAAACAACATTTTATCAAAAACCGCTGCGCTGCTCTGATGAATCTCTCCGCATGAGCTGTGGAGTTCTTCAGAAAATTATTCGTATTTGTCACTGTATGGAGCTGCTTGTATAGATGGAGCCTGAATTTTGTATTAGGGGTGAAGAAATACATCAGTTTTATGCAAAAAAAAATAAATAAATAACTTGCCAAACCTCATCTCTGACGGTGGGAGGAGAGCGGTCAACTTGTTTGCCGTGGTCAACAGCAGTTTATTTTTCAGTTTGCTTCAGATTAAACAGTTGCTGTGAGAAGACAATCGCGCACTGCTGTGCAAAAAGATGCAAACATCGACATCTGTCGCTTCAGTGTGGTGAAGAAAAAGACAGCAAGATCTATCGAAGTGAAACAAACAAAATGTCAGAATCGAGTCAATAAGATTCCAGCAGCATGACAGGAATTGCTCAAATATAGATAGAACGTCCTGATGTCTGTATGCTGGTGGAGCAGAGTGGTGGGCATCCGAAAGGTGGATACTCCACCAGAGGAGAGAGAGTCGAGCACGTTGGTCATTCTGAGGCGCCGAGTGACAGAACTGAAGTGATGGTTAAAGAGCAGGGGGGGCTGGACAGCTCAGCACAACAGTCACTGAACAAAACGACTGACAGCAAAATTGTGGATCAAGGCAATTTGACAGCGTGGGAAAGCTGGAGTGTGGATTAGGCAGAGATGCAGTCACACACATCCACCTGTGGAGGGGTTGTAAACAGACCGACTGAATTTACCGGTAAGCAGTGGTGTGGCCGTTTTTGCAGCTTCATTCTTATATCAATCAAAAATGAGTAAATATTATATGTAAAAGTGATTCTGCTTGTGTTCACAAAAAGAATGTCTACAGTCGGAGATCGATCGCAACCTCGTCTTTGTTGTCAGCGTTGATGATTTTGCAAAGATTGTACAGTCACCCACAAATGCATTCATTTTAATCGTCCCTGTAGCCATGACAAGGATAATGAAGGTCTGAAGCTGAGGCGGCACTCGGCGAAGGACCAGATGCACCCTGGACGGTTTCAGATTACCTTTGCAAATTATGTCTAAATTAAAACCCGGTTAACTTTTATAAATATAAATAATTTGATGGCCCATTGAGATCTGAGTGCGTTTAAATCACAGGTGACTCAGAAACCAAATGCATCACATGATTCTAAAGGGAGATTAAGTGTAAAGTAATGGCCTCCATGGGGAAATGTGTTCCCTCTTATACAATGTCCATATAATTGTGCATTTTCTTTCCACTTATCCTCAATTTCCTCGCATTGTCTCCGTGGCATGGACCCCTTATGTGTAGCCCGGCTTTACCCTGGCTGGAGAGGATTGTGAGAATCACTAATCTAATGACACAGAAGTGCATGCTCCTGACTGCGCTGCCAATAGAGGTCATGTTCTTACATAGATCAAGATAAGAAGGCCCTGATTGTGTGCACTAGCGTGTGCGCTCGTCTCCGGATCCACTGGCGTGTGTGAGAGCACGTGTGTTTTGCAATGTGTGTGTGGTAGCTTTCGCGTCTCTTATTGATGTGCCCTGATCTCCGTGCAGCAAATGAGGTATAGTACCTATTGCGAAATCATTATGTTCCTGTAATTACTTTGTAAGGCTACTGGGCCATTGTTTTAATTGGGGTTTACAGATTAGGGCAGCACTTTACTTTTTTCTTTTTTTTTTTTTTTTTTTCCTTTTTGCTTCATTTCTCACAAGCCTGGGGAGGAATCAAGTAATGACTGGCTTTTCATTCAAGCTTTAAAATAGTTTAAATAGTAAGTTTCATGCAGTTCTGTTCCCACCTGCAATAAAGAACACAGTTTGGCCTGAAAGGAAGATGATTATGCATAACGGTGAGGAAAAAAATAAAAATGCCCATGCTTTGTCCTTTCATTAGAACTGACATTGTGCTGCATCAAGCAAATCGTTCACCTTAAAGATCACTCAGCTTCAGATCACAGGTGAACGCTGTCTACAGCACCTCTACAGCCACATTCAATTACAGCTCTTGGCGACACAACAGAAAACACTCGGAGTGGATGATAATGCCAAACTCTGTGTCTTTGAAAGGCCAAGATAAGGCCTGAGCAGAGATTAGAGGTGGCCAAGGTTAATGTGTAGAGTCAGGATCTACTCATACTCGGGCAAGAGAATAATTGAGCTCTTGAGGACGAGCGATAAAGCAACTTTTAATCTCTTCTGACCGTGCTCTAATGCAATCTGAAAATCCCTCTGCATTGTCAAGAGAAATTTAGCTCTTAGTATGCTGCAGGAATCAAAAGAAAATATTTCCTTTTTTTCTTTCTTTTTTTGTGAGTTTGGGGTGTCACCTTCAAGCCTGACCAGTCTGTAACGGCACCCCGCTTCTTCGAGGCTGTAACCTGAAAGAGAAACTGAGGGGGGGTGGGGGCCACCGGCTCCGTGTTTAAAATTTTACAACACAATCTGGAAATCGTTGCACAGGACTTGCAACAGCCTTTTGGCGCAAGCCGGCCCATCTTAATTGAGAAGAAATTCATCCACTCTGACATTCACAGTGAACCCCTGAGATTAAAGTTTAATGATAAACTAATGCGTCCATCAGATTAATCAAATGATAGGAGATTAAATTTGGATGCGTCCCGGTTTTGGTTTTGATGGTATAATTACTTTTTACTTTTACAACTCTAGTAGAGAACATCAAACACTCGGCATCCTCTTTTTTTTTTTTGGCACTTGATGAAAATAATTTAAATTATGAGGACAGAGCCGCACCCTGATAGAGGTCACACTGTGTTTTAATTAATTTTGAGCACTTCTTATTAAAATTAAACAACGGACATTGTGGAGGAATATCCTCTTGAATTCTGTCTTAATTTTCGGTTAAGAGGGGAAAAAAATTAATCTCCAGATGCACCAAGTGGCCTAAATCATTTAGATGTACACTTTTCCTGCACTGAATGATGAATTCTGTTTATTATCTGATATTTGCACTGGTCGCCTCCAGAATACAAAGGACGTGTCATGGGATACGTACCAGAAAACATATTTCAGGAAGAACCTCAGCGATGGCAAATATCAAGGCATTTATGAAGATGTTGAACAACACCATTCCACCTGTAATGCGTTCTGGAAAGTACCACTGTTTTAAAGGTCACGTCTGGAGAAATTCACAGTCACCTGCAGGAATACAAGAGGGAAGAGGTGGAATAACAAGCTGAGAGAAGTGCTCAAGTCTTTATTGGCTGAGGTTGTAATGGCGGTAGATGGAATTACTCAAGGAGCTGAAACGGGGCATCAGAGCCGCTGTTACTGGAACGCAAAAGACAGGTGTTACCAGAATGTGTAAAGCTGGGAATGCCACCAGCTGGTGAGACGCTCAGTTCCTGAATGACTCATAATTTTAAAAGAAATTGTAAGAAATTGCCCCAAAGGGAGACAATTGATGAACAGCTTTCCTTGAGCTCACAAATTTAAGGATCCAATCACTAAAAAATGTTTTTCTAAATATTTGAATGTCAAAGTATATTTCAAATAGATGTTCCTTTTTTTTAATCTTTCAACTTAAATCTTAAAATTTTCAGATCCAAACATCAGTATATTCCTAAAACCAAAGGACAACTGCTCCTTGAAATATATCTGTATGTTATTCTAGCTTGATACAGGTTTACAAATTACTCATTTTATAATCAAATATTGTCCTTTTCAATCTTATAAAGTCGATTTCGTCCATCTTTCTGACTCTTGCACTTCTTTGAGTCTGAGTTTATGTGTTACCGTTTCTATTAAGATTTCTTCTATAATCTTTAGCCCCTGATCCTCTCTAAACCTGGTGGTTTATCTGTTTCCTAGTTTCTCTTAATTGACAAATATCAGGTACAAAAATATTGTTTGTCCCAAGCAACGAAGCAATCTGTGGGGCAATCCTGAAAAGGATTCAGGAAAATTGTAGCATCAAACAGCTCTTGGGCAGTTCTTATCCAATTATTTCTCTTAATTCCTCACATGCACTTTTTAAACAACTGTTATTTTCTGGTGTTTGTAACAAAAAAAAAAAAAAAATGAAAACATAACAATGATCTACATTAAGCTGACCACAAATTCATCAGAATACCTGTTGAGCATGTAATTGCTTGCTTTTTATTTTTTGAATTAATAAAAAAGTGAATTGTTTTTGTCTCCTGGGAGATCTCCCTCCATATTGGTGAGTTGGTGGTCAAGTGGTGTGTTTCCCACACATCTATTGTTCGTTTACCAGGTCCTGCTGAAAGTTGAACTTCTGTTTTGTTCCATTCAGCTAACTTTTGTTGAACTGTGATTATACTTTATTAATATCTCATTAAAATTGCAAGTTTCACCTAAAAGAAGAGGAATATCCTCGAGAGCGTGCGTAAATACAAATCTCTGAACTTAATCTTATTAATCTGCCCTCCACATGTTTCATTGAAGATGTTAAGGATATATTGGCAAATAGACCCTCCACATACTATATATAATGTAATCAAGTGTCTTAAATGTCAGTGTACTATGTACAAAAATATGAACAGTGCACAATATTGAAGCTGATTATTTGAAATAGCTGAAAGCAAACATAAGAATATATGTCTTGCTCAACGCTCGTGCCTAAAAGCAAGAATATTCCTGGCTGAAGTGCTTGTAGAAATGCGGAGTTTGTATGATCTCCTCGTACGTGCTTGGGTTTTCTCCAGGTGCAACACTTTGGTCCCACCGTCCAAACACATGTGCCTGAGGTTAATTGGTCGGTCTGATTGTCTGTCTCCCTGTGTTTGCCTTGTGTGTACCAGTGACCTGTCCCGGTCGAACCCTGTCTTTGTTCATAGGCAGCTGAGATTGGGTCCAACTGAGTTGGGTAAATCGTTATAGCAAGTAGGTGGATAGATGGATATATATATATATAAGAATGCTCTTAAATTCCCACTTTCTTTAAGACATCTGTTCTCCAACACAACGTATTGTAGAGGTGGTTTTATCATTAGGCTCATTAGTGCAATATATCCATGCAGGACCGTCCCATCCAGAACCAGAAGTAAATCTCTCAATCAATATTTTGGCAGTAATCTTGCTTGCAACACTGTAGTCAATAAAGACTTGAATACTTATATTCATGTAGCTGCCATGCCTCATCATCCAACAGTTTCACAATATGCATCCTCATTTCTGCAGCGGGACTTTGTTCCCTAGCCGATATGAAAAAGCCTCGAATGTATGAACCAAGATGGATGTGCTTCTCTGCTAATGTCTGCACGGCAGAGAGAGAAAAAAAATAATTTTGGCACAACGTAGGTTTGCTCATAGATCAGCATTTTGAAACAGACATCTGTACAAGAGTTGATAACATATCTCCAAACTGGCATTTTTTTCCACCCTCTGGATCTTATGAATTTTTAATCCACTGGTGTTTCATGTTCGGGGAACTTTCCCATAGTGTAGAAGAGAGATTTCCATTTTCATAATGTCACTGACACTAATGCACATGTGTAGCAGAGCATGAAATACAGACTCAGCCCCAAAAGCTAGAATAGTTCTTTTTCTTTTTCCATCTGATTGATAACATTTCACTGATATGCTGCAGCTGTCGTTTTCTTCCATTGATGAGATTACTTTTTAACCAGCAGCTTCTTTCTAGTGAAAATTGTTTGGTTAAATGTGCACTGTGTATTTGTGAGCAATTCTTAATCCATCATCCTTACTTTGACTGATAGAGTTTTCGGAGTTTTCTGTTTAATATGGATTAAAATTCCAATTACTTTGAACTGCGCAGTGGATCGATGTTCAAAATAGCAGCTGTCCCACATTAGGATCACAGTTTATGGATTTACAGCTTACACCTTGTAAGTGTGTCGACTGATTCAACATTATCTACATGAGATATTATGATATTGTTAAAATTCTGGCAAAGCGTTTAATTTGTATGTCATAATAGCAGTGAAAACACTGCATAGCAATCACTAATTAGCAGGTTTCTGTCCAAATGAGGTGAGGTCTTCACCTTAAATATCATGATGCAGTGTTTGATGAAGCTGATGTGCCCACTGAGCTTTGATGCTACGGTGATCGGTCTGAGTTGTGAATCGGTAAACGGTGGATTTCGGTGTATGGTTTCTCACTTGTTAAAACTGTCTTGGTGCAGAAAAGCATCCAGACGAGGCGCACGGGTATAGGAATGGCTAGTGTGACGTCACAAGTCACTTCCGGGTCCAAGGCTTCCAGCGCGCAATGTAAACACAATGGCTGTTGCCAAAGAACCGGTTTCTTTTTTCACGGTAACAGTGAATGTTGCTGACTTTCCAAAGTCAGTGAAGAGAGATTTAAACCTTTACAACTCAAACCGAGTTGTAAATGTTTCTGTGGTGACAGGTGGAAGTCTGAAATGGAAAGTACAGGCTTCAATGAATGAGAAAGAACACGAGGTTGAGGTGAGTAAGTGGCTAGCTATCAGTAACACCAGGGTGTCAGTCGTCGCATCAAGCTGTGTAACTTAACTATTAGCTATGTTAGAATTGGGTACTGTCTGTCTGCGGTTTGTGGACAACGTATAGTTTATTCTAGAAGTGTCATCCAGGGAAATAATTTTAAACCAAACCTCAAACACGCCATAAAGCAGAAGCAGCACACATTCAGTACAGGTTAAAAAGCAAAATAATAATAATAATAATAATAATAATAATAATAATAATAATAATAATAATAATAATAATAATAAAAAAGCCCTTACAGAATATCTAATAATATCCCCCTTGTGTTATTAATAAAGGATTATTAACTCTGGATAACTCCGCTGGTCTATCCTGCCATGGAGAGGAGGCAGTTTTAACAGTGCGCAACGACGCACAGCTGCTGCAGAGCAGCTTCAGATCCAGCGGGGGAAACGCTGCTGTTCAGCCCTGAAAAGATGTGGGACTTTATTTTGTCCTATGCTGTTTTACACAATATTGTACTGGCCGATAGAATTACTTTTGATGCGCCGGCGCCACGAGAGCAGCTGATGTGGGAACCAGCAGGACCTGAAGAACCGATGTTTGGAAAAGTTGTGCATTTACATGACAACATTTCATAGTTGTTATTTGTTCAACAACTTGTGTTACTACGGTCATGCTGCTGCAGTGTCTCAGAAAAATTGTTTTTTCCTATGTCCGGAGTTGAAACATTTTCAAAAAGTTCCACTTTGGGAGTTCTAAGTGCGAGCATCATTGAGCATCATTTTCTTATGAACAGACACCCAAAACACAATAAAAGTTTTCCATTTTCGAAATATTGTCGTGTAAACAGGGCCTAACGTTTTTAAAATCAGTCCTTCACTGCTCACCTTCGTTTTCTTTTTTTTCTCATATTTCATAGGAATTTCCACATTTGTCTTATATAGCATCCATACTCTTGAGTCCAATGAATCCAATTAAAACACAATGGCACAAATTGTGTTAAAGCATGCTCATGGGGTTTTCAGTGTATATGCGCATCAAGCCACTCATAATTTTTAATTATGTTTGTGCTATTTAAAAGAGTCGCGGACCATTAAAAATGTGTTCCGTTCTTATGCTGCTCTAAACTTTTAAAACTTTCTTTGAGAAACTTGTTAACTAAATGTCAATCTGTCTGCACTCCACACACCATGTTAGCAGAAGCATGTACCCTCAAGTCCTGCTGGAAAACTGAATTTATAGTGAATTGGAGTCATTAGATGCAATTAAGCATGAATCACTGAATTAAAGCTTCCTGGAAATTGTTTACACGGAGTCTTTACTCCTGCTGAATATTCCATGGAACACAATGCAGCCTTAATGAATCCGATGACATGCGTTGCACCGGCTAAAGGGATTACGCTCCTCATGGCCCTCCCACCAGCGCTCGCTGCTGACATCCCTTTTCAATGAGCTGCTTTGTCAGGGCCACTCCAGTTTTGAACTTAGTAGACAGATACCTTCAATGGCTTAAATTTATTATGTGGTCACACAGGAGCCTTGGCTTTTTTTCCCCCGTTATTCCCTACTTTCTTCTTTCTTCTCATTTTCCTCCGTTCTTCTCTGGGAGCACACTTCTTTCGTCATCACACTCGCATTGAGAACCCCCTTCCTCTCCACCACACCACCCCCTTCGTTTCCAGCTTCTGCTACTCTATGCAACGTCTTTCTCTTTGACTGTGTGATTAGTCAGTTTGAGAGCAGGTCTGCAGCTCTCTGATAGCATCCGTCTCCCCCACACATTTCCTGCCAGGAGCAAAATAACTTTGGAGTTGCTGAAGCTGTGAAAGGTTTGCATTGTGTTTCTGCATGTGTTAATCACACAGTGTGCAGGTGTATGCATGCATGCATGCATCATGTATTTGCATCACAGTATGTCGCTGTTTCTGTACCGCACGGCACTTTTTGATAAAATGACTGAATTAACTGTGAAATACTTATAGCGGAAATCAGGAGGCTAATTTAATCAGCATATGGGATAAAATATGGGATATTGGTGGATCTTAGATTTTCTAGACTGAAGTTTAACATTACATATGTAATTATTCGAGTGATTTGGAGGCTAAACATCTTTGAATGTAATAACTTTATAATAACTGTTTTTCAGAAAAACACACAACCAAACACTCACACCCATGGCTAGCTTAGTGCAAATAAATAACCTCATATGCATGATTTTGGACTGTGGGGAGAAAACTGCATATGGAGTAAACTCATGTACACAAGGTTAAAACATGCAAATTCCACACAGAAAGTCCCGGCAGGTATTTAAGCCCATGATTATCTCACTGTGAAGCAAGAGGACTAATGACTGCAACACCATGTGCCCTGAAAAATGCACCACTTGAGTATTTTTTCCGTTTTTCTAATTGTTAAACCAGCTGCATTCATGTAGCTTCAGACTTGAAGTTGTCATAATTTCAAACGCGCAGCACAAAAGTATTCACGTGACAAGAAGTAGCCGATAAATCAGCCCGCACAGGATTTGGAAATGACTAAGTGGATGCTCATAACTCACACAAGCAACACATTGATTAAATGCTTGTGAGGTCATTATTTCCAACAAAAACAAAACAATTACTTTAATACAGAATGCGACATGAAGAATAATGAATTCTAATGTTGAGACATAAATGCAGTTGATTCCATTTCTGGCAAATACACTTTTCACAGCTCTTGGAAAATTCATGTGTTTCCCCAATTTGGTCAAAACTATTCCACCATGGTTTTACTATCGAATGCACCATTACAATCTATTGTATTGTCACCATAGGAGTTGCTAAGCAACCAGTGGAAGCGAAGTCACCACTCCTAACCAGAGAAACTGCCCGGTTCATCGTCTGTTTTGCTCACAGGTGTATTTTGTTATCACAGGCATTTTGCGCAGCTATGTTAGCTGTCTGCAGAAGGTCATTAGGCTGTTTTCCATTTAACGGTGGTTAAATACGGCCAATTACAAAATGTTCTAGTAATGTGCATAATACAAACGTGTCAGGGTGTCTGCGTGTGTGCTCAGCAGCTCAGCTGAAGGCTAACTTTCTGCTTTGTCATGCACCACATTGCAGATGGATAATAAACCATTCACACTCGCTGACGTCTAAATGGTTCCACTTCCTATAGCAGCACCACAAGCAAAACCATTTTCATTATGATCCCTTACCCCCTTTCTTTCCTCCGTGTTCCTTCCACCCACCGTCTGTCTCCATCCCGAGGGAGCTGTGAAGCAGACACACGGGAACGGGCCTTAAACACAGAGCCCGAAGCGAAGAGCAGCTGAATGGGGACCGTGACCTGCCAACCTTTGCACCTCCTCAGACAGTGTTAATAAATTGGATTAGAGGAAGAAGACGATGAAAAAAAAAGAAGAAAAGGAAGTCTGATCTGTATTTCCAGGGAAATAGCATGCAGCTAGAGCTGTCTGCCCAAACCACACATTCAAGTAATCACAAAAGTTGAGCTGCAAGAAGTGCTTTAAGGTGTTCACTTTGTCCCAGTGGCAGCGCTATAATAAACTCTACCTGGCTGCAGTATGTCAAATAAATTTCCAAGTAGAATTGGCAAGAAACCTCTGAGATCTCAGAACAATAACTGTGAATGCCTCTTTTGCAAACTAATGCAAAAAGGGGATTTGATAGATATATTAGTTTAAATCTTATAGTCTGAAGGCCGTTTCTGGTCCTTGAAAATTTGTTTCTAGAGAAAGAAGAAAAGCATTTCCCTCGAGGTCCTGAATAGACTGGAGGACTGTGAGCACCTAATCGCCTCTTTTTTTAATCTCTCTCTTAGGCATGCAAAAAAAAATAAAAGGAATTTGGAAAAAAAAAAAAAAATCACAACTCCCAAATGGAAAAATGGCAGAAGCTAAATAGAGATGTTTATAGGTGATGACAGGGAGCCATTCTACAAGTCATCTGGTTAGCAGAGACACAAAGCTTTCCCTTGAGGAATATCTTAATCACAGCCTGCGCCTCCGAATCATATCTCATCAAGGCTGTTTAGCCATAAAGATGCAAAAATGTTGGGTTTTAGTAAGACGGGTTAATGAAAAGTAGCTGGAGTGTTTGCATGCGTGAGCTGGCACACGCTGACGAGGAGGAGATGGGGGTCCTGAGTTCAAGTTTTCCTCTCTTCCTTCCCTTTTTCCTCCCTCTGCACTTTCTGCTTGGCGCCTGGAGGATAGAGCTCTGCGTTCCTGTTCCTTTGTGCGATTTTGCTTTTCTTTCCAGGCTCTTTCTCTTTCATCTTCTCCTGGACCCTTTTCCCTCCTCCCTCTTGCTACACCTTCCTCACAACTCAAAATGAAGACACACACACGCACACACTTTTTTTTTTGCACACACAGCTCGCTCACACAGTCGTTGGATGCAAATTTCCGTCCAACGTTACCGCTTTGTTTGAGGGGGTGTAGCTGGCCGGCGTACCGGCAGTGTGGAAGCCACCTGTGAGGCCCAGATCCAGCACTGAGAAACCGATACACTGAGCCTTCCTGAAGGAAAGATGGACTTTCGTCACAAAGTCGAGAGCAGATGAAGAGCTCTGTAACCTTTTTGAGCCTTGTTGTAGAGTTTTCTTCAAAGGCATCTTCACAATACCTCGTATGTTTGCACCTGCATGGCTTGACAAAAGCCTGGAACATGTGCTGGAAGAGACAGAGGCTGCAGAAACAGCTCGAGTAGGTTTAAGTTGACTCCATGCTTTGATCAATCACAAGTGTGCTGTGTTGCTTCAGAACAAGAAATGACTTCAGCTACTTGGCATGTGCTTTCACTGGGATATGCACAATGACCTCTTGAATGAAGGTCTGTGATTGCAGCAAACCAACCTTACCTGATAAAGCCCACCTCTCACTAGGCCTTCAATAAAATCAACTCAGGGAATAATCCACTTAAGGTTTTCATGCAAAAAAAAACAAAAAACAATTGATTTTATACACCTATATGGAAGAGTATTTACTGATCTCACTACATTTTCTTTTCACAATCACGGAGTGTTGGGTCTGTCTCTCAGATCATGTATAACAGGACGAGGAGGTAATGCTACGAGATTATAGGTGAACCCGTAATGTGTTATGAGCTCTGGATTTTTTCACACATCATCTCCCGTGTTCTTCTGTTTTTTGTTTTTTTTAACTGCAAATTCAACCACAAGCCTTCCGCAATAATGGTCAACTACTGACAACTAGATAATTAGTTTGACAACTGAATATATTCAAATATACTAAACAAAATTGGCGTGTCCTGAGTTAAGTAAAGTACTCATCCAAGCATTAAACGAGAAAACTCGGAACAACTTGACCTTCACACAACCAGAGCTGGGTCTCAGACATCCTGGAGACTGAGACATTTGGGTTTTCTTTGCCTCATAGAACTATGAAATGTGAACTGAAATGAGTTTCTTGAACAGAAGAGTCAGAATGTGTCATATTAACTTTGATTAGACAGTGTTGGAATCATATGAATGATTTGACACTTTCCAGGTTGGGGCACTAACCTTCCAGACACAGTCCACTACTTCACAATCATTCGGTAGCTTGCGGTTTTAATTACAACTTTCCAGCAAGACAGCTGGTCACTTTGTTTTCCTCTTTCTCTGTGTGTTAGACCTGATCCCTCGTCAGACTTTGATCACAGAAGTGAAGGAACAAGTGAAGCTGCTTAACACAGCAGCAACGGTGTAGTCGGTCTTTGTATCACACCGAAAAGACGGCGTTAAAAGAGGCCTCACAAGTCCACTATTGGCAGACAGCTCGCCAGATGGGCTTGTAAGGCCGATACTGTGTGTGTGTGTGTGTGTGTGTTGGAGCCGAGAAAGACAGATAGTCCCTCTCCCCCGCTCGTGACACTCTGTCTGCCTATCTCAGTGTCAGAAAGACTCACACTCTTGCGCGGAAGCGTCCAATCGCCAGTGTAATGCAATCAGCGGGAGCAGCAAAACGCAAGCAGCGAACATCTGCGGAGTGACTGAAAGCCAAATCCTCTCCGCTGGGAGCCTGCGACCGTGGGCACGCGGGCATATGGATGGGCCAGAGCTTTCCAACGAGGCCAAATAATGATTGATGCTAGCAGTCGCTCGCCCCGTACAACAGTCTGTGCATTCCTAATTCACCAGAGAGGCGCCGTCACAGCCAAATGAGCAAATAAGCCATAATTTTGTTGTCATTGACGATCAAATTATCCTGCTAGTCTAATTTGGACCAGGTTGCACGTAGTTAGTGAGTTCTATTTTGCTGTATCGACTGTTAGGTAGGAAAGGAAACAATAATGGCAATGATGACATACACTTTGCGTGTGTGTGTGTGTGTGTGTGTGTGTGTGTGCGCGCGCCATTGAAACTTGAGCTAGGCGATACAGAGCATCTATTTTGGTTCAGTGCTGAGTTAGAGGATGATGAAAAGTTGTGCAGCAGCAGTCGTCTTAAACCTTCTCGTCTTACAATGAGTCCTGTCGGGCACCTCATCACATTTAAGCATAATGATGTTAGATATAATCTCACATTGTTACCAAGTAAAAATATGTGTGTTATTTGAGTTACTGTGAGCCTTTGTGGTCTTTTTAAAACCCCTGTGAAACGGATGTTCAAGGATGTGTAAAGCACATTGTTGCACATTAAATTTAAATCGCACTGCACTGAATCTTGGGTGTTGGCACTGCACTTCATGTGTAAAACAGATCTGAATAAGCATTGCATTAGTATGAGAAGAAGAATTGAGGAAAAAATTTTTACTTGATGCATCTTGAAACAATGCCAGAATCTATTTCAGTTCTGCCGTCTTCCAGATTTTGGGCTGTTCCTGAATGTCACAACTCTTTCTGAATGTTTGGTTCGTATCGTACCAGGAGAAGATAGTCTTACTCCCTGCAGTCCTTGCATTCTTCTGACTCCACCTGTGCAAACCTCTTTTTTTTTTTAAATAGCTGTTTTTCCACATTCTGTTCAGCTCAGCAGTGACCTTGTTGTGGCGATGTGGCATTGAAGCTTCATGGCAGGCAAGCAGATGTTTCCTCCTGTGCATCTGGTCTTTAATTGTCGCTGACATACCTGGCATTAAATCAGATCAGAGCGAAATGCAGTGGGGAAACAAACCTTCACCCTGATGCATTTTCACCATCCAAGCCCTCGTCAACGCGAAGCTTGATGAAGCGGCCTGGACTTCTCACTGTAGCTTCATGTAAAGTCAACTAATTTCAAACAGTCAGCCTGGTTCATCCGGCTTCTTCAGACCCTCGACGTCATGTTTACATGCAGATAAAACGTCATCTTAACTTGATTGGACAGTAAAGCCTAATTATAGAAGCTTAGACTTAGAGGAGATTCACACCAGCTATCCATTACTGCCTGTAGCCTGCACGGCTGAATAAATCCCTCCGCCAACATGGGGACAGCAGAACTGCAATGTGTACCATCTGCAAGCTGTTAATTTGAAGAATGTGGTGTGCATTTTGAAAGCACTGCACAATTTCATAAGCGCTGTCTAATGTGACTACCTGGGTTAAATGTTTTGCAGGCTATCAGCAGGCTCTTTTACAAATGAATAAACACAACTGCTTTGGCTGGTATTTTGCACACAGTGCCCAACTTGCTCTGTCATCATCAGAATCACAGGAGACTTTAAAGTTGTTGAACTTTTTTTTTCTACTATAAACATAAGTCTCTTGAAAACACAAAAACACAGCAATCATGAAAGACCTGATCAGCATCCTGTCATTTTCTGATGTTCAGTCCCAAATCAAAGGTATCACTGATTTTCTTCATTTGGCATGAGTGATCTGTGTTTGAAACTGAACATACCATCATTTGATAATCACAGAAAAATCCAACATTTGTAGGTTTTTAGCATATTGAAAAGGTAATAGCATCAGTCTAGGGTGAAGTGACAATAAGGAAGAAGTGTTTGGCCAAAGCAATAGTTTTATCATAGAAAGTCCATTGTTGTACAATGTTGTCATTAATACAAATTTTAAACATGATGCTTTAAAATCATGTATTTCATGACTTCTTTTAGAGCTATTGTTTGGTAGATTTGGCCATTTTTACAATAAATCCCTGTTTGTCACTAGCTCTAAATCTTGTGTCCTGATGTCACACTAAACTAACCCATTTTCCAAATGTATCATCACTGAGCCTGAGCCTGTAGCTACAAAAAAGGTAAGTGATAGCCAATTGCTGTCCTCAGACTTTCAGTCTCAGAACTGATTTTGCCTTTAGCGAACAAGCAAGGCAAATAAAATAAATAGATAAATAATATATCCACAAACTTGATGAAAAAAGAAAAGGATAAATAAACCTTATTGTTGACAGCATCCACAAATCTCCAGCAAAGCCGGCCTTGCTGTGAGCATGCTAATGAGAGAAATGTGATTTCTCACATTGTCCTCATGCAGTAACAAATAAAAGGAAAGAAAGATGCATGTGCTCTTGGTTTGAGACTGTGGACTGACTGTGTCCACTGACCTTGCTTTGCCGCCACACTGTACCTTTGTGCGGAGAAACAAACGCACACTGCTGCTTTGTGCGGCTGCATCTCTGCACTTTGCACTGCAGTCTCTGAGGGTGTTTCAGGTGGCTCAGTTACTCACATGGGTGACTTCTGTGTACACACACACACACAGACACACACACACACACACTCTCTCTCTCTCTCTCTCTCTCTCTCTCTCTCTCTCTCTCTCTCTCTCTCTCTCTCTCTCTCTCTCTCTCTCTCTCTCTGTCATCTCTGGATGGTCCCATTTACAGCTGCTGATTTGAAAGTGTGTACACATGTATGCCTGTGTAATATAATTAGACTTGCTGGCTTCCTGAGTGGGTGTTCAATGAGCTTCTCCTCTGGGTAGTGGGAACTCCATTTCAATAAAATCTACCAAGCTATCATGTAAACATTTATAAATAGTAAGCAATTTGTCAATGACTTGATTTTCTCTCTTCATGGTGAATTCATGTAATAATATTTAGACTTGAAAGCAGTGAACTAATTCTTGTCCCCATTTTGATGTCTGCAATGTGCATTTTGCCAATTTGTAACAGTATGCTGGTTATATTTTAGTCTCTTTTCTTTACTTTCCATCCATCACCTGCATGTCCTGCCCATGTTCCCTTTCCCGCATTACTTTTCAGCCGCTCGGCTCTCCTCCATGGATTCACCACTGCCACCATGACATGTTGTTTCTCACAATTTCTCAGCAGCTCATTCTGCACCATGGCTGGAAGAACCACACTGTACTTGCCAGGCTTGATAGATTGTCATAAAAGTACACACACACACATACACGCACACACACACACCTTCCAGGAAAAGGCTGGGAAATAAATTTCAGAGTAAAGAAATGAGAAAAGTAAGATTGCACAACTATTTGGTATTTTGAAAAATGAATATCAGGGTTTTACAATATCACATTACGTAAAGCTGTAATAACCACCAATAATTTGTGTTCTTCCATCTTTTTTTTGTCAGTCATGATTTTCTGGTTTTTTTTTTTTTTAATTGTAGCAATTCCTGCAAAACTAATATAGAAGATGTTCAGGCCATTGCTGCCTGAATTACCTTATTATGCACAAGTTCATTATTAAGTCAGTAATTACTTCGGTGATCTTTCAATTTGTCCATTAGCCCAGCATGTGGGTGCTGTTGTATGTCTCATTTTTTACCGTAATTGGGTGGTCTCAATTAACTTTGCTACAGACCTTTACATCTGAATGAATTATCCTTCTGTCACATCCATGAGGAAATAGATGGATACGCAAAATGTAAGCCGTCCTATGAGTCACAAGGCAAAAAAGGAAGGTACCCTCTGTTCATGAAAGGTTCCACAGAGACCAGAAAGTCACTCTCAAATAATTCCACTGTGAACCCACAGAGGTAGCCTGAGAACAGGCAAGCTCCACACCAAGAAGAGCTACACCAGATCCGAACCCAAATCAAGGCTCTACTGTGTATCCCTAAGAGTTCCACTTCAACAATTTGATTCCAAAAACAGAGCCAACAACCATCAGCCATCCAAAATAACTCTAAGTTTATGGACATGCTTGTATCACTGCCGGATAATGGAAGTAACGGTTTGCTCACGTTTCCTGTTTTTTTACAATCTGACTGAATTGCATTGATGTATAGATAACACACAGGGCTGAACCGGCAGAGGTTCAGTGTGCTTGAAGGAAATACATTACTATACTAAGGATGTATTTGTCTGGATCCCCACTTCTCACACCTACCTAGGGGGAAAAAAGAAATAAATATTTGTATCATTTATGAACTTTGGAGATACACTCATATATGGTTATATTGTTCTTTATTCAACAAGCCAACTGATGGCTTTTATTCCCTTACAGTTAGTTGCTCTTGAACCTGAGCTAACCCGCCATGGTGCTGTCCAGTGAGCAGTGAGATCTGAACCAGACAAGTTTGGATTACACACTTGTGCAGCACAACTGTCACTTTCAAGAACATTGTGAAGGGATATGTTCAAATGTGGCATTTATCTTCATTCTGCGTACTTGAAATAATTTTCTTAATTTGGTTGCCGAAACTCCTTGACCCTTCTTGTCTATTTTTCCAAAGGAAATGGGAAACATAATGTCAAGTCCTCTGAACAAACTTTAAGGCACAAACTGGTCAAATCGCCCAACTTCATTGACCCTGAATTGGTTAAGGCCTGGATTGGACGGATACCTTTGTACCTGTTTTTTTGAGAAAAGTTGACTGAATAAATAGAAAGATCTACTTTCTATACCTCTGAAATGAGAAATCCCTGAAGAACACCTCTCATTTTAGACTTTGTCATATTGTTCCCAAGCAGTAAATAAAGTGACTCAGAGAGATTTATTACTACCATGGTAATGCGCTTTTCAATTTTTATCTTCCTTTGATGCCAGCCATTAGTAATCATTCCACTGCAGCTTTATGTGTTTGACAAAACAGCCAAGGCCAAGTATTTTCTAATTAGGCCTTATTATCTTGAAGTTTATTGCAGTCACTCTCTACATGACTTCACTGCTGCAGTCCCCCTTCAAACAATACCTTCACATTAGCATTTTGCATTGTCTGCTTAACAAGGTTCGAATGGTTTGTATTCCTGCTCCGCCACTGGCGTGAGGGCCGCAGTGGGCCACAACAGGACTCCCCATGACCAAGACTTGCCTAATGAAGAGTGAAAGGGTCTCACTGTGTTCAGGCTCATGAATATCAGTCTTTCCGAGTGTGGGTGAGTGTGTGTATTTGTGTTTTGTTTTTTTTTGTTTTTTTGTGGCGCACTGCAGGCAGAGGAGCGTCTACCAGGCTGCGATTATGCCCACGGTAGCTTCTAGCACTCATTTAATCATCAGCTACTTATTGTTGCCCGTAAAAAGAAACAGTTTCATTGTTGAGGAAGAAGCGTGATAAACCTAGGAAGAGAGATAAAAGACGAGCAAGAAAAAGAGACCCAGAGATAAGCAGGTCCACTAGGAACGCTGGAAGGGACTCTTGTACTCAATTAAGGCCTCGCTTTGCGCGAGAAAGATGATTAATTGTTTGTATCCTCAAATATTTTTCCCTACAATGTCCCATTCTTCTCTTCTCTTTTTTAGTTTAACCAAATGACTCCTGCACTCGCTCCCTTGTTCCCCTCTTTGAGTTTCCTCCACCTTACATCACATGCTGGAAATCAAAACATGGGTGGAATGAAGGTAAAAGGAGGAGTGTTAGTGCAGTGGCTTACAAGCAACTCAAGAGTTTTTTTTTTTTTCTACCTCTCTTTCGTTCTTCTTGGTTGGTGTAAAAATACAAGGCTGACAGAATGTTCAAAGTGTTCAGGATCAAAGAGGAGCGCTCGGCTTTTCTGACTGATGGGGGTGGGATTGGATCCAGAGGGTTAGCTGGTGTCAGACTGCATCACACTTCTCTTTTCTCCCTATCTCCCACCGTCTGTCTTCCCTTTTCCCCTTGTTCTTTCCCATGTGCTCCTCCGTGCTTACTGTATCTCACTTTATCTCCCAGCCCTCCACCTTTGTGTGCTTTCTTTTCATGTCAGCTCACTGTCGCTCTTCTACATACAGTAACAGTCTCTCCTGCAAGCTTCTCCTTTTAGCCTTCTCTTGCTATCCTCTCCATTGAGCTGCCATGACCCATCCAATTCTATTTTTTTATCCAAATTTTGATCTCTTTTTTTTTTAATATTTTGTCCTTTTTTACCAAACTTGACTGGACTTAGTTTTCAGATTGATGATAAATGGTAAAGCAAAGGTCTCGTAACATGTGCAGCAGAATAAATCCGAATTCCTGGAGGATTGTAGCCATTGAAGACCGTCTCTGTGAAAATTTGATTGAATGCAAAGCGAAGTCAAGTATCCTTTGTGTCCTATTGAAGTCCCGCTCGCCGTCCCTGTGTACAGCTTTCGCTCTTTCTGTGAGGCGGCCTGAGGATTTATCGCACAGTTAGTTGTTCTTTCACCACCGCTTCTCATTACTGAGCACAGCGTGTTAGCAATAAAGCAGAAAAGAATAAAAATGATTTCCAATGCAGCGATGCTTCCTCCTGAGGACAGGCCAGTGTCACACATTTGGCTCATCTGAGGGTTGAAGTCTGTGAGAGTGAAAACTCTTCATTAATAATGAGACATTCAGGTCACTCTAGTATCACTTTGGAAACTGCTTTGGAGTTCTCCTGAACAGAAAATCATCGTCTCCACTTTTGAGAATCCATTTTTTAAATGCTTTTACCATTCAAAAGTTGCACACAAATATGTCATATTTGACATGAAAACATAGATTTTTTTAATATATCAAGAAAAAAGGAACCATTTAAAAAGCAAAACAACACCAACAAATCAAACGTCTTCTGTATTTTTCAGACTGTAAGTCTTTTTTTTTTTTTTTTTTTTGCTGATTGTTCCACATTGGAACTCCTTTTCAAAAACTTGCAGTTCCAGAACCTCCAAACACTGCTGCCATTTAGATGGACCTCAAAAATGCAGCGCAAGTTCTCTGTTTTCACTTGAAAATGTTGTTGTGTAAAGGGGCCTGAGGCAGCAGAGCCAGCTGTGCGTCCGAGATGCAAACTAAACACGCAGTCAGATTTTATGCTGTCGACATCAACACTTACTCATAGCATTAGTGTCTTTTCAAAAGACAAAACAAAGCATTTCAGTTGACTCGCCATTGTATTGACCCTTTAATGTGCCCCAGCCTTTTTCACAGGAGATGTTTGAGCACCAACAGCGTTGGCTTTACCTTTGCTTGTATCAGACATGAGTCACAACTGTGGCAGAGCCACTAGATGTAAATGTGGGTCTTTTGAAGCTGCTGTTGTGTTTCCAGAGTGGTGTTATAAAGTGTAGCAGGAATAATAAAAAAGCCAAGTTTGCACTGCCCTAATCCTTTTTTTTTTTTTTTTTTTTGCTGCACTCGCTGGTAAAACAGTTTAATTGCATCATTACAGCAATGCAAGAATCAATTAGTCTTGATCAACAGAGCTAACTGACAGACTGCTATACACAAAAGCAAAACTCACAAATAAAATGTGCAATTCGAAACTAAAGTGCCTAACATGAGAATAACTGCTAAAAACAAGTCATTTGAACTGTTCTACCTGAGCAGTCAACAGCCACGACGACTTTATCTGCTAAATGAGACGAGGCAAATTTAACAGGAAAATACTTGAGAGAAACATTTTGCTTTTGTTTAGGAGTCCTACTGTGGAGGCAGAACTTTTGAGAATGTCTCTGGAATCCCTGCTGCTGAGGGGAACATTGTCTGAGGCAGAACAGCCTTTTTCAAATGCACTTGCACTGTGAGCGTTTCAGTGACAGCAAGAGAGAACAAGATGCTTGTGCGAGTCTTTTCATGCTCCATCAGTGAAATGCAAAACCCTTCTGTTTGAGTAATTAAGCGGGCGCTAAAAGATTTATTTTAATACAAGTGAAATTATGTTCCGAAGATCACATATCTTTGGTGAGTAATACCCCGCTATCAAGCTGCGATTGTAAGTAGAAATGATGTAAGTTCTGTGCAAACGCTCCTTTTAAGTTTCGCAGTGAAATGACACACAAGAGGATCAACTTGTTAGCATTAGCATCTTTGGGGTCTTTTGAAAAATGATTTACCATCTCGTTGATATGAGAACCTGTATTAGCTTTGTCAAATACATGCTATTATGGGTGCAGATAAAAGGAAGCACACACCTGATAGCGCACACACACACGCACACACACACACACACACACACACACACACACACACACAGAAAATGTGTTTTTCTTACCTACTGTGAAAAGCATGTTACCAGTTTGTATCTGACTCTAACATTATGAGAACACCAGGTGCTGCGAACAATAAGTCTTCCACCCAAATGTGTCCCTTACAAATGTGTCTTTTTGTGTATGTGTGGGTGCATGCATGCACGTGCTGTGTGCACATGCTATTCAGAGATGCAGTATGAATGAATATGTTTTCCCCACCCAATAGTAAAGACTGCCTACATCAATCATAATAACATTAATTTGAAATCAGTGGGAAATTTGATTTTTACAAACAGTCCCTCAAAATTTTGACCCCTTGTCCTTTAAATCACCTCGAAATCTCTCTGGTCTTGTTATTTTAATTTTTTTCAGTGTTTAAGGTCATGCTCAGCGGTACCTTGGCAAGCTGGAGAATTAGATAATTTTAATGACCTTCCCACACTGCTTTATTGTTTGAAGGAGTTGCTGCCCCAGGAAAGCTTTGTGACCAAGAGGGGGTCTGGAACTGAAGACACCTGGCTGCACAGCGGGATTTAGTCGGTGGATAATCTCGTTATCTCAGTTTATAATACACAATGTTGCATATTTGATTTGCCACATTAAACATGGCCTGAGTTTCAAATGACAACATCAAAGTAAACCCTTTAGGAACAAGTTTAGGCTGCATGACATTTACATTATGAGGAGCTAATGTCAGTGTGTCATAGAATTTTTTTCAAGAATCGTGGCTGAAAATACAGTATGTCTGCAAAGCGTAGAGACATGACCATCTGCCTATTTGCTCTGTTACTGTAGTCCATCTGAAGTACGCCTGAGATGATCTGTTGGAGTTGGGAAAATTCAATATGCTTGAAAGTTTGCATAAAATCAGTATTATCATTACATCAACATGCCCGTTGTAAATTTCCCTACAGACTGATGGCAAAACACTTTTTCTTTCATGCTCTACATGCACCAGAAATCTGCCTGCTAGGCAGATGTGAAGATTCACGGACACAAAGTGAGTGCTGAATGAATGTCGTGATGGGGGAGGGACAGAGACGGGCAAGGTTTTGTTTGAGGCAAAACTCAACAGCATTCCCATCACATACAGAAGAGCTTGCATTTATTGCCAATCATATCATTATCACAAAACTCACCATTACCATTTCTATCATTTCTATGGGAGAGAGAATGAATTCTATTCTTGCTGTGTGGACCTTGAGCTCTTAAGTTGGCTTTGGTTACAATTACTGCACCATTTACCAATGTTGCTTTTTGCATCTTTATCCAGTGGTTGCAGTGTGTTCATGGTGCGGCTTTGGCAGAGCGAGATGTCTCTCAGTCAGAATGCCACAGGTTTGATTACCTATCTGTCCAAATTTCGAAGTGTTCTTAAGCAAGGCTCTGAACTTCAAATTGCTCCCAGTGGTTGGATTGAATGCTCTTCATAGCAGCCGGCTCCACTGGTGTGTGAATGGGTGAATGTGACGACAACGTAAAGCTCACGGAACTGCGCAAGCATTGCAAAAAGGCAATTGAAGTGAAATTTCAGTGAATATGTAACTGGGTGGTTGTGGAATAATATGTTAGCGTGTTGGTGGATTGGGTTTTACAGACATCTGTGAGCTGACATTATGACGGTTGGTTTCTTCCATCCTGTCAAACACATTAAGAGAAAGAGAGAAAAAAAATGAGCACATGCTGCAAAACAGATGACAAATGGGCTTGTTGTCAGAGGACTGGCTCTGGGGCAGCGCAAAAGGTCAGAAAAGATGAGGAAGAGTTTGTAGGGTTTTTTTTATTATTATTTATTTATGGATCATGTTTAGTGATAGAGTACTGAAATAAAAAAAAATATGTAATTTTTGATTCATGTGAGAACAAAGAAAAAAGTATTTTCAAATTTGAAAAAAAAATTATTCAACATTTACTGTGTAGTGAGAGCATATGTTGAGGATGGAAAAATATTGACACACCCTTGAGCAATAATTTCCAATCGACCAGTACATAACAGTAGAGGATACTGTGTATTGACGGGTACACTCCAGAAAGGACGATAGAAGATTTCACATCAATGTGTACACCAACAACCTTTCATCGTGTTACTGCCATGATAAACATACAAACTAGCAAATAGTTAAGTGCCTGACATGACACACATAAGTATGGAAGCTGAAATTCACTTTCTTACAGTGTATTGTGATAATTAAAATGCGTCATGCATTATGGAATGCCGCGCATGAGCTCATGATTGAGCATGATTTGTTCTTTGAGCAATATGTGTTTCTGTGTGTAATGCACAGTGTGATCAATAACATTACACTGCCTGTTTTGAATGCATCTGAATCAGAGGGATAAATCTGCTCAGCCTTTCGCTGAGATGCTGCAGTTATTGTAGTGAGAGGCATTTCCTTCACTGACTCTCCATAACTTTATTTTAAAACGTTTTCTATTTGATCCTTTCTTAAATGCAGACTCTCTTCTGTTGTATTTTTTTTTCCAGCATCTTTAACATATATAACAAATCTTGTGTCACGTTTACTTTTTTTTTGCTTCTGTGATGGTCTGATATGTTCGATAACTTCCTCCACCAGACAGGTCCAACTCCATGCTTTCATATTTCCTTCAGTACTTAGCTTTCCATCTCATCATTCCATCAAGAACACTGGATCGATACAGTTTCCAGCAGATTGTTCTCATGTAAACAGAGCCTGAAGCACATCATTTACTCCTGTAAGCTGTGCTCTTACTTATGGGAATATTCTTTGTTGATCAACAGCCAAACATTTCCAAACAGAAAGCATAGCCTATTAGCACTGGGCATGAAACTTAACCCATTTTACACAGGATCTTAGTATATCAGGCCCTAAATGTGCCAATTAGCTTTACTTTGCCTGCACAGTTATGCAAATGTTTGCACTGTACTGGCCAGTGTTGCTTTTCTGTGTGGAATCATGGGTCCGAAGCGAACCTGTCCAGTGTGAGCGTGTGAAGAACATCCATCAATTCCTCAAGGTATGCAAAGAAGACTGATTAGTGGAATTAATTTTATTGTTCTGTTGTTGTTCAGTTGTAGATGGGCGTTGTGTGTCTACTTCATGTCTCAGGTGTGTTTTTCAGGCTGACGGACAATGCACCAAGTTAATTTGCACTGTTCCACTGTGCAAATGACTTGCAGCCCCAGAGAGGCTTTGAAACGGTAGAGAGGGCTTTTTTACCAGAGTACTTAATCAAGGAGCCATTTGCTTGGGGCATGTCATCAAAAGAATTGTCAAACAATATCAAAGTCATACTTGATGGTCTGGTTTTAAACTTGTATTAAAATTGAGAACTTAAGAGTTCCTGTAGCACATACAGCGTGTTTGCACGTGTTGCAAATGCACCAGTATTAGGAATATATTACCCACCTTGATGTGAAGAGTTCCCTGAGGCTTTTCTCTTTCTGTTTAGCCAAGTCTTTCTGTGTCTCTCTCTCACTCTTTCTCCCTCTGTGCTTTGCTGCCCGAACAAGCACTTTCAAATGCAGAGAGCATCAGCAAGGACTGTGGCTAAGCCGGGGCTTGATGCTGTCTTTCAGATAGGGTGAACTTTTAAAGTGCCGGGGAAATAGCTGAGCGTTGACGGCCGGGGAGGGAAGAGGAGGTGGCACGCAGTTGGGATCAGACCAGAGCAGAGACGGATCTCCAAGGGGGAGGAGGCATAAATAAAAGAGGCCAGGCAGTGAACTGTCTGAGGGCTGGGGGGTTTGGCTGAGGAAAGGGGAGAGGCTGAGTGGGTGGCGTGGAGTGGCTGTGAAGCCTCAATGCTCTCAGGTTGACACGAGTTGGACTGAGTGGACACTTTACCATTTGTGGAGGTGGAAAGAAGTTAAATCCTCTCAGCATATGGATGATAGAGTTTGCTCGTCCCGTAGGCAGCTTCAGCTCTTGAATATTTATGGCTGGACCGGGGGCATTGATTGGTGCCTCAGTATTCAAATCACTATAATCTGATGTGTCCACTGCTAACAATGTGTCTCGCTTAGGGAGAACACAGATTTGGTTTGTAAACAACGCAGTCATCCTCCTCTCTTCTCAGCATCCTCTCCCTCTCAATGTGATTAGGAGTGCGATGGCAACATAGCAGCATGGCAGACGCAAACAGAGCATCACTGTAACCATTTACCCTCCAATCCACCTTTTTTTTTCCCCCCCAGACCCATGCACCCCACACCGACACCTCATCCCTCCAATCACCCCCCCTCCCCCTATTGCTCCGACTCCTAATTCTGTCTGTCTCTGCTTCTGCTTAGGGAAATACAATCAGAGCATAAGCCATTGACAAATTCCCATTATATGCAATTTCATGGACGATAAACCCATTTGAAATCAGAATGATCCCCTGAATATATGCATGCTGCTCCCCCAATGAGCTAATTATGATTTCTTTTCCCTTTTTTTATTTACTTTGATAGAACCCAGGAGACAGATTTCATTTCTTGAAACGAAAATGAGCCGATAACTGAGGAGGTGGGGGGAATGTTATTGAAGAAATGTTGCTTTTGCAAGATTTTTGTCCACAACAGATTTTTTTTTTTTTTTTTGACAGATATTTCATTCTGCAGTATGAACTTGCCCCAAACATCCACTTTTTCCAAGTCTTCTCTTAACTGCAATTTAGCTTTCAACTGCTATCATTCTGGGCCATGCCAGGGCCAGCAGAGACAATAAAGAGTGAGTAAGAAGTTTTGGCCTGCAATTTTTGGAGTTTTCTTGAAGAGAGAGGGGAAAAAAAAGAAAACACTTGATGACATTTAACTGTCACTTTTATCATCTCCAGAGTGTAATCTTCCAGCTTTATATTGTCTCCAAAAGTAACAACTTTTCACAAGTTTAAGTTTTTGTCGACGGACACTGGGTTTTTCAAGTGGAGATGTTTGTTTCACAGCAAAGTGTGGTTTTCTTCTATCATCCATTATTGTCACAAGTCCCATCTGACTGAAGCTTTACGCATTTTCTACTCCTGCAACCAGCAGTGTAAAGCAAACATAGCTTTTAAACCTTTCACGTGAGTGCATACGCAACATGGGAATGTGTTTTTTTTTTTTCTTACACCTGACAGTCTATTTTCAGCTGCACTTGTCAGTAAAAGCTCCTCTTTCTAATTTGACAGCTACACATTTTCCCTTCCCATCCATCACCACATCCGTGAATGTACATTTTGCCGCAGCAACAGATTTTGTGTATTTTTTTTTTCCTGTTCAAAGTGATAAAGTGTCAAAGTGACACTTTTTCTGATACCCTAGATGGAGAAATGTCAAGTGTTAAAGTGTCAGAATTGGATGGATGATTGAAATGCTCTTTTCCAATGAGGACGCTTCTCTCCATTGTGCTCTCAACAGCCTTCTTACACACCTTGCGAAGTTGTGTAGTCTCACCCTTTGACGCAAGATTCAGGAGGCGTTTTGTGATTCTCAGCTTAGCGTGCAGCATGCACCACTTCACCTCTGCCATAAGCACTTTAAATCTCCCAACCCAGCGAGCAGCGGTCGCCAGATGAACGACTCCAAATCTGCAATACTTAAAATGATCTACTTTACTCTTGTTTTAATTAAAAATAGGACACATGAACTATTAATTGTACCAGTCAATCCACCCATGAATAGCCACATATCTGAAATGAAAAGTGTGCTTTCTTTGTTGCAGTTGCGCTTTGAATTATACAACCGCATCTGAGGGATTGACATTCAACACAACTCCATAATGCATAGATTTTCAGTGGAGGCCTGTGCACCAAACACAATGGCCCATAGATTATTTACAGCTTTATTTGCATCCGTTGCTTGTGTTTGCTGTGCAACGCTGCACTGAAGTTAATGAAATTTCTGCTGAAGATTAGCAGGCAGCTTTGAACGTCCTCCTCCTCCTCCTCTCCTCCTCCTCCTCCTCCTCCCCCAAGTCTTTTTAGCAATAACTTGGAGCAAACACAGCCTTTATGGTTCCTCATTTTTCTTCCATTCTTCCACTGTGAAGGCAGGCCATCCCTTCAGAAATGCAGTAATTATGGCCTCATCAATCGTTAGTGCTGTAAACTAATTACAAGCATCGAGATATGATCATATGTCAGTCCATTGTGACAGTAAAGGGCCACTTATGACATAATGGTCCATCTTCCCAATGAGCGGTCTAATGATATTGACTTTCTGATCTGAGCGTTAGATGCAATATCCCTCCAGTGACAAATATAATGTCCAGTTTAGGGCGGCGCAACAGTTGAGAATGAGAAGATAGAAAATATCAGTGGAGAAATCTGCTCTTGTTTCTGTTGGAAAGGTGGAGACTGGTGATTTCCTGAGTCATTTTGAGAGAGACCTTTACCAAATTGACACTGACATTTCTGGTAAGACTGGCTACGAGCACAAAATTAATCTTCAGCCAGGCAGTGCACAGGATCGGTGCCATATGCCAGTATTTCCCCAACTCCAATCTCCTGCTTTCCTCTATTTCCGCCTCTCTGCTCATTAGGCGTGGATTTAAGCTGATACAAACATAATCAGCGATCTCAAACTGCTCTTTTAGGGGAAGTTTACTGGCATAGAAATAAATTTAAACCATGTTGTGCATTGTATCTAGCACACTTCACAAAAATGACAAAATAACATGAAAAATTGATACACTGTTTGCAAGTAAATCAAGATAAAATAGTTTTATCCTTTTAAATTCCATCAATTTTATGTAAATTGATTGTCAACCATTTGAATATAAAATTAAGGAATGCATATGTACATTTATACACATATGCACACTAGGAGTGTAACGGTATTTGTATTCGTCCCGTACCGTCACGGTACGGGGGTCACGGTTCGGCACACACAATCACACGACGAATACACCAGTGAGTAAAAAAAAAAAAAAATTCCAACCTTAGATGGCGGTAATGAGCCTAAAAGCTGCCGGCAACCACCATTATCACAGAAGAAGAAGAAGTAGAACAAGCAGGTCCAAACATGAACACACAAAGAAGAAAGTACAAGCGGAATGAGAGCTGCAGCGTGTGGCGGAGCGGATTAAACGGGAGAGTATTTGTTCCGCGTGCGTTCCCTCATACGGAGTGACGTGTGACGTGCCAGTAAACGGGAAGCAGCACAGTCAAAAAACCAGCAGTGGTGGAAAAACACTTTTTTAATACAAAACCCCGACATAAAAAACATTGGAGAGACGAGATGGAACCAAATCGCGCAACAGCGAGTTGTATAAAGAGCTCTATAGCAGAATACGAGCGATCGCCGGCTGGTGTTATGGATTAACTGGTTCCCGTGTTAACGAATGACGGCGGAGGTCTGTGTAAACACATGCTGATTACAGCAGACAGCAGTTGTTAAAGTAAGACTCACAAAAGACTTGAAACGTATAAACTCACTGTAAATGTCGATAACCGACGTTCGCCAGAACGACTAGATGTTTCAGTCATTATTGGTCACAAGTTAACACGGGCACCAGTTAATTCGAAACATCGGCATGCGGCGCAGAGCTCACACCGAGACGTGCTGCTCCGCACGGCGGTGCTGCGGTCAGGGGAGCAGCCGCTCCTTCAGCAGCATATCATGGAGATTTTGGGACATTATTTGAGCAGATATCAGCAGATAAAGACTCTCTGCTTGGCGCTGAGGACTGCTGCTGCAGAGAGGAAGACCTGCAAGTTCCTCGTGAGACTTTGTGCGCATGTCACAGGGTCCTTGTAAACGAGGATTCATCGTGGATGCTTTGTATGCTGTACATGAATACACTCGCGTTTAATACTATTGTTTACAATCGGATTGAAAAAACACCATGCAAACTGGGCCAATAATGTGTTGCATGGGAAAGCTTGGGAAAAATGTTCTGGTACATTTGTGAGCTTTTTTTACTTTTTCCCCACTGTACCGAAAAACGTACCGAACCGTGACCCTTACACCGAGGTACGTACCGTACCGTGGCTTTTGTGTACCGTTACACCCCTAATGCACACAAATACAGTACTAACAAACACACACACGTATAGAGTTACCATTCCATTTATTTCATTTATAGATCAGTTCAGTTCAGTTTTTGTTTTTGTCCCTATAGGTCAATTAGTGTTGCAGCGCCGTATAAAACATAAAGAACACATGGCATACACAAACATCTATCGCATACAATATTTAAAAATCCTAGAGGGAGGGATAATGCAGTGCACTGAAGCAACATCAATAGCAGCAACGTCATAGAATAATAAATTAAACAGCAACTCATCAAAATATTGTATATTTTCAGTTCTTGTCTGGCTGCGAGAAACCACATAATACCAAAACAAAGGTACAACTCCTCCTGCCCTGTCCTGAATTCAGAAAGGAAATGGCTTTAGGGATGAAGAAGTGTTTGTACCTGTTGCCCTTCATACGAGGAAGCCTGAGCTGAAAGCCAGAAGGCAAAAACTGGAACTCAGCATGTAAGGGATGGGAGCTGTCAGGAAGGATGGCGATAGCCTTCTGTGTTCCACATTCACCGTTCCACTCGTCCAAAACTGAACTTTGGTTTTCTAGCTGTAAGCGTAGACCCAGCTGAGGTCTTAAGGCTTGTCCATAACCAGCTTGCAGTAATTCAGCACTACCACCCTTATTATAATGTTCCCGTGAATGCTTATGACCGTTCAGATTCACAAGAGCAAAAATAAAAGTCAAACTGCCAAGGTTTTTATATGTAAAACTATAAGAACAAAAACTCCTGAGTCTTTGAAAACACTTTTCTTCTACACCATTTCCTTGTCAGTAACCTTGACCTGGAGCACCATAAATGAGGTGCCACAGGAGAATTCAGGGCCAGCAGCTCTGTAAAGAAATGCTTGTAGGAAAGCAAAATAATTGTACATGCACACATCAAAACAAACATATCAGCAGTGTCTTGCAGTTGACAGTTAAAATAAAAAAAAAGAGAGAGAGTTCATTGCTGGTCTGGCTGGAGAATGTATCACTAAAAGCTCCTAATTAGGCAACATTGTATGTGGTTGACATTGCTTTACTTGCATCGCAAGCCTATTCACAACAGGGACAGGCGATCTTGTATAAAATCACACATTCATACAATGAGGAAAAAAGAAAAGTGTTTGTTTTGGACCTTCATGAAACAAAGAACGATGTTGTCAGTTTCTCTCCCTCTCCAGCGGCTTTTGATTGGGCCTCACGTGTCACTGGAACGGTGCAGGTCAGCAGAAGGGCATTCTCATTTCTGAGTCATCAGCAAAGTCACACAAAGAGTGTGGATTCAGGTTTTCTGTTTCATGTTAATTTGTGCCCAGGAGAGACAGAGCCTGGCTGCTTACATGGGTGAGTTGATAGTTATTTCCCAGCAGGGGCTGCTTAACAAGATTTGTTATTAATGTCACGTGTTGCGTTGCCACCTTGGCCATACCATGAAAAGAAATAATGTGTATGGTGGTCTGGAGGGGTTACCACAATGTGAAAGAAATATGAAAGCCTCATGATTAATGCAAAAGTAGCATCACAATTGCAGACATCACAGCATAAATGCAAAAGGCATCAAACAAAAGTAAAAGCATCACCCCCAAAATAAAAACTGTAACATGAGTGCAAATGCCTCTTTCTCAGGCAAAAGTAATAACTTATCTCCAAAAACCAGACTCAAATGTGAAACCAGTGATGCTACTGTAAAGGCTTCATGAGAGGAGGGTGAGCAGTGATGTTCTTGTGCTGCCTTTTCCATTTGTGTTGGCTCTTCTATGCCGCTCAACAATTGGGTCAAGCATGTATTTTTATCAGGCCAGTGCTCCAGTAGAATGAGACAAAGCATCTGTAGCAAGTGCTGCATTTGTAAACGTACAGTTGGCATCCCTTCAATCAAGAGGACGATGCTTGGGAAGGAAGGCTTTTCAGTCCCGGTGCTTGAGACAGGTGGTTCTCGTCTCCATCTGTTTCAGCTGAGAGGGGTCAGCACTCAGGGTAATGATGACAAGACAGAGATGATGAAGCACCGAGTCGGACAAGCAGAGATTCTCGTCTCTTTATTTTCCTTAACTGCAGTGACGTGGGTGCAGGCGGTTGTAATCAAACTGTCGTGATTACTACAGATATGTCATTCAGTCAGTCAAAAGGAAAAGGTGCTAAATCACACCAAGGAAGTAACATTGATTATTTATTTCTGCTTATGTCAATCCAGCTTGGTTTATTTGCAGTCTGCATCACAGTAGCACCATAAAGGAACCCTGCCACTCCACCACAGGCTCATCTGTTATGCGTCTAATGCTGGGTGACAAAGGTGAGGAAAATACAATCAAACTAATGGTTTCTGTCTGGAACTCCCCATCTTGAACTGCTGATGATGACTAACAGTGAGGCAGAATAAATACAATTGTGCAGACAGATGATGCCAGAGGTGGAGGCCATGTGACAGAATGATGCCGTATGTGCAGAGGGACACTTCTAACTCCTCTGATCGCTCTACTCAAATGTAATGCTGAATTCTGGGTGTCTCTCGAAGCATGGAGGTTCAACTTGATTCTCATCGGTAATTCATTTAGACTTAGTATTTGAACTCTGACTGATTATTTGTCCTCTCTCTTTGGGTCAAGTCAACAGAAATTGCCTCAACAACCAAGAGTCATCCTGACTTTATGTATTAAAAGCCTCAACTGGCCATTCTCCATGATTTTACACAGTTTCCTAGTTTAAACAACACAGAAATGCTGCTATTGTTATTTTTAGATCGGCGCTAACTAAGAACCCTGTTAAAAATAAATGAGGCAAAACTTTATTCCCATGTAGATTTGAAAACTGTTCAGTGATAAGCTCAGTAACTTCCACTGATATTATTTTTGGACCAGCACGCCCCTTTGTTCTCATTTGTTCCCTTCTCTCTTTTTCTCTCCAGAATCATTCTGATGACTGTAACAAAGAGAATAAAATATGAGTGGCATACTGGCTGAGTATGGGGAGAACAAAGTCAGAATAAAAACCTCACAGAACTCACTAATTAAATTAACAGAAAGCTTCTTTGATTTGTATTATATTCAGCTGGAACAGTGTCGTTATTTCCTTTCTTTCTTTTCCCTTTCATCGTTTTGACCAATTGAATAATTGAACTTGGTTTTGTTAATTTGACTATGTTTACTTGAAACTTCCAAAAAGAAGCTGAATATTTGATAGTTTTGAGCATGTCCTCACTTTGGATGCTCCTCAAAGTGCTCACTGTCTTTGAAAGAAGTGGATTTGTTAACTTGTGAGGGGATTAAGTCTGGCTTCGCTCTGAGTAGATTGCCAATCTGGGGAGGAAGTCAAGCTTGGGGAGAAATTTGCCAGGCTTTATGCCTTTTTGAATTTCAGGCTGTGGGACCATTTTTTAAGGACAGGCATGCTTGTATGTGATTATTGATTTTTCCACAGGGAGCAGGTATTATCTCCCATATCCTCCTTGTCAGCTGTGCTGTTCATCACTCATCTATTCTTGTTTCTTTTTTACTTATCATTTTCTCCTTTGTTACACAACTCAAAGTCATTGTTCTCCCTTTGGGGAGATACTGCTCTGCTTATTTCAGTAGCAAATACAATTTCTTTTACTTAGTCCTGGTTTGAATATTATCCGTGGTGGGAATAATGTTGGGGAAGTAAATGGATCATTCAATTTATTGGTTGCACCGAGCTTTGAATGTAAAAATCATCAAACTCTCTTAAAATTACCAATTGAATTGTTTGTTTTCTTTTTAACAAGCACAGAGTTACAGATTACCGCTCCCTCCTCATTTGTGAGCAAGTTATGCAAGAGTTTATATGACAATGCAGGGCATTAAAATAAGGAATGGACTCCAGGATTCTGCTGTTGGAAACACTGGAAACATAAATTAATTTCAGTAATTGCATAGCTGAAAAACTATACTGGATTATATAATTTTTCAACAAACTGTAGCAAACCTAATTATATGTTTATGAAATCCATAATTAGCAAGACCAACAGATATATTTGATTTTATCAATTTAATTTTACGAAGCCTAAGGTTTTCTATGCATGAACCCAAACAAACAACTGTGTCAGTTCTGTTATTCTTGTCTGATTTTAGTTTTAAATGAGGTCAAACCTGTTGCTGTCATTCCCTTCAGTACATGCTGCTGTCCGGGTCATGTCTGAAAAATAAGCCATCAGTTATTTTCATAGCCTCTGCCATTCTGAGCATCCATCTAGGTTTAAATAGAGACCGTTTTCATTCACTGTTTTTCAACTTCCCACAAACTCACTGGTCACAATTTAAAGATGTGTCGAGACGTGTCGAGAGCACAATTATTTTTTGAACTTGTGTTAAAAAATTTTGTTTCAAAAAGATAGTTAATTTATTTCATGCCAGTCCAAGTCCGAGGGACACATTTATCTCTCGTTGCCTTTATTTTTACCAGTGTTGAAATTCTACAGTTTTGAATGATCATGTAGAAATGACTGATTTGGTTGTTGATTATAAGGATCAGGTGTACAAGCAGTAGTGAAAGAGACAAACATAATAATCTAAAAGTAAATAATCTGAGCAATGTAGTTTGTCGTAAACAAGATTAAAAGAAAAAAAAAACTGCTTGGCTTGACACTCTCCCCTCCTCCACAAACAACAAAATCACTTCACCTGTGCTTCCTGCCTCTGTAAATAGTTTCTCCGCCCACAAACCAATGAGTCATCAACAGATGTATATATTTTAATGGGCAAAATAAATGGCAGAAATCAGAAATATCTTCCTATTCAAAACCAGTCTAGAATACTACTGTGTCTCACTATATTCATTTTACTTTTTTAAATAATTGACTTTTCAGGAGAAAAAAAAGGCTTCTGCATCTCATGTCAGCTGAACTGTTTCATAAGGTTTCAAAAGTAAACTTTACACAAAAATAATTACTGAAAGTGCATTTTAAATATTGTACCTAATATTCAGATCACCTTGTTGCAAATTTAACAATCAAGAAAAATACATGCAAATACAGTCTATTTTCCTGATAATGACACACAGATGATACAAAGATTTAGTTGTACATTTGTGAAATCACAGTCCTAATCAGATGCACCATGCCTTATTTCAAACAAAAAATTGTAATTAATTCTTTTTAAAAATGTAACACTCCTGTGTGCCCGGAATAAAACAGACGCATTAATATCACGGTAAACTTTCAAATAAAGTCGGTGAATTTATTTGTATTCGTTTTATTGTCAACATTTTCTTTTTGGCTCTAAGACAAGTTGCTTTTTTTTTTTTTTACAAATTGATCATTGATTTTCAAGGTAGTAAAACTTTTAACATAGCTGTTAATATAGAATTTGAATTTAGTTCCTGAATAACCACTTTAAAAAGGTAAATGATGTGCTATTGTATCAAATAGTTGGAGTAAGAGTAACTCAGTACTAGATTCAGCTGAGTGCTCTCTCCTTTATACTTAATATCTCTCCGTCCTTGCTGGGAGCCATGTGGAAAGAAAACCGGGTATTTTCAAGTGTGCTGCCAGAGTCGTTATTAGCAGAAACTCCCCAACAGTATGAGACTGTTGCGCATTTATCTCTAGAATATGATTAATTAAATATTTAGTTTTTACTAGCAGCCAGTTCTAGTCAAACTCTGACGCTGGCAAAGTTAGGCAACTAACAGCTTCGCGGGAGCAAAGCAATCAATCAAGCAGCCATCAGAAGAGCACATGCCCAACATCTAATGAATCACCGCTGGAAGATTTCCTAATCGCACCACAGCAGAATATAGTAGTGCAATAATGATAGATGGCTGCACTTCTCTACAGCAAGGGTTTCCAATGGATTCCGAGTCAGTAAATTAGTCAGTGTCTTGAATTGTAATGCAACACTGGTGATTTCAGCGACCGCGCTGAGCAGGGGAGAGTCGTCATGTCTTATAATTCATAATATACGGTTACTCGAAATCGCAGTACTTTTATATGGATCATTACTGTGTATTAATTACACTATTTGATGGATGCGTCTTTTTTTCTTTTATCTGGAGACCTTGTTTTGACTTGAGAGCTTGACAGTTTTGTGTCATGCTTTAAAAAAATATGTCTCTTTTCGAGCAGTATGTCATAATTTGTCTTATCCGAGAAAGAATCTGCTTCTGAACACTGTCAGCCCCATCGCCCTCAGTAAAAAAAAAAAATATTAAAAAAATAAATAAACTTAAGAGGACTCTTGGCAATGCTTTAAAATGTCAACGATATAAAAATAGATACAAAGATTCGCCTTGTTCTGAGGTCTTTTGGGACACCTTGATGCTAATCCCTTCAGAATATCAAAGTTTTTGCCTTTTATATCCTAACAGTGTCATTCTTTGGGAACAAACCCATACCGACCTCTCAAAACGACAACGGTCCATTTCACGGCTTCGGAATCAAGCTGATGTTTGAGACGTTCGTCTTGATTCAACATGCATTGCATTAAGTCTCGTCATGTTGGTGGCAGACAGCCGGAGAGTTATTAAAATGCTGAGAACCGGAGAAGGAGGCTGAGGATGTGGTGAAAGGCACAGGCAGCCCCTCTGTCGACACAAGGTGGGGACCAAAATGGAAGGATGTGAACTAATGCTGGAAACCACAGTTTCATCCACAGTCGCAATGCTTGATCCACCTGAAATGAAAGATCCCTTGCTTCTTCTAAAACCAGCGATTCTGGAGTTTCCATTTTGGGGTTAATTATTTCGCCGTATGAAGAAGTAACGCAGGCTGCACAGAGTCTGATTTCATTCCTCTTGTCGCCTGCACAAGTCTGAGTCATAAAAGACTGAAGCAGCTTTAAGAGACGCTGAAAATGACCGCTGGATGGTAGAAACTGGCCATTATTATAACAGATGCAATAAGTCTGATTCATTTCACCCTTGCATCCCAGAGAAATTTGAATATTCCTTTCATAACCATCCTCCCCTTAAAAAAAGAAGGAACAATAGTGATGGAGCATTCACTCGCATTCTTTCTTTACTTGTCGTGTCATGCAAAGGAATCCTTTCCAGCGCACAGCGAGCGGGCTGCTTCCTGCATAATGGCGGTTCAAAATGCTCCCCGTCAGATTCCCGAGATCTCATTTTCTGCACGTCCAGCTGTGTTCGGTGACGACGACGTGAGGAATATGTATGACTGTCACACATTGCTGCTTTTGTGTTTTTTGATCGATTCCTTTTGTTCTCCAAAATGGGTTTTTTGTTTTTTTTTTGAAGAGCAGCCTATCTGTCCATTTTGTGCGACACACACACACACACACACACACACACACACACACACAGATAGTTGGCATTGAACAATCAAGTCTGTCTTTTTGGCCAGTTTTCTAATTAGTCCGCCATGAATAGGGGTGAAACACGAAATCCCGACCTCTCCGGACAGTTTCGCACGGCGCACATTTGAAAACCAGCCTAATTGGGGCCAGAGTCAGTTGCCATGAGATCTAAGAGGAGGACGTAAAGAAACACAGCAGATACAGACATTTCCAGATAAAAGCAGATACTCTGCCTTTGATTCTCAGACTGGATGAAGCGCCGAACAAAGGAAGCTTCAGAAAACAAAACGCATACTCTCCAAAAATACAGCTGATGTGAACATGTTTTGTTTGAATTGTTTCATGTTAACGTTTGTCCTTCAAAACAGTGCAATGTGCAAATGAGCGATGCGAATAAGGTCCTGTGTCAGCATAAGACTCTTGATGTTGTGTTCTGTATTATCCATGTTCTCTGTACTGTCACCAGTGGTGCTTCGACAGAACTGAACATATGACTTTCATGACAAGTCAAACACACGAAACACAACTTTAAAGGAAAAAAGGCAAATAGGTGACATTTTTTAAAGTGTATTTTCATATTGAAGGGATAGAATTACTAATTCAGAGCAACTTTGTCCCCAAGAGTATAGCCCGGTCTAATCCCAGCTCATGTTCCCTGTTAGTGGGTGAACAATCCAAGGCTTGGTGAATTCTGCTTCACAGTGATAGGGAGAACCGACGTTGAAGGATCAAAAAGTGACGTTGCCATCAACAGTTGGCGTAACTTTTCTGACACCTCTTGCTTGAAACCCCACCATCATGCAGATTTTGGCAACGCTATACTGTCAAGACAATAGTTTCAGCGTACAATCTGTACAATTCCCTTACATTCTTCTTAAAACATGCTGATTTGCGCATTTCCTCAATAGATAATTAATTTAGTTCACGTGCATTTTGGGGGTGATTCACTGAGAATAACATCCTGTGCAATTGAAAGGGTTTACATGAGTTTTATGTGGTTTAGACTTGGGACTTCAGACCAGGGTTTGCTTGCCGTAACCATGGAGTGACTGAATGAATGTTGAACTTCACTCCAGTACAGAAATAATGTGGTGTTAAGGTGAACCTGTTGAAGGAAGATCTTTTTTTTTTTCTTTTTTCCAATATCTGTGGAACATTTTGTGTGGGAAAAAAGAGTTTTAAAGAAAACAAGGAAACAACCAAAGAAATAAAAGAAAAAAAAAAAACTTATTCCTGATGAACATATTGATATAGTGTAGCCTATAGCAAAGAAATGTTGAAAAAATAGAAGAAAAAAAAAGCTCATTCCCATTCATGAAATCATTCTAGATATGATTGGTCACCAAATCAGAATCTGAGGTAAAATGTCACCAAAACACAACAAACATTTGTCATTTTCACTTGAAAGCCTTTGTGTGCTGCAGCCAAAGGTTCCAGCGGTTTGCTCCACCTTTTCAGAAGTGCTTCATGTCCTTAAAGCTACACTCTATCACTCTTATCAATACTTTGTTGGATTTCAGGAATCTGTCAGATTCATTTTTCTGTGTTTGAACACAGAACAATATTCATTTTCAGCTATTTTTATATGTTCAACCCTTTCAAGGCTAAAATGTGTTTTCTGAGTAGAGGAGCGCTTAAAAAGGATAAAGTACTTTAATGTAACTCATTTCTTTGCCTGGAAATTAGGAATGTGAGAGAGGCTAATGTTATACAATTAGCAAAGATTGTGAGTGCAGTATCAATCTGTATTATTCTCATGGAAAACAGTGTGGAGTTGTGTTCTGTTTAGAGCAGGCTGGGCTGTTGATGGTCGCTGTCTGGAGCTTCATCATTAGTTTTGCTTGATAACTACAGTCAGGGAGTGGTCGTTATTTGGTTTCTTCTCTCGATTTTTGCTTGTTAGTCACTGTTTTCCAGAAAACGATCAACAGTTTACTGAAAGTAGTTTGGCAGCAGTTTTGCTTCGTCACTTTGAAGTCCTGAACAGCCACGAGCTGGACCGGTTCTGGCCTCACACGGAGGATGCGTCCTCCGGGATTCAATGGCAGTGCACGCCACAAAACACCAGAAAAACAGAAAAGTATCTCCACACAATCTCATGTCCCCACAGGACGGCCTCACTGTCGCCTCCAGTATGTCAAACATCGGAGCGCATAACAGATTGACGTGTCGCTGTGAGTTAACCTACAGTGATGCTGAAGACTCGCCTAGAATTTTAAATGTCCCGACTCGCAGCTTGTGACCACAGATCCTGCAGTGACTTTTTACAGGTTTTTAAATTGTCCCAGCTTCCTGTGGTCATTTGATGTCTTTATGAATGTACTTCCTGCTTCCTTCATCGCTTTGTTTTACATTGTTTGGGTCATTTAGGCAAATTAGGAGGTAGAATGTTTCAATACTTTTATGAGGCAATTCTTGAAACTCGTGAATGCAAACATGAATCGCAATTATACCCATGATCTCCTCGGTCAATCCTCACATTATATCAGAGTGAGTTCCCTTCCTATCTGTTGTAGATTTAAACTCTCTGCTCAGATTCTGAATGAATCTGCTTAAACGATGAAATATTAATCACCCCCATCTCAGACAGAAACAACAGCGTCAGGGGCGAGCCGGAGAGCGTATTAATGCAGGTGTGTGTCCATTTCTGAACACTCAGGCTTTTTTGTTTGAGACGGGGCCGAAGCCTCTGCTGAAAGGGCAGACTGACTGACAGCCTGCTGTCATCAAAGTGCTGAAGTGACTGTAAACTAATGGATCAATATTACAGGAGAAGTTATGATGCAAGGTTGGTTGTTTTTTTTTTCCATATTAAGAAAAAAAAAAATGCACACACAGTCAAAAACATGGAGAGAAAACCGATGAGGTTATGCAAATTACACCAACAGACCAATCGTCTCCAGCAAAGGGTGTGGAACTCATTTTAGTCTGGCGGTCAGAACCACGTTTGATTTATATTTATTAGGGCTGTCAAAAATAACACGTTAATGGAGTTAATTAATTTATGTAATCAATCTCATTAAAATTTTTAACGCAGTTTAACGCATGCACATTATGACAAGCGGCGGTGTGCAGGGTATATTTCAGACATAGTTAGAAATTGTGATTATTTGTGATTAATCATGATAAATTAATTTGTAAGCTGTGATTAATCTGATTAAAAATTTTAATCGTTTGACAGCCATAATATTTATTCATAATAACAACTCTAATTTCAGCATTCTAATCTTTTTTTTTATTGTCTCGGGCACAAAATTCAGCTGCCTCCAAAACCCCTGCCTCCATTTGTGACTAATATTTTAGACTTGAATTTTGAAAATAAGCAATATAACCTTTTCAACATGCTGTTAAACTGGTCATTTGAGCAATTCATTTAGTTTTTCTTTATCTATTTATTTAGTTATTCATTGGTTTATTTAGTTTGCTGAGAAATTTCTTGAAAGGTTCTGGTTCAAGGAATTCAACATTCACTCAGAGAGTCTTTAAAAACCGTTGGTTCAGTCTTAAGATTCCATGTGCTTCTCCAACAGTTCAACTCAGAAAGTCAAGGCCTGGGTTGAAGAATTCAATGCTGTTATTTATTTTAATATAGGAGTTTACTGTGAGGAGTCTCGTTTGTTAAAAGTACATTGACATGCTCTCAGTAAGTCCAAGTTTGTTGTTTGGAGTCTTAAACATTTAAATCTGCATTCACCTTCTGGAAAACACGTAAAGTTTGATGTGAGTGATCCAGGTCTGACTTTGAGTCCTCAAGTCTGCAATAAGGCCCTTTTATGCAACGCTTCAAGTGAAAACTCAATGTTCATATGTTTTTGTTTCAGAAAAAATTTGTGTTTGCGCGGTAATGTTTTGTCCGTTTACACGGAAATGCTAAAAAAGCTGAAGGCAATGTAGTTTTCATGTTGGGCCACTAGTTGGTGCTTTGGTTTGTTTAGACATTAACAGTGGTGAGTTCACAGACAAAAGTATGCACAGATTTCTTTTGCAGTTTTTCCTTGGTGCTCGTCCTACTTCACAAACAGAAATGTCTTTTACCGACCAATGTAACATCTTGAAGCCCTCTGAGGCAACTGTTGTTGTGATACTGGGCTATACAAAAATAAATTGATTGATTGATTGATTGATTGAAATGTCGCTAGCATTCACTGGAACGTTATTGATCTCCCGGCCCAAGTCAAGTGCTGTCCTGTTCAAACTGTGATCCATAGTAAATACTTCAGAAACAGTGATTATCCTGCGGACGGGTTTTTTGGGTTATGAATCATATGTTTGACTCCCCGGAAGTAGATTGTTTGTGGACATTTAAATATGTTAATGTTGAAAATAAACCAGCAAAACATGCAGATAACGGCGCTGAAAAAAATCCCAGTGATTAAGCAAAACAAGCTTCAATCAGAAACAGAATACATACTACAGTGTAATCAATTTTGCAAATGTGTGTTTTGTTTTTAGTTTTTTTTGTTCTTCTTTCCAATTATATTTATTGTTGCATTTTCTGTTGACTTTAATTTTCTTCCCTCCAAACAGTAAATACTGTTTGTGCTCACTTCAGGACTGTCTGTTATGACCCAAGAGATAAACCAAAGCAATATTCTTCCATCTCCACCGTGTGCAAGGAAAGCATAAGAAGCAAGCTTGGTTTTCACAGAGCTGCTGCTTTGAAAATGCATTTAAATAGTCCATTTTTATCTGCAGAGGTGGGAGGCACACACAGTGTAAACAAAAATTAGCGAGCTGTGTTTTCTTTAAAACTGAAAATCAGAATCGTGTTCATGTCTCTGGGATCTCATCAGTACTGCGGATACTTAAAAATGTACATTTTTAGCAACGAGTGGATTCGAGCGCAGTGGCCATGTGGGCGAATGCCTGTATGCTCGTGAAAACCCCATCCACCTTTCTAAATAAGCACTATATCATCAGCTCATCTAGTTATACAGAAAACAGCTGTTTTGGAGCTCATCTGAAAAGTATTGGTCAAACTGATTAATAAGATTCATGATCTGAATCAATGGGAGTCTTCATACACACTTTGCTTTGGGATGAAACTCATCCATCCATACTTGCATTCATCAACTTAAAAACAGTTCATCCAAGCCGACTGTTGGTGCTTGTCTAACACAATGATGCACATGCTCACTTCTGTGATCAATTTTGTGTCACCAGCTGACCTAAATCTGTTTATTGTGGAAGGAAGCTGGAGTACCTCAAGAGAAAACCCCAAGCAGGCACAGGGAGAACATGCAAACCCCTCTATTATGAGAGTGAACCCAAGTCATTCATTTCTGTTTGTGTTGTCTGCTTCTCCATCATCTGCCTTTTCTGCATCTATGTGTTGGTGATGTTTTTCTGTGTTGTAGATTTCTTCTTCTTTGAGAGTTACCGTTTTATTTTGCACCACTTTATGTGAGTTTAATTTGTCTGGATGATGGAATAGGGAAGTTCATTATGCCTCTTTGTGGTTATTTTGTGCCTGCTTGGCTTGTTTTGTGTCTTTAGCTGTAGTTTCATATCTCTTCCGGTGGTGGTGTGTCTCTTTTCAGCAATTTCAATCCTTTCTGCCCATGACGCTTTCTTCTCATGAGACCGAAGTTAGATGGGCCATTCAGTTATCCTTCCACAGATCAATGGCATTTTGGTTAGGCTTTAACCCTTATTGGTGCCTCGTCACCAAAATGGAAGCCATTAATCAATCTGTTGAGGTGATTTAGCAGATTAAAAGGTTTTTCACACAGACATCAAGTTTTGTAGCCAATCCCAAAACAAGAAACATACTAATGGTATGAAAGGTTACCACAAAAAAAAAAAAGAGTGTATGAATTCATATCCAACTCTCTGTGGGTGTATACCACACTCGGAGCCCAGTATAGCTGCAGACTCCTCCAAACATCCCTGAAGCTGAAAGTCAGCTGTCAAGCCTCATACTTTGCATCTGTTGTGGTGAAGTCGAGCCAAAGCTATGAAAAAAAAACACACCACTGTCCTGAAACTGTAGGGGCTGCATGCTAGTATCCATAGTACATTTGTGATGTTAATGGAAAATATTTCAAAACACACTTGAGAAATTCACACTAGTCCAGAAGGAGCGTGAGTTTCCCTCTTTATTGGAAAAGCTGAAACTTGATGAGGCGAAGAGAAGAGAGATCTCCTTCCTGCTGCTTTGTGCTGCCTGGATTCTTTATCCTGAACACTGTTGCATCACTTTATGATTGCGCATAACATGAGTTGTTTTTTTTTTTTTTAATACATTTCTTTGCCACGTCAGCCAGTCGCCTTCAGTCAAGACACATTCCTTCTGTAAGTTTCATCGAATGAAACTGTCGAGCACAACCTTAACCTGGGGGCATCAGGCTGACGGAGCCTCTGTTTATGCAAGCCAGTGTCACAAGCAAATGAATTAAATCCAGCGCTCAGTTACAGTACACTTGCATCATTATAGAGGGAGTAAATAAGCTCATACAGTATCGCTCAAGTTTTGGACTCATTTTTTTTCTTTTTCTTTTTTTTTTTGAATCAGTTATTTTCTATAGAACTGTCTGAATTTTCAGGTGGTGACAGCTTGTAGTTTTGAGTGAAGGGGACAGTTTTGGATGGATTTTGAGGAATGGTTTTAAAAAAGCGTGTGGGGATGCGGCTGGGAGGGAGGGGGGTCACAACTGTTTCAGAGGAAACTCAGTGAACTGAAGGGAGGATGTCTAAATAAAATATTTAAACAATAAATTTAACACCAAGTTTACACAATGTTTTTTGAATGAAAACACAAAACCTTTGTTGATTTTCGATGTTTGTTTACATGACAACGCTGAACTACTAAAAACTTCCCAAGGAACTTTTCCAAAGTCTCTGTGTAGACAAAGGAGTTTTTTTTTTTTTTTTAATCTGAAAATGCTGCTACTGCATAAGCACACTGTGGCTTTAGTAAATAGTTTTTTTTTTGCACAAGTATGCCGAGATGGACAATAACAACAGTGCATTCCAGAGTGTCATGATGATTGTTAATGTTTATCATTTTCATTCCATGTTGTTCTCTTCATGTGTTTGTGGTTTCAATACAGAAACAACCAAAAACACTTCCTAGTGGCCCAAAATGAAAATCGTTTCTGCCGTTTCCGCACAAATAGACCCACTTCAAAACATCTCAACAGGAAACTTTTCTGAAACAAAAATGCAAAATTTTGCATTTGCTCTTGAAACCTCGTGTTTTTCCAAGCTTTTTCCAGGGAGGTGCCCTTTTTCTCAGACTTTGAAGACCTCCAATCTAAACTTGTAATCCATCACACAGCCAACCGATCCTCGTGTTCATGGCCTTTACGAGCTTCATACCTTGAGCGTGTGCAGCAATGATGTGACCTGCAAGATGTATGCATGTGTGTCCACACCCTGTTGTCTGTGTGTGTGTGTGTGTGTGTGTGTGTGTGTGTGTGTGTGTGTGTGTGTGTGTGTGTGTGTGTGTGTGTGTGTGTGTGTGTGTGTGTGTGTGTGTGTGTGTGTGTGTGTGTTTATGTCACTACCCTGAGACTCACCTCTCACTCCAACCGTAACAGACAGCTCTGGGTCATTATGGCAGGTCCAGGAATGACGACTAATACGGTGATGGATGATAGTTGGTGGAAACACTGGTGTGTGTGTGCGTCTGTGTGTGTGAGTGTGTGTCTGAATCAGGTCACCTCCACTCCCTCCTGACCTTCCCCCGTTTCCTCGACCCCTCCTTCCTCCTCATACCTCTCCCTCCTTCTCTCCTTCCCAGCAGCAGCTCTCGGTAAAGGTTATTATCACAGTGTGAGAAGCCTCGACTCTTTTAAAGTCGTGCGCCCGCCGAACACACTTGGCACACGCTTCGACACGCATGAGCCTGACACGTGAAGTTGCGCAAGAAAGAAATAACAGAGAAATTAAAAAAGAAACGTCCCGAGTGAGGAGAGCAATACACTGTGTCGATTACTTTTTTTTTTTTCCTCCAATTACAGTGTACCTGACAAAATCATTGTGGTTTGTAATAAAGCGTGGGAGCCATAAGCGCAGCCTGCCGTTATCTTTCCAGTTTGTTTTTCTTCATTGATAAGCAACGTGTATCAGAGCAGTGTGGGTGGATTTCTTTTTTCACACCACTGATCTAAATCTGCTTTTGTTTCCATCTGTTGGTGGAAATTGTAAGCGGGTCACTGGTCGCTGCTTTCAGGAATATGAGTTGAATTTGTGAGCGGACCACTCTGGACGAGGCTGAATTCCATTATTGCATACAATGTGCCGGGGCTGACATTGAGTGATTTTTCTTAACAATAGCAGAAAAGTAGAAAAATAGTCATGAAAGCAGGATATTTGGTCATTACTTTTCCCCCCAAATGAGTTTCCATAAAGCTCTCAGGGAGAAACTCTTTATATATGTCATTTTGTGACAGCTCCAAAACTCTCCAGCTGTATGGTAAGGGCAAAGTCACACACAGAAAATTACTGGGTTTAGTTTTTTTGGATAAATTCATATTAAAAGGTGTGAAAAGGTAATTTTTGCAGGCTGAACATCATTGAACACCTTGATTAAGCAGTTAAATAAGGATTTGTCGAGTATTGCACTGTCTCCAAATTGTCACAGTTCCTCTAGCCTTTTTTATTCTGTCTCCTTTTACCTTGATTGCTGCAAATCGTTGTACTTGCAAGGGCCCTAACAAGATTTTTTGTATTTATTTCTTTATTATTTGCATTTTTCATTTGTCTCGTCCTTCCTGCGGCTGCCTTTTAACTCTCAAAACAAATCCAAAGCTTTAATTGTTGGACGAAGACCCGCAGTCCCTGCTGTGCTTTCCTCCCATTGTGCTTAGTGCTTGACTCAGCTGAAAATGTTTATTTGGTTGTACCTGCACATAATTTAACCTTCGCATACATTTATTCTGAAGCGTGTGTAGGCACTCATATGCATGCGTGGATTTATATCAGTGGGATTCCTCGTGGTGTGATGATATTTTTTTTTTCTGCATAACAGAGTGTAGATATGCCAGAAGAACACACCACAGGAAGTGTTGTTATTGCTATTATTTTAAAAAAAAGCACCAGTAATGTATGCATGGATAAAACAAGCACTGGGGGCAGGCAGACTGACTGGAACATTGGTGGTGGTTGAACAGTGGGCTGGTCAGCGCTGATATGAAAAGCACAAAACAAACGCACACGCACACACACACACAAACACACAACGTAAAGCTTTGTATTTCCATTGCGGAATTCTTTACTTGACTGGATCCCTATATATCTCTGTGTGTGTGTATGAGTGTGTGCACGTGAATGCATTCTTGTGTGTGTGTGTGTGTGTGTGTGTGTGTGTGTGTGTGTGTGTGTGTGTGTGTGTGTGTGTGTGTGTGTGTGTGTGTGTGTGTGTTTGTGTGTTCTCGTATTTCTATCCTTGTTGGGGCCAAATGTCCCCACAAGGATAGCAAAACGTGGAACGACGTGCCTTGTGGGGACCTTTTTCCGGTCCTAAGTAGGAGAAACAGTGTTTTCTTGACCATGTTGTTGTTACTGAAAAAAGTAAAAGTGCAAAAACATTTCTTTAGGGTTAGGCTTTATTGTGGTGTGGGTTAGGGTTAGGGTAAGGGTCAGGGTTAGGGGCTAGACATGAATGGGAGTCAATGGACGGTCCCCACAAGGATAGAAATACAAGACTGTGTGTGTGTGTGTGTGTGTGTGTGTAAAGCTTTTTTCGGTTACCAATTTGTCAAATTCCATCTCTCATCCCCCCCTCACTATTCTCACTTTGGTACATTCTACTCTTCATGCTGAATGCTGAGCTGACAGTGTTCTGTATAAATTTGTGAAAATGCGAATGTAAGAAGTGAGCAGCATGCAGCCTTCACCGCTTTGGTCAATGAATCAGACTTTTGACTCGAGGACACTTCCAGCTCAGGGGGCAAAAAAAATGCAATTAAAACAGGTCACTGTATATTTTTGGAACCTTTAAAAAGTAGGGATTTTATATTATTCTGCACGATGGTGGAATGGTTAGTTTCAGTGTTGAATATGTTCTTACATGTATGTTGGATAAGATGGTCTTTCTGAATTCCCTGTTTGTCAGGCTTTGTTGGAAATGACTGAACCAGGGTTAGGAGGCATGAATACATTATCTTTTGTTTTTGATTTGCTTAGAATGATTAGTTATCTAACTTGTGATATTATCCTCTTTGATTAATAAATTGTCAGTGTATTAAAAATTAGAGCACTGCGTGATACTTAAAAAGGCGTTAAAATAAAATGAATGCATGTAAATTGTGAACTCTTTCTATTGGAATCATAGGTCAGTTCATTAAAAAGAGACAAAAAACCAACAATGTCTTATATCCCGCTTAATACATAAGTCAGTGCTGCCTCATTTTGTGTGTATAGGCTATCCATATAGCGGACTAACATCAATATGTAAAATCATGTCAGGATGCCATGAATACTTGCATTAAACAAACATGTTTTTTCTTGTGTCTCCAGTTTAACCGATTGACGCCTCAATCCATCTTACATGAAACAAGCATGTCTAAGTCAACCCACAATGGTGTCTTGTGTTAGTTATTCCCTCTGTGTCCAGATTACAATCAAGTCACTATTAACATCCATCCATCACCCATACTATCGACGTTAAGGTCACGGAACGCTAATGCCTGACCGATCAGATAGTCACTGTGGGGGAGGAGCAGGGTACATCACACACAACTAAACCATCACACACACACACACACACACACACAGCCAAACTAAAACCGAACTGTTTAAAGTCAGCAGTTAAGCAAAAAATATAAGTCTTCGGACTGAGGGAGGAAGCTGAATGTTGACATGTAATTCATAATTTCACTTGTGCAATGCATTTTTGAATTATTATGATTTAAATGACAAATACAGAATTGTTAACAAACAGAATTATGTTAATGACAAGACATGCATTACAGGTTTCATAATAGTCACAATACTTTCCACTATTCTTTGCTCCTTGCCATTGGCCAGACGTGGGCTTTAGCTGAGGCGTTGTTCATGAATCTGATGCTTCCTCTGTATATGTATGGATTATGGGTAAAGTACACAGCAGCAACAGACAGCAGGGTTTTCAACTCACTCCTCTGGGAGAGCTTCTCTCATTTCCTGAGGGAGGTAGGGCAGATTGACTCCAAGTGGACCATGTTCTCCACCTCCATTGTCGAAGCAGCTTCTCGGACCTGTGGTCACAAGGTGTCCAGCGCCTACTGTGGTGGAGACCCCCAAGCCCGGTGGTGGACACCGGAAGTAAGGGCTGCCGTCAAGCTGAAGAAGGAGTCCTATTGAGTCTTGTTGACTCGTGAGACTTCCAAATCAGCTGACAGGTACCGGCAGGCCAAGCGAACTGCAGTCTGAAGGGTTTTGGAGGCAAAACTCAGGTCTGGGAGGAGTTTGGGGAGGCCATGGAGGAGTATTACCGGTTGGCTTCGAAGAAATTATGGCGCCTCAGGAGGGGAAAGCAGGTCTCCTCGAACACTGTTTACAGTGGAGGTGGGGAGCTCCTGACCTCACCTGGGGATATTAAACGACAGTCGAATAAATACTTTGCGGAATTCTGGACCAGCTCTACACCCTCCATAGGGTGCTCGAGGGTTCGTGGGAGTTCGCCCAACCAGTTCACATGTGTTTTGTGGACTTGGAGAAGGCATTCAACCACGTCCCTCGTGGTGCCTTGTGGGGGGTGCTTCGGGAATACGGAATCTGGGGCCCCTTGTTAAGGGCCGTCCGGTCTCTGTATGACCGGAGTAGGAGTCTGGTCCGCATTGCCAGCAGTAAGTCGGACCTGTTCCCGGTGCATGTTGGACTCCGGCAGAGCTGCCCTTTGTCACCGGTTCTGTTTATAATCTTTATGGACAGAATTTCTAGGTGCAGTCAGGGGCCGGAGGTGGTCCGGTTTGGGGACCACAGCTTTTTGCAGATGATGTTGTCCTGTTGGCTCCATCGAACCCAGACCTACAGCATGCACTGGGGCGGTTCGCAGCCGAGTGTGAAGCGACAGGGATGAGGATCAGCACCTCCAAATCCGAGGCCATGGTCCTCAACTGGAAGAAGGTGGTCTGCCCTCTCCAGGTCAGTGGAGCGACCCTGGCCCAAGTGGAGGAGTTTAAGTATCTTGGGGTTTGGTTCAGGAGTAGGGAAAGGATGGAGCGTGAGACTGATAGGTGGATCGGTGCAAGGTCTGCAGTGATAAGGTCGTTGTATCAATCCATTGCAGTGAAGAGGGAGCTGAGCCGGAAGGCGAAGCTCTCCATTTACCGGTCAATCTATGTTCCCACCCTCATCTATGGTCATGAGCTTTGGGTCATGACCAAAAGGACAAGATCCCAGATACAAGCAGCTGAAATGAGCTTCCTCCGTAGGGTGGCTGGGCGCTCCCTTAGAGATAGGGTGTGGAGCTCAGTCACCAGGGAGGAGCTCAGAGTCGAGCCGCTACTCCTCCACATTGAGAGGAGCCAGCTGAGGTGACTCGGGGACCTCTCAAGGGTGCCTCCTAGACGCCTCCCTGGGGAGGTGTTTCGGGCATGTCCCACTGGGAGGAGACCCCGGGGAAGACCCAGGACATGCTGAAGAGATTATGGCTGTGTTCAGACTGCAGGGCTGAATCCTCAATTCGGATTTTTTTGTGAAATCCGATTTTTTTTGCGAGTTTGTTCACATTTACAATAAAATGCAACTTGTATGTGATCTCCCGTCTGAACTTAAAGCGATACTTCAACATTTTAGCAAATTGGCCCATTTAGGGCAATTCCCTAGTCATTTAGAACAGCCTACTTACTTTTTTTGTGAGGGCGATCTGTTGTTCATTCAGCGGTGGGTCTGAGGAGAGCTTCACGGCGGACATAATGGAAGTGGACGGTACATTTGCTTCCCTCGTCAAACTCATCAAATACACAATCCAACAACCCCAAAACAGTTTGGTGAACACGTTATAATCCGCACATTCACTATGCTGTGGAATATTAATGCAAAATTATGAGATTGAGTGTTTTTTGCGAAGATTGCTGAGACGGACTTACTAAACATGGCGTCTGGGCGTAGTGATCTCAAAAGAAAAAGTAGTTCCCAGTATTTGCTTCAATGTCGTAACGCTACAATATTATTTGTTGGTGTTCCACAGCGTAGTGAATGTGCGGATTATAACGTGTCCACCAAAGTGTTTTGGGGTTGTTGGATTGTGTATTTGATGAGTTTGACGAGGGAACCAAATGTACCGTCCACTTCCATTATGTCCGCCATGAAGCTCTCCTCAGACCCACCGCTGAATGAACAACAGATCGCCCTCACAAAAAAAGTAAGTAGGCTGTTCTAAATGACTAGGGAATTGCCCTAAATGGGCCAATTTGCCAAAATGTTGAAGTATCGCTTTAAATACGACCCAAAAGTGTCCCACATGCGCAGAAGAGGACATAACGACGTCACGCAGCAGCGCACTTCAGTGTTTGCGGAACCCACAAACAGCATACAGAAATTGTCGCTTTTCAAGTGTCAATCATTTATTTAAGAACTGATCAAACACGCATTTTTACAATTGAACATTGAGCAATCATTTGAGCGCAGTGCTTCTAATCAGCTGCGCCAAGCTCCTTCTGTGTGTGTGTGTGTGTGTGTGTGTGTGTGTGTGTGTGTGTGTGTGTGTGTGTGTGTGTGTGTGAGAGAGAGAGAGAGAGCATGTGGATATTATTATTGTTATTATTATTATTTTCCTCTCCGTTGTCCTGGTGTTGCAGAATTTAGCAAATGAGAAGGAAGAGAGCCAAGTCTTTGGCCATGGCATTTTGTGGGGCAGTGGCCGCAACATCCATCCAGAGAAACGCAGCCAGGAGAGGTGGGACAGTGATGAGAGGCTTTAATGATACGGAGTTCAATAATAATTTTTGGATGACAAGAACTACCTTTATGTGCGTATGCGAGCGCCTTTTTTTAACACTCTCTCGGTAAGACACACATCTTTGGCGCTCCATATCGTGACGTGTAGGTCAGATAAATGCAACCTGGCCGTTCAGACTGAAGTCGCATGGCAAAAGCTCAGATACGTATCAGATTTAGGACCACATATCCAAGTGGCCTGGGTCGCATTTGAAAAAATCGGATCTGTGTCGCTCAGACTGTCTTGAAAAGATCCGATACAGGTCGCATTGGGGCAAAAAAATCGGATTTGGGTCACTTCAGCCTGCAGTCTGAACGTCGCCTTTGTCTCTCAGCTGGCCTGGGAACACCTTGTGATCCTCTTAGCAGAGCTCAACGAAGTGGGGACAGGGAAGTCTGGGCATCTTTGCTTGGACTGCTGCTCCTGCGATCCAGGGTAAAAAGTGGTAGAAAATGGATTGATTCATGGATACACAGCAGACAGTCATCACAAAAATGTTTCTGAAATCTGTTAAAGCCTGAAGCTGATTGGAGTGTTACTCTCGCTTCTGACGACCCTGAGAAAATAGGGGTGTGACCCACTTGGGTCTCGACTCACAGTTTTGGAAACACAGCTACAAAGGGGACTACAATTTGTGATTGATGAGCACTGAAAGCTGCTCATAGATGTATTAAAAAATTAATGTGAAAAGTGCCTGCTATAATGATGTATTCCCAATAATCCACAGTGCAATAAATGTTATTCCCACGATGTCGATTCATAATAAAACTGAGCTTACAATGCTTTCTAAACTAGGAAATAATTATCTGTTGTTGTTTCACCTCCCGTAAATTCAGGCATGAGATTCACCTCTTTTTTTTTTTCCTGCTGTGTTTAATCTTGTTTTAACAACCGATGTCTGGCAACAAGTAGACAGACTTCCTGGAGTGGTTCGAGGTTTCCTTTTTTACTGGAATCCTATGTAACCTAAAAGAAATGCTGTTTACCACAGATCCTTTGACTGGGCCTTCCTTTCATGCTCGCAGAGGCTGGCTATTAAAAAAAGCGTAGACCCCAGGGTGGACAACACAAACCAAATGAGTGCATAATGGATTTTAGGATAATGAGGGACACTCTGGGTACGCCAATTATGACTGCAATTTTTTTTTTTTTTTTTTTTGGCTCTGTTAGAATGAGGCTTTGGAGTGAGGCTGCCTCACCATTACATGGGGAGATATTTCATCTTTGGAGTGTGAACTTTAAAAAAGGCAGACTATGAACTGGGACAGCGCTCTGAAGAGAAAAATGTCACTTTGCACCTTGCCAAGGTCAATAAGGCTGTGGCAGCAAATCAACCACAGAATCCCATTATGATTTCAGACAATGTGAAATACACCTCTGAGTTTATAATAATGGTCACATTGTGATGTCTGTGTTTATCAAGGCTGTTACTGTGTGTTGGTGGTAAAAAAAAAAAAAAAAAGTGTTTTTTTTTTTTTGCACAATAAGATTTCAGGCAGTTTCTGATCAGAGTTGAGTCTTCTTCAGCTTTGCAGAGCCATTTTGTAAAACTACCATTTTCTTTTTACTGCAAGCGCAATCTCTTCAAGTTGAATGCCTTATCGAAGAATAAATCTTTGTTATGATCAAACACATTGGATGTAACTCAAAATCACGTCAAAGCAAACAGCATCATCAGGCACTGAAGAGTGCTTCAAAGAAACTTAATGAATTTGTTAAAAATGCTGAAAGAATTAACATATTTCTGAATAAATTATGAGTTACTTGAATCATATTAGTTGAGTGGTCACTGAAACATACTTCATATGAAGAACTCATGGAGTCTCAATGAGCCGTAGGCAATTTTAATCCTCCTGAGATCAATGCAACAACATTAAAAACAGTTTTGTTTTTTAATTGTCATGTTTTTCATGTGCTGTATTCTAATAGAGTGTAACCCTGGCCACACCCCACTGCTTGACCATCCTTGTAATTTAAAATTTAAAGTTGAATACTGGCATTCCTTTGAAAATTAATGTGAATATCTGTTGAGGCTTGATTTATCGTCTGCAGCAGATACATCCATTAGGGATTTTCTCTAAGGCCAACTTTGTGTTTTATTTCATCATTCTTTTTTCCACATACAGTGAATTTACCTCTAAAACTTTTGCAACTGACTCTTTTTTATTTTTTCAATTGGATTTCTTCTTTAATACTGAGAAAATGCACCCCCCAGAACCTTACATTATCTTGTCGTAGTTCCCCTCCTGAAGTTTAGGTTAGCAGGAGCCTCACAATCCTTCTGACTGTTTGGGCTTTAAGCAGGAGGTGTCAGAAAAGTTACCACAGAGATAACTGGCTTGTGGCGGCCAAGCGTTCATAGAGACGTGGCTTTTTGATCCTTCGATGTCAGCTCTTCCTATCATTGTGAAGCAGAATTCACCAAGCGTTGGATTGTTCACCCACTGATAGAGAACGTGAGCTGGGTTTAGACCGTCGTGAGACAGGTTAGTTTTACCCTACTGATGATGTGTCGTTGCAATAATCACATTGGAAGTATTTCTCTGCTATTTCCTGGTATTTCATGAGTATTATCGAAATAACTGGTGTTGATTTAATGGAGCTGTGCGTGCTAGCAACATTTCTGGCTCAAAATAAAATCAGAACTTAAAAAGACGCTCCCTGTCTGACTTATAATTGGCAACCACAAACATTGGTGACAAAAAGTTCAAAAAATAAGCTTGTGACCTTTAAGTTAACAAAGTTTCTCACCAAATATAATCGTGTGTTTTATGTTTATAGCATAACTGCGAGTACAGAAAGTGCGCCACAGAGGTAATGATATGTTTTTCAAGAATCTCTCACCATATATGGGGAATTATGCATCGGGGGAAGTAAAACTTGACCTTTGTTTTCACACAGAACAAGAGCAGTATGTTCGAACCATCCAATTACCTCCAATTTTCCCAATCTGCTGATTTTCTCCCATACTTTCATCCTACGGACTGCGTCTCCCAAAGGTCATAGAGAAGTGGAATTGTGAGGCATTTTATTATCCTTAAGCAGTCGACCATAGTTTTAATTTTTTTAAGTATTTGACCAGGAACTTGTTTCTTTGGCATCGTCCCTGAGCATGACTGCAGGGGCACAACACAGGAGTTGCGGCGAGAGGGTTTCTGTGAGAGCATTAGCCTAATGTTGCTGGAGGCCACATGTAAACACACCAGGGAGTTGTGTTTAAGCTTCTTGGATGGTGCTATGTATACATACATACATACATGTATATATATATATATATATATATATATATATATATATATATATATATATATATATATATATATATATGTATATATATATATATAGATATATATAGATATATATAGATAGATAGATATATTGAAAGCAATGACAATCCCTTGGGTGCTTTATGGTGCTGTACCCAGAGGGTCTGGGCTTATTCACATTTCTACTTTACTTTACCCACCATAGAGACAAAAGACAGAGATTCATATTTTGAGGGAGACCCTTGTGCCATCCATTATGTTAGACATGAAAAAATGCTATTATTTAAAGACGTGAGACTTGAATGCCTAAAAAGAAATGAGTCACTCAAGGTTTTATGTTCGGGTGTTATTGATTTCCGTTGCTTGTGGTATTTCTTTCTGTCTTAATTATTTAATCTGCCCTATTACCTCCATCCGTCACCCCTGCTTTGGAATTTAAATGGTGTTGATTAAATGCATGTGCTCGTGACGACGATGATGATGAGGGAATGAAGGGAAATGATGAAGATGCAAAGATGAAAGAGAGGGAGAGAGGAACGCAGGGATAAAAATAAAGATCAAGATTTCTCGCCAGGGAGAAATAAAATGAGAAATCTGCAACAACCAAATGCAATTACTGTGCCTTCTTGTCCATAGCCACCTAATTAAGAGAACAGAGGGGGGAATGCAGATTAGAGGGGAGGGCCTGGGGATGGGCCCGTGGCTCTCCAGTCCTCAGAGGAAACCTCATCCAGGGAATGGCTCCGTTCAAACTAAACAATGAGCCGGTCTGCATTATTCATCTGTGGATGTGAGATGCAGGGCGGGAAACGAATGGGGTAAAACAGGAATGGTGGGAGGAGAGATAAAGATGCTGGACTGCTGGGAAAAAAGAGGCATTTAGATTTCCACATGTCTCATGCTTGCTCACGTTGTTTTCCAGTCGTGAATTTGATGAAGCTTCCAGAAGACTCTGTTCGAGTGGGTTTTCAGCAATTTTGCACACTTACTCATGGGTTAAATCCTTCTTAGCGCATGTTCTTAGCCTTTCCAGTCACATGCAATTTAGCAGGCTTTTTAGCTCTTAATGGTGCTGATGTGCCGTAAGAGCTTGGTGCACAACAAAAGTGCTGGAACATGCTTTTCCTCTGGTTGTTGCTGTTAATTTTCCTTCACTTCAACACTCAGCAGACAGAAGGTGGCGATCAATAAATTTTACACGTACTGCATGTGGCCGGGGACGTCATTATTAGAGGCATCGCGGTGGCCAAACAAAGACAACAGTCAAATGTTCGTTCTGTCAGACGCTTGACCTCCTCATTACATGCTTCGTCTGCCTGCCCGCACCTTTAAAGGAGCCGCTAAACCTTAAGAGTTATTTCAGGTGCCTTTTCAAAGAAGCGCCTGGGGCTACTGTGCGATCGATACGTGCATCCGTCTCAGCTGGGGTCCTAGTGAGAGGAAAGCGGAATTTTCTTAGATTCACTTCAAATTGCCTCACGTGGAGACCCCAATAAGTGCATCAAGTTTAACGTGTTACCGGCGAATGGTCCGTTCACCCGTGTGTTTGACAGCTTGTTCAGCGGGACGTGGTGCGCTCTGTAATAAAAACACAAATATCCAATCTGGGAATATAATTATGTTTATCACAGTTTTAAATTACACTCATCAAGTGTAATTTTCTTTTGCTTGTACTAAGAGATTAAAAAAAAAGCAAGTTATATATTGCGGTTTCATATCCTGCATTAAGAAGGGCATGTATTGGTTTTTGTGAAAATGTGAAAAAACAAAAAGAACATTTCCTTGAAGTTGGATGCCTATTTTAATTTAAAAAAATGTAATCATTTTCAAACATTGCACATAGAAAAGAAGAGGAAGAAGAAGAAAAAGAAGCCAGAACTAACAATCTGTATTTAATGGAACACTTCAAATAAATGGAAGCAATCCAGTCTTCTGTACCTACTCCAGCTTTCGCCCTCGGAACAAAAACACGTGTTTCAGGTTACTATGTGACTTTATATCAAACAAAAATCAAGACTAGCAAAAAAAACGGTTTCAATCCAGCCTGCTTTGCATTTTCAAATAATAAAAGATGCAATTAACTGCATTTTTTTTTTCCATTAAAAGCACTTGCTGTTCTTGACTTTGTCACTTGGAATCACACTGCTTCGAAACAGGAGGAAATGTAACACTGAACAGCCAGTAGCTGCAATGTTTAACACCAATAAAATGATACAAAGTATCACAGCCTAGCATTAGCACCATAGCTAAACCAGAACACAGAGTGTTGTTTTGCACTGAAACGAAGGCGTCACTGATACGATGGTTTTGCTCATTCAATCCAGTTGAGGTTTACTTGAGTTGAACTATTAGCAAAGTTGTTACATTATTGGTAAAATTACATTCAAAATGATCATAGTATTAGTTATTACAATATCAGTCTTCATTACATTATTGTTTGTTACCTACATATATTGATATTTTTGTAGAATTACCCATCTTTGCTCTCTATGTGCTTTGTTCCAGAAAGAGTTGCAGGTAGCTGGAGCCCATCCCAGCTATCAGTGAGCAAATTGCAGGGCAAACACAAAGACATTCAGTAATGCGCACACAGTCACATCTATGAGCAATTTAGAGGCATCAATTAAGCTAAAAAGCATGTCTGGATGTTGGAAGGGATTAAAAACACACACACACACACAAACAGGCAGAAATCACACAGAAAGCTGCCAGCTCAAAGTCGAACCTCCAGCTTTCTGCTGTGAGGTGACAGAGCTAACAACATAAGCACCATGTCAGTCCACTACAATTATCACATTATCACATCTTCACTGTTACAATCAGGGTTTTGATATGAACACTAATGACCGCAACGTGAGATCCAAGTCTTGTTTTTTTGGCTGTGTTGATGACAGCAACTCCGCAGGTTTTCTTACAACTGGAGGCAAAAGAAGAATATGAGGTAAATTGTTTACGCTTCTCACATTCTATCCTATACATAAGAATTGTGATACATCTAAATTAATTTGTTTGAGGAGCCAACTTTATGAACTACTTTTCTGTACTTTTCTGAAACCTGGCCAACAAATACAGACTGTTCTATAGAAGCCAACTGGCTTCTATAGAACCTGCTGGGCATTCAACATAGTGGTTGAATGACCTGCAGAGTCAGAGCATTTTCAGAAAGTTGTGTAAACTTCTTGCCTGAAGATGATATAATAACAGTATCAATAGTGAGAATGTTCAGTCTCTGAAATGTGACTATCTGAGGTTGAGATTGTAAAAATTTGTTTTTGAAAGAGCAGGATTTTATGGTGAGTAGTTGTGAAAGTTGTTGCTCAGACTACCTCACAATATGAAAGATGAAGATTGCTGCTCTGGGTCTGGGTGGGGGAGCAGCATACACTGCCTGAGTCTTTTGATTTTTACATTATAAATATTAAGAATTCTCATAAGTATAATAGTTAAGCACATTTTTGGTGTAAAATATTTACAGAGATGACATTCATGTTTTGGAAAGTACCCCCCCCCCAAAAAAAAAAAAAAAAAAATAAATAAATAAATAAGTGAATGCAGTTAAATAAGGAGTTTGTTTGTGTTTTGTTGTCAGTGACGTTGGTCTGAACCACAAACCAGTGGTATGAAACTGGAGAAACTTTGCAGTGTGACAATCAGTGGATGATTGTGAATAATTTAGGGCGGAACGTCTCTCCACTTCTCCAAATTGAATAAAACAACATAAAATCTGCATGAATCAAAAAATTTCACAGTATTGGTTTTAATTTATGAAGACGGTCCTCAGAGTGTGTAACAGAGCAGACTCTAAAACTATCAATTAGTCATCCATCAAGTCTTGAAATACATCCCATAATTTAGCCGATGAACCAACTTAAGTAAACCAACTCTCCCATGGGCTCATAGAGTTGCTTTGTGCAGGCAAGGACAGGCTTCTTCGATCTCTCAGGGAGTACATCCTTGTACTCTTGCAAGGAATTCATCTTGTTACTCGGTTGGTTTTCACCTTGAACACTACATCTGCAGCTAAACCAATCCTCCCCGGCGAGGTCTGCGTCTGAACTCTCTAATAGAAGTGAATAGCAAGAGAAGGGATGACCCTCAGGGGCCAACTCAGAGCAATTCTTTTTTGCAAGGAGATTGAGGAGATGTGGTGCGTGGGGGTTGAAGCAGAGCGTCGACTGGAGCCCAGCTGGCTAACGCTCCTATTCTGAGAGCCGAGATCACGCCTTTCCAAGTTACCGACGAATGGTGACTCACTGGATTTTAGACTTGTCATTCTGAAGAACCGTCGGTATTTGCATTGCCAATTGACCCTTGGTAGATGTACTTGGCCTCTCTTTTTTCGTCATGGACTGCACTGCAAGGTGAGACTGATTCACTGAAGGTATATGTGCTTGAGAACTTTTTCGACCCAAACCCACACAGGTCAGAGCTGGTTTCCTCGCAAAGCACAGCGAGTATATTATTTAGCAGACATGAAAATGGAAAAAAATGTGAAAGCAAAAAGCTGTGTCTTTATTTGAGGAATCGCCCTTTTTCCTACTGGTATTGTACTGAAGGGCTTCTCCTCAGCTGGACCTCACCAGTTCATTTTGCACAGATTTACCGAAAATACTTTTTTTCTTTTTTATTTCTTAGGTCTTGACAAATATGCTTTTTTTCTGGTTTTATTTTTGTTGGGTTTCTTTTCTTTCTTTCTTTTTTTCACAGTATTGATAGATGTTTCTTGAATTCAATTTCACTCAGGGTGCCGTGGATAATGGTAAGGTTCTGAAGCGGTGTTGTGGCAGTGCTGGGGAGGGCAAGTAAAAAATTGAAGAAATTAGATGAAAGAAAGTTTAAGAACTTCTGATTTCAGAAACAGTAGTGGTCTTACCATGTATCACCAATCAATGAAATGAATCTTTTGCCAGCTTTGCTGAGCAGTAACTCAGGCAAAACCCCTCACTGAAGAGCGTACTCCTGTTATAGTGTCCATCACAGCATTTGTATCAGCTGATCACCTTTAAAAGGCATAAAAATGCAATCTGCTTGCATGTACCTGAGAACACTCTATTTGGGTTAAAGTCTTAGGCAGACAGGTCACTTCTTCATAAAGGAGTGAGTCTACTGCTCTGCCACCGTCTGGCTGAGGCCTGAGGCCAAAGGCTGGTCCATCTGTCCACACAGTCCCACTACCTGAATTCTACCCCGTTGTCATATCATCAAAATCGCTTCAGGAAAAGCCTTCATGCTTGGATCACGCACATTATCTTGAAATGAATAGATTAATGAATAGTAATGTGCTCACATTTGCCTTTTGGTTAACTTCTTCTGGAAAAAGATGGTACCAATTTGTTTATTTTCAAGTAGGTATTTAAAGACAAGTAAAAATATGTGCACCTACTGCATACAGTACTATTCTACACTATTTGAATTAAAATGACACATTTTAAAGAATAAATGTTTTTTTCTTCTTCTTCTTCTATACTACTCTATGCTGCTCTTGCCCTCCAATGACAGGACTGTGACAGTCATCGCCATTTTCAATTGTATGATTGTGCTTTGGCTTGCTTGGTGTCAAATAAATCCATACTGCATCAGTGTGTGGGATGCAGTCTCGTCGCAGAGTGGTATTCAGGCTTCTGCTGACCGTCACATTTTATAGTGCGGCTCGGAATGAAATGAGCCAGCTCAAAGTCAGAAGCCATCGCTCAGTGTGAATGAGCTGGAAACAATGCGAGAGCTGCCTGAATGCAGCCCTGGATAATGATGTTGGTGAGGAAGCGCTGTGCAGATACACAACAGGCACTCTTCACACAACACTTTAACTTTCAAATCATCAGGAAAAAAAAAATAACTGTAATAAATAAATAATAATCAGCCCCAACAGTCATTAAGGAAATGTTTGTGGTTTTACCTCTGCCTTTCCAAATATGTGGTCTGTGCTGTTTGTGAGGCTGCTTGAGATATTTGAAGTGCAGCCTGGGACCATAACAGCTTTTGGCAAAAGCACATATTGATGGAGAGTTTGAGGCGAAAACGAAAACCCAGAAGAAAACTGCATTCTGCTTGGTGAGATAATGCTAACACACACAGACTCGAGCACACAGGAGAGACGGCAGAACATCAAGTGGAGACGCTGCGTTACGCTGGGATTGACTCTACTTATGGATCTCAGAAACACATCTAATGCGTGGAGGAGGAAATCAATCTTTATCTGTACGATTTGCTTTATAAACCAAAGACCCCTGCTTATACACAGAATCACTCACAGGCGAAAACACACTTTATCAAGGTTATCTGTTTATGCAAAGGGGCTTCCAAAAAGCTGTTTGTTGGAGAGTGGAGAAATCAAATTGAACTGAAAGCAGTAATAATAACTTGAAATAAGGATGCTTCTCTGTTTTCTAAATGCAGGCTTCATCTGCTGTACTTGATCCGTGTTCAGATTTCCGTCTTACTAGCAGGAGTACTGGGAAATATATGAAAGCTAAACACACAAAAAAGAAATGCTGAATTATCATAACGTGGCTGGTTTCCTTACTGAAGTCAGAACTATCTCTTTAGCATGTTTTCTACAATACAACAAGCTTTGAACCTGAGTTCTGCCTTATTTTGTGTTTCTGCTGACACAGACTAAAAACGATGGCGAGCGAGAGGCTTCAGGCCAAGATGTGTTATTCTGTGTGTGTGTGTGTGTGTGTGTGTGTGTGTGTGTGTGTGTGTGTGTGTGTGTGTGTGTGTGGCGATACAGAATAATGCTGAGTATGTTGCCGGGTATCCTTTTTTCATTGTATCGTGTATTTTGCTGCCAAGACTCAGGTTTTGATAGGAATGCCAGGGCAAATTATGCAAACGCTCCTTTTCCATGAAAAGAGGAAACTTTACTCTCTTTCTGTATCGCCTCTCAGTGTGTTTTGTTCCGGTAAGTGTTTACGCACTTAAATACAGTCAGCACACATATAAATGCACCTCCTTCTAGGTTGGCACACAGCTCGAAAAGGAGAAAGAAAGAAAGAAAAAAAAACAGGATCTGAGAGGAGACCATCTCCCATTGATCTTTTTTACAGCAGGCGACCGACACGACCACCATTTGTTTTCATGCAGAGGTTAGACGGCGTGCGCTGGAGGTGGACGAGGAATCAGAATCACATTATAGATCCACCCTCCTGTTGAAACTGTTGCGTTGTTTGTGTTTCATAAGCCGATATTGATTTGAAAGTTGAAGATTACAATCCATCTTGGTGGACAATCCACCCAAAATATTTTTTTTTCTTCTTTTTTTTTTTTTTTTTTTTCAAAATGACCCACATGATTCAGATGTAGAAATACAGTAAAACCCTCACTGTGGTAACATGACTGATGGGAAAATAAAAGCAACAAAGAAATAAACTAATTAAGAAAAATAAACCAATTAATTTTGTTTGTGGTAATACCAGCTTTCCTTTCTCTGTTTTGTTTTTGCATCATCCCACTATGAACTGAAAAGCTCTCCAGGGAGCCAGCGGAATGCTGGGAAACCATAACAAACTCAAAATGTCTCGATTTTATCAATTTATTTAGTCATGAAAGATCATTTTTGACTCCATTAACACTAAGTAAACTGAATTAATTGTTTTAACTGTTCAATAAACTGAATTTGTTATTTTTAATAATAATGATTTTTAATTTGAAAAGTGCCACCAGAATACTAAAAGTAAGGCTTTAGTCGAATTACAACTATTGAATTTTAGATTTTAATTCAGAAATAATCACCTTGTTTTGTGATCAAGATAAAAACACAAGCAATGTCACCATGGTCTTGTTTGTCATAAGATAAATGCTGGATTTGAACTGGGTGTGTAAATCTTGACACACTAATCTTTATATTGGGATTACACTTTGGGTGTATTGATGATACAGTTGCTGTTCTGTTGCTTACCTGCAACACCGAGTTTAACATTCGGGTCTATTTTTTTTTTTCTAAAAGTATATTTCAACTTTATTATTATATAATTTATTTAAAAAAATCAATTTCAACATAAATCTAATTTTAATGACATATCCTGAGGCAAAATGCAATGAAATTTTCTAAAAAAGAGCTTTTGCATTATGGTAAAAGCATGTTTCTAAAGCAAAGTTTATTGAATGTGTTTGCTTAAATAAATATAGAGTTTTGGCTCAGTGTTTTAAATTTTTATAAAGCCGTGAAGGCAAATCAAAATGAAGTCAACCGAAGTTTGAGTCAGATGGAAGTATTTATCTAAAGTTAAAGGTTTGGATGTTGACATTTCACTCTTTCTTCTCCTTAATGTCTCCCATCCGAGGACACTATTAATGTCATTGTTATTGAGATTATTTTATTTTACCCTGTTTTGAACACAAAGGATGCTTCAGAGCCTGATGCTGTGACTCCGCTGTGTTGTTTGTTTGTAATCGGATACACAATTAGTGTCCTGTTTGAACGCTGTTCAGACAAACAACGCTTTCAGCTGGCATATGTGATCTGGAGGCTTTTGCCAGTCACCAGTTGCTCATGCCAGTCACCACGCTGCCCTCGCCGAGGGTTAATCTGCCGTTGTGAAACCTCGTCCCTGTAGGCACAATGGACGAGTCAATGTGAAAAACTGCAACGGCAATTTATCTGTCAGTGTGATCACGGCAATGCCGCTTCATTTTAACACAGTGCTTCAGGATTTTAGGACAATTTTAGAAAGTTTGATAGAAAAGAAAAAAATGTATGTGTGGATCAAAACATGAAAACTGGGTGGTAAACTAATTGCATGGTTCTTTTGAAGCCCTCCTGTCATTTCATGTTTCCACCTCTGAATGTTGTATACCTGGATCCAGCGGACATACTTCTTTTTTTTTTTTTTATCGTCAGGTCTATTTACACATACATCTGAAACCACAGAAAACCATTTGTCCTCATAGAGCAGGTCAACTCTCTTTAAAGCCCAGATTCACCTTTTTTTTTTTTTTTCCCTGCTTTTGTGGGCAGCTGCCAGAAGCCCGAGGCTCCCCGTCTTCTCGTGGCCAGTCCATCTTTCTGAACCATTCTCCTTAATGCAATATTGCAGCTTTGCCTTGAGGACATTTCTTCAAATTTCACACACGTTCATTCTCACTTAAAGATAAATTGATCAGATTCTTGTTGCCCCAGGTGAGCGTGACCTTGCGTTTGACCCACTTTTTTTTTTTTTTAAACCCAACATCTCTGAAAAGCCCTGAGGGATTTTCTCCCACCGTGTCACTCGTGTTTATTTGGGATCATTTGATTACGGCGGGTGAAGTTCAGTCTGATCTCTCCAAACGATCCCATTACTTATCGGTCGCATGTACACACGGCGTACAGTGTTCTGACAGATGCGCTGCCTTCCTATTTGGCAGACAAATGCTACATTAAACCCACCTCAAAGCAATAGCCAGGTGCTGTATGAACGGCTCGTATATCTGCCGTGAAGTCATCTTTCTTTATGGAATGCAGAGGAAGTGATGAGGGACACAATCTGCCAAATTATTCAAGGTTTAGTCTGAAGCTACAACAAGGCTCCAGCTATTTTAATTATTCATTGAACTCATTAACTTCCATAGTTGGACACTTTTGTAGGTCTGATTTTTTTTCCTGTTATGTTTTCTGTGGCGGCTTCCAGAGTGTTCCATCTCGTCCCGGGACTCTGTGGTTTTATATTTGAGAATCACCTGTGACAGCGATCCAGCTTATTAATTCAGCCATACGATTGTCAGTGTACTCGCCATTGTTAATGTTTATAGCACATTGTTTTAAGTGTGTGGTTTCATTACAAAAACCTACTCGTGGCTAAACATGCCAACTCCTACATAGTATTCAGAATTTCTGGCGTTTCTGTGTAAGTGGAAGTCATTTTCAACACGTTACTGCGTTAAAGACAAACACTGTGGAAATGAAAATGCAAAAAAATGACGTGTTTTCGCTTGAAGCACTGTTGTGCAGACCCTTGCAGTGATCGTAAAGATTCAGTGGGAAAGCAGAGTAGGTGAAGAAAAAAAGGAGACAACGTTGCAAACTCCATCCTGAATGGAACCTCCTAATTTCCCCAGAAACATTACAGTTGAAACTCTTTCACCAACCAAGACAACCATGAATTTTCAGTTCCCCATGGTCTACTCTGAATTCTAGAAATTGGCATATTTGTTTTGTTTTATTTATTTATTTATTTATTTATTTATTTATTTTTTTTTTTTTTTTGTTTTTAACAGTTTATTTTTTTTCAATCCCCGTACTGAAAGCTTGAAGCCCTCCTTGTGATCTCTGCTCCAAAGGGGTCCTGACTCTGCTGTGAAATATTAACCTACATAATACTCTTGATTTCGAAGAAAAAACAAACAAACAAACAAAGCACTTAAAACTGGACCATTTCTGGTCTGTTTTGGGTGTTTTTGCATCTCTTTAAGCATGTTAGGTATAGGTTGATAGCTTTGTGCCTTTTTGTTGCACCTCTTTGAGACCGCTGACTTTTAGGAGCTTTTTTTTGCGACAGCATCCTCACAGGGATAAGTTTCTGTAAAGATCATTTGAAATCTGCTGCTTCAAGTCGGCACGAGGGTCTCCAGATGTGGCAGAATGAGATGGGGAATGATGAAACCTGGGCAGCGATGCTGAATCCAGGTAATAGTGATGAAATCCAGGCCATGATATGATATCATGAAATGACATGCAGTCACTACTCGACTCCCGACGATCAATTCTGCAACACTGATCAAGTCTCTGTTGCCCTCACAAATAACCTTACTGATGCTATTTTCATATAGCACTACATTTTTTCTTGATTTCTGAGTACTGATTTTAGTTGACAATACAACAGTTTCTAGAACAGTGGGTATGAAATATACAGTGTTGGTTCCTGTAGTTTACCTGACGGTGACAGTGAGGCAGATTCTTTCAGCCAGTTATTATGTTCCATTGTTATGTAATCACCTGAAAAAACACACATTTTTAACACAGCATGAACCTGGAATATGTGGCATGCTTTTTTTGTGATGCAGGAGTCACAAATTTGTTTGTTTTTATCAAGTAGTCTTGAGCCAGGCTTTAGTTTTTCTGATCATATTAAATTGTAGTGTGAGTGTAATTATAGTTGGCTCTTGCATTCAGACTGTGATTGCGATTTTCCTGTGTTTACAATTCAACTATAGGTCTTTCTAAAAACGCAAAATTTCAAAGGAGTCATACAGTGTTTTATTTCTTCTTTTTTAATTCAGTTTAATGAACACCTTTACTGTAAAGCTTGTGAATTTGGCATTAAGCAAGGAATTCCTGTCTTTACATCGCTGTGTCTTTCTTCTGCTATGAGCTCTTTGATCAGCACGGCCGTGCAGTTTCACTCTGCTGGGGTCATTATGACTAATGAGATGGGAAGAAAGTCGGTGCACCTTATAATGTGTGTTAATAAAACCAATTCCACAATGACTGCTCTTTGATACAGACCTTACGTCCCAAAAAACAAAAAAAAGTAGTCATGTCTTACTAACAGATGTCAGGCACGTTTGTGGGTGGTGGTGATAGTGTGACGAACAGGCTTCTCTTTAGAGGTGATATATTTTTATTTGAAGACGACACACAATACACACACACCCTCGGGTCAGACAGCATGGACACTGCTTCAGCTCCTGAACAGCCAGATCACGGGTGTCAAACTCAATTTTGTTCAGAGGCCACAAACGGGCCACGGCCGGACCGATAAAATAGCACCTCAGTGACTTTTAAATTTTAACTTAAGTTTTTGTTGCGTTACAGAGTATGAAAAAGAGAGTGTTTTTTTTTTTCAAAATAATGAGCAATGAGTTCCAAATACTGATCAGTCTCAATGTAAAGCCAATTTGATGACACTTTCCAGTGCTAAATACAATGAGACGTCCATTAAATGTCTTCTCAATCTTCACCTCACAGAATCTACAGAGTTCTCCACTGACTTGCCTGCTTGGTGCAACTTATATACTGAAGCCCGACTCCTCAGAGATCTCTTCACGAGAACCTTGAACCATAGATCTCTTTTCCTAGCCAACCCATACAGCTGGAATCAATCATCTTTTGTGTCACACATTATTTATGGCTCATATCCTTTAACCTCCTTACAGATCCCACAAATGCTGTTTTGTTCATCTCAGGTCATAAGGTGAAGTCAAGAATGTGCTCCAGCCTCATATCCACACATTCTTATGCATCCTTTTGCATGCAGGTTTTTACAGACTCACCCTGACAGCACGGCTTTGAGGCTAGTTTGATATCAGCTAGATTTCATGGCAGCATCGCTGATATGTCAGTTTAAGTCAAAGTATTGTGTTAAAAAAGTCAATGGCATGGGACGGACAAGATGGCGCCAGTGTGGACGGCACGCTGTCTGTCTCTGTCGGTATTGTTCTGCATTTTATTGTTTTTGTCCAGTATTACCAGAAATGCTTGTTCTTTACTGGTATATGATCGTGAAACACTTCTGGCCCTGCGCTCAGCTGCCCAAAATATTACAAACTTTAAGCAGGATGGGCAAAAAAGCTACCGGCCCCCGTTCCTGAGTGGAATCCCGGCTTACCTGCTCCGTGCCCCGGTTCCACCTTTACGCAGGGGGCGCCGTGCTCGCCGTGGGAAGCGCAGCGGCCGGCTTGTCAAGCTAAAGGCTATCCTGGCATGTCATTCTTCAACTCTGCCGTCCGACTTTGCTGCTTATCGGCGTTTTGTTTCTTGGCGCTCCCTGGATCCGATCGCTTCCTGTCTGGTCCCAGTGGATGGCTCGTTTTGTGCTCAGCCCCGCGTCCAGTGTCCTCGGCGTGTGGTCTTCAGAGGAGTGGATGGTCGCAATCTGCGGCCGCTTGGCCGCGCGTCTCCAGCGGCGTGTGCTCCTGCTAACTCGTCGGAGCCTAATGCTATCAGGATTGCTACAGTAAACGCCCAGTCCATTGGAAATAAAAGCTTTATCATAAAAGACCTTTTCACTTCCCGGGAATTACATCTGCTGTGCGTCACGGAGAGCTGGATATGCCGTGATGGTGAGTCCAGTGCTCTTGCAGAACTTTTACCTCCTGATTGCAACTTCTTCAATGTCCCGAGGATGACAGGTCGTGGCGGAGGAATACTGGCAGTTTATAACAAAATGCTAAAGTGCAAACAGTTAAAGCTGTCTTCCTCTTATTCCAGCTTTGAGCTGTGCGTATTTGAACTGAGTCGCCCTCTCCATATCCTGTGCGCAATAGTTTACAGACCCCCCAAATACAGTAAGGACTTTATTGCTGACTTTGCAGACTTTTTAGCTGAGATAGTGCCAAATTATGACAAAATCCTTATTGTTGGGGACTTCAATATTCATGTCTGTTGCCTTGATAAGCCGATGGCCAAAGACTTTTTAAATCTTGTAAACTCGTTTGGGTTTGCGCAGTGTGTTTCTGGTCCGACTCAGCAGCATGGTCATACACTTGATCTCGTGCTGGCACACGGACTCCCTGTTGAAAACCTCGAAATATGCGACGCTGTGTTTTCTGATCACATGCCTGTTGTTTTTAATGTTGATGTGCCGTGCGTAATGACTACTCCGTGCGCTCCTGTGCGCCGCTGTCGGGTGCTTAACCCTTCCACTGCTGTTCGTTTCTGTGCAGCCTACGCTGTCCACGCCGACCGGTCTGTACACGCGGACACTACTGACACTGAGGTTTTACTTTCTAGTTTTCATTCGGTCTGCCACACTGCACTTGAGTCTGTTGCTCCACTCAAATCTAAAACGCGTAAACTTAGATCTGAGCCCTGGTTAAATGAGGCGACCCGCACAGCCAGACGTGCATGCAGACAAGCTGAACGAAACTGGAAAAAGGACAAACTGGAAGTATCGTGGCAAATTCTGAGAGAGAGCTGGCGTTTATATCAGAGTACTGTAGAAACTCAAAGAAGGATGTATTTCTCAAATATTGTTGCAACAAATTGTCATAAGCCTCATGTTCTTTTTAAAACCATTGATTCTGTTTTAAATGTACCTCAGCCTATATGTTTAGAACCATCACCAGAGATGTGTGAACGATTTCTGTCATTTTTTGTGAACAAGGTTGACAGCTGCAGAGCGCTTATTGAGGCTCCGTCCCAGGACCCTTCTGTATATGTTCCTTGCTCTGCCAGCTTTGAACAGTTTGAGCCTGTGGGTATCACTCAACTTAAGGACATTGTGACACATATGAAGGCATCAGGTTCTCCAAAAGATCCATTACCCCCTTGTCTTCTTAAAGAGGTTTTCGACACTTTGGCTCCTACTGTCCAAAACATTATAAACAGCAGTTTTTCTACCAGTGTCGTCCCTGCAAATTTTAAACATGCTGTTGTGCATCCTCTGCTAAAAAAACCTAACCTCGACTCATCTGACCTGTCCAGTTTCAGGCCAATTTCAAAAATTCAGTTTCTTGCAAAGGTTATGGAAAAAATTGTTTTTATTCAGTTGCAATCATTTTTAGAGGAGCACAACATCACGGAAACTTTTCAGTCTGGTTTTAAGAGTCTCCACAGTACAGAATCTGCTCTGCTGCGAGTTTTTAATGATATTTTTATGTCTACTGATGCTGGGAATTCTGTTGTACTTGTGCTGCTTGATCTGACTGCTGCATTTGATACTGTGGACCACGAAATTCTTCTCTCTCGGTTGGAGCACTGGGTTGGAATTCGTGGTGCAGCCCTTTCATGGTTCAGGTCATATTTAGCTGATAGGACTTTTTGTGTTGGTTTTGGTGACTATGTCTCTTCCTCTGCACCCCTGTCATATGGTGTTCCCCAGGGCTCAATTCTTGGGCCCCTGCTTTTTTCCCTGTACATGCTCCCTCTGGGCACCATCTTAAGGAAATATGACATTGCTTTTCATTGCTATGCTGATGACAGCCAGATCTACTTACCGTTAAATAAGCATGATCCTAAGGCTATCAAACCTCTTTTAGACTGCATAAATGAAATCAAAGCATGGATGGCATTGAATTTTCTTCACCTCAATCAAAGTAAATGTGAGGTTATTGTTTTTGGTCCCAGTTCACCACACATGTCCTCCTCTATTGACCTTGGTTTTCTGGAGCCATTAGAGAAGCCCATTGTTTCCAACTTGGGGGTCAAAATGGACTCTGAGCTTAAACTGGATCAACAAATCAGTGCCGTTGTTAAGTCTAGCTTTTTCCAGCTAAGACAACTGGCCAAAACTAAACATTTTCTGTCGACCAAACAATTTGAAACGGTGATCCATGCATTCATTACAACCAGACTTGACTACTGTAATTCACTGTACTTTGGTGTGAGTCAGAATGTGCTTAGCCGCTTACAGAGAGTCCAAAACTCTGCGGCTCGACTCCTCACTGGAACACGCAAATATGACAGCATCTCACCTGTATTAGCATCACTCCACTGGCTTCCAGTGGCTTTTAGAGTTGATTTTAAAATCCTCTTATTTACTTTTAAATGTTTGCACGGTATGGCTCCTTCCTATCTCACTGACCTGGTTCACCTATATGTCCCGTCTCGATCTTTAAGATCAGAAGATCAGCTGCAGCTTGTGGTCCCCAAGACAAAACGCAAGCTTCGTGGGGACCGTGCATTTTCTGTCACTGCTCCACGGCTGTGGAACCAGTTGCCTTTGGAGATTAGACAGGCCGAGTCTTTGACTGCTTTTAAATCTCTTTTGAAAACACATCTTTTTTCACTGGCTTTTAATCAATGATGTTCTTATTGTTATGGATTGATCATTTGTTTTTGTTTTTTTGTTTTTTTTTTTTTTGCACTGTCTGCTCTTATATTGTATTTTGTGGTTTATATTTGTCTGTGTACAGCACTTTGGCCGGCTGTAAAGTTTTTAAAGTGCTTTATAAATAAAGCTGGTATGGTATGGTATGGTATCTTTTTTTTATTTATTTTTTTATTCTGTGTCATTGATCTTGTCCTGAGCTGGATTGGAGCCTCTTGCACAGTTTTGGCCTGCGGGCCTTATGTTTTACACCCTTAGGCTGGATAAATATAGCATACAGCAACTTAGTTTAATCTCACACGTTACAGCCTAAACTATTAACCCTTGTTTTTTAATCACTCATCAACAACCTGCAGTGGCAAAAACACACCATGTATCCATCCTGATGAGGAAAATACACAATCTGAAAAGGAATGGGACAGCTCACCACTCTGAGCACTGCTGGAGGACAAGGTCAGAGGTCAGGACACAAGAGTGGGACACACCAAGCAGGAGCCCATTTTACTTCAGGGGCTGCATGCGGCACAATCTGACCTCGAGAGGGCCGGACCAGTGAATAATTACATGATAATATATAACTTATCACAACTCTAAATCCTTGTCTTTGTTTTTGAGCAACAATCATCAAGGAGCTCATATTTAATGGAGTCTCCTTTTACAAACACATGGCAAACCTGGAGTTTGATTAAAAGAACTGCATTTTCAACAACATCATGCCTCAGTTCACCGTGTGCTTTGCAATGTACAGACTGTACATGTTTAATATACTGCTTACTTCTTCAAAGGCATGAAACATTTGGCTACATGAAGCTGAAAATCTGTCATTCACCACATAATACAAACTAAAGAAGAAGAGTTATACCCCTGTGTGGCCCTCATGGTCGAATAAATATATCACATTAATGGCAAATTTCTCAGCAGATGGGAAAATTTCATCCTGTGGCCAGATTGGACTCAATGTTGGGTTGGTTCTGGTTCATGGGCCATAAATGAAACAAAGATAAAATAAATATAACAGTGCTGTTGACCCTGTTACATATGCAGTGGTTCCTCGCTCACACCATGCTGAAGTCAAAGGACATTCTGAATTATTAGACCAAAAAATATTACTGCAGATTGTGAGAGGAAGCTGGAGCACCTGGCAAAAAAAAAAACACCAACAAACATCCATCTATCTTCTACACTGCTTGTCCTGTTCAGGGTCGAAGGTGCTGGAGCCAATCCAGCTCACAAAGGGTGAGGGCAGGATACGCCCGGACAGGTCGCCAGAGCAAACAAACAGAGACAGACACCCCTACACACTCACGTTCACACATGGGGGCAATTTAGGATCACCAATTAAGCTCAGTGCTACAGTGTTTCCCACTGCCTGTAAGTCTGGTTATTGAGTCTGATCTGTCCCACCGATAAGAAATGTTCGGAAAGATACATGGAGGAGTAAACACAACTGACTGATGGTCGTGGACACTAACTGAAAGCAATGAGTCCAAACCACACATGGCAGTCTTCTAAGGTCTTCTACCTTATAACAAAAAAAAAAAAAATCCCCACCATCAGCTGAACCCACTGTGCAATGCCTTGTGATCGCTTCGTCGCCAAATGTGAAGAAACAGGGACATGAATTCTCGTTACGTTTCATTAGTCTCTGGTGTATTTCAATAAAATCGCTTCCTGGGGCGTTCCTCGCTATCACCTTTTTAAGCTGAACCACAGAGTTGAATAATAGATCATGTTCCGCGATCCCCTCAAAGAAGTTAATTCTCTCCACGCCGCTCCTGTTTCATCATTTATCTGTAACAGACTGCTGTGCTTATAATAGAACATAGCAATTATTTTATATATCTTCTCACTGTATTACCATTTGCCATATTAGCACTGTCACTGTCCTCAAAAATGTATTTGGTACGTGGCAATGTGTTGGCAGCACTGCAGTATGTGCAGCTGATGCAGACTGAGGAATATATTCAACGTGTCAAAATGTAAACATGATCCCAACATATTTCACCTATCTTTTGCATCTGTGCCTCCTTTGGCTGTCGCAAATGGAAACATTTTGAGAAGTTTGCAATGCAGACCGCAGGTTGTGCCGTTCAATGCATCTTCCGTTGTGTTATTTGTGAGTGCATTGTGCAGTTTATACAGAGCACAGTGCGGGAGAATGTATGACCATTTATGCTGTTCAAACCGCAACACCACCCAACCAACAGCATCCCACCAGCATGATAATCACCCCTCTGTCTCCCAGCACTGTGTGTTTGTGTGTGTGCGTGTGTGTGTGTGCATGCATGTGTGTGTGTGTGTGAGTCCTTCAGCATGGGTGAGAGATCAATGGTCTTTTGTTAGGAACTGGTTAAAGCTGCTGTGTTGCTGGCCTCCCCTCCTCCATGTTTCTGCCATGCAAGGGGGATTTTTACTTGTCTCCTTCACACACACACACACGCGCACACACAACATCGCTCAGATCACCGAGAGACTTTTCAGAATTTAGAAATAAAAATACAGCTGAAAGGCATGTGGGAGTCATTCCTGTATAAATCTGTATGCAAAGGAGCGTCTCTCCTCTCCTCTTCAGAGCCCAGTAGTCCCCCCCTTTTTTTTTAAGTGGTCTTAATGCATCTGCTCTTTCATAAAATTTGCAATCTCCAAGAAAGCTAAAACCACCAGAAGCTTAAAGGAATTGGTAACAGCCCCTGATTATTAAGAGCCAATAAGGGAGCAAGTCTGCAAACATTCGTTCCTGAAAAGTGCTTCCTAAGTGATGCACTAACATTAGCACCTTCATGCATTAACTGATATAAATCACCACACTGATACATTTTCAGATATCGGCTTACATGCTTTTCCATTTTTCTATTTTTTTCTCATTCAGCTGTAAAGCCTGCATGTCACAGTCGGCTACAGCGGCTGTGATACGGTTGTTTGTGTCTGATCTGGTGCTTTAAAATCTGCTGATTCTAGAAATAAAGCTTAACCACACCCCCCATTGCCTCTGTCAGACTGCTGCTGCTGCTCCATGCAGGATCGCTCTCCACTGTACGTGCGCCACAACAATGGTTTAAAATTGCTCATGTATGTCACCCGCATCGTGCCTTGTACTTGTATCCATGTGAAGAGTTTAGAGTACTCCATGCTAAATTATTAACTAAACGTCCCCGGAGACGAACATAAATGGAAATGCACTGCGGAGTGAATGACAATGATTCACATTAGTATTAATGTATTTTCTGAATCAAATAAAATGCACGGCCTAAATTGTTCCTCCGCAGTTCATTAAGCTCATCGCCAGATGAGCATTAGATCATGGCCTATTAAGTCGCTGCTTGATTGGCAAGTGGTGAAATTAAAAGCTCGTTTTGTTTTCACATTTTCACATAATTGCAAGGCGCACGCTTTCGAAAACTCGCAATGCGTGGATTGCAATTACCTAGCAACCTGCAGCCTCATGGCAGTCACGCAAGTCTAGACGAGAGGTGATTATGTCTGGTTAAGCTATTCACAGTGGCTCGCCCCGTTCACGGTCAGCGGATCGAGTGTTTATGCTGCCGCGTTTGATTCTCTTCCTCTCATTCCACTTGATGGTGCAAAGAAAGAAAAAAAGTCACAATGAGTTCTGTATTCCTAAATATGACATTTAAAAAAAACATCCGCTGAAGATTCATTGGTTCTGTTAATGCGTGAAATGCAGGGTTAAGGCTGTGTGGGTGAGTCTGGCTGCAGCGACCCAGGACAGAAGGGTGGAAATGCCAGCTGGAGTCAAGGCTCGTCATTCTTTGCAGACCGTAATGTAGGTTTGCTCAATGAGACCTTAAACCTTCTTTACTCCAGAATGTGTTAAAAAAATATATGAAGATTATGTAATTCTCATAAAACAAGTTAAATAATCAGATTTTCCTCAGTTTAGCTTTCCTGTGTTGGCTGATTTGAAGAACTGTCCTCTAGCCAGCTGAACCTGCCTCACTCTGAAGGTTTTACATCTGTGATTGCAAGTTTTCAGCTTTAAAAATGAAAAGTAAAATTAAGTTAGTTTATATTATGCAACAGTTAAGTTCTGACAGAAGTGTATTTCTGTCAGGTGTTTTTTTTTCAGCCCTTGTGATCTTTTCACATATGATTTGCTCATTAAGTTCTTATGCAGAAGGCGTTATAGTCTGGACGTGGATTTATGTAGTCATGACAATAAGAAGATAAACTGAACATAAATCTACAAGTCTTTTGAAAGACATCAAGTGTTTATTTCAGGCTGGCAATGTGAGTCTTCTGAATACAAATTGGTTTTGACATTATTCATATGAGCATATTTCAAGGGGGGGATTGGAATGGTTCAGAATTATTGAGGCTCTGCTTGACTAGTTGAGTGAAGTGATGGAGCAGGTCTTCACAGGAAACGACGGCTTTGGATTAATGGTAACTGGTAGTTTACTGAGAAGGACAGAAAGTTAGTGGTCCTTTGCTAACAACAAGTTGTAATAAGCTCACTGAAGCTTCAATAATAAAAACTTACTAGCACATTGCACACAAAAAAGATGGCAGTGAACTGCAAATGAAGAATTTGTACTTCTTTTTGTTTTTGTTTTTAAATAAGATGCCATTCTTAATATGGATAATTTTTCCGATTTGCACCTCATTATCTCTTGGTAACTTTAAAGGTGCATTAAGGAGTTTTACACCCTTAAAAATACTTATTTTCCATCATAAATATGTTACACATTTTTAATGATGTGTACAATATGCCCTGACATTCATTACAAGTACCTCTAACAGCGCTAAATTGTCACTTGAAAGTTGCAGTGCCGGTCCGGCACCAGAGTTTTTTTGGGGAGAATTTCAAAGGAATGACGTAATGCGCACTCCGGCTGGATAAGTTTCGCTTTGTCCGCCATTACTCCGCCAGATGCTTAGTGAGCAACAACTGAGCAGGATCTTCCAGAAAGTAAGAAAAGACTGGCTTCTAGCACTGCCACAACTCCAGCACAGACTCCACCAGGTAAAAGAAACTTAAATCTTACTTGAGCGCTTCCAAACAAGCGAAGACGGAGTCCCCCTCTTCCGTGCACACGAGCCACAGGGATAAGTTTTTCACTAAGCTGCATTACGCCCAAGGCCTGCAGGGGGCACTGTTTCGCATAAAACGTGCAAACTCCTTAAGGCACCTTTAACTCAACAAGTGTCAGTGATATCCATGATTGAATTACTTTTTTTTTTTTTTAGATCATGCTTAAAAAGCTCAGAAGTAATGTGTTAAAAACTTTTATTTAGTAAGTTCTAAGCATTGTGCTTTTCCCGTGCATTTGCATGAGACTTTTTATTCCTGTATAAATTCCAGTAAAGCCTAATTTTGCTCTGAATTGACCATGTAAACACCTGAAAACTTTGTTTAGTATTAAGTTTGAATCCGGATAGACCAGCCTTTTTAATCCTCTTTGGAAGCGGAATTATATGTGAATCAGGCATAATATAATTCTGAAGTTAATCTAGAATAAACCAATTCCAAATTAAAAACACCCATGTAACCACACTCATAATGACAGATTTCCCTGCTCCTCCCTGTCTTAGGGACACAATTTCTCACACTTAATCATAATTAGGATAAGAGAGTTTCACCTGGACAGTTTATGAACCAATGCAAATCAACTTGGCTTGAAAACTCAGTGGACAAAAAAAAAAAAAAAGCAGCTGAGATAAATGGATGCCTGTGAGCACACCGTTTGTTTGAAGGCTAATGATAATGATAGTGTAGTTTCCCCCAACTGGGAATCTGTCTTTCTGCATGATTTCACCTCGAGGGAGATAAGAGCACACATCTTAGGACAAAATTACCTGTTCTGCATTAAAGGTTTTTATTATCATTTTAACCCTCCGTCCCCACCTCGGAGACATTCTGGCTCTTTGTGTGAAAAAGGGGTGTCCAATTAGATGCCTTGCTCGTCCTGATTTGTGCTCCACTTGTTTGTGTTCCTCGCAAGCGTGGTCTTCGTTTATATATCGGCCAGCAGCACCTCTGGACTCATCCTCTCCTCGGTCCTCATTCGCCTGTGTCTCACTGAAAGGGACCTCAGGTGGTGCTGTTGTCCTGACAACCAATAAGGGAGCATCACAGTCAGACGGCTGATAATCAGAGAGAGAGAGAGACACAGAGAGAGAGAGAGAGAGAGAGAGAGAGAGAGAGAGAGAGAGAGAGAGAGAGAGAGAGAGAGAGAGAGAGAGAGAGAGAGAGAGAGAGAGAGAGAGAGAGAGAGAGAGAGAGAGGGGTGATGTTCGTGGGGGAGTGAATTTCCCAGACTGAGCAGCTCGCCTCCCTCTCCGCTCCCGCTGCTGGCTGTTCCGCGGACAGCATTACGCGCGACTGGACTATAAGCGCGAGGACGACGCACGAAATAAAAGTGTTGCAGGGACCCTCTCAACACCCATTCCGGACTGATTTGGACCTAAAAATTACATCCCCGGTTTTTACCAGAAGTCTGGATAACTACTCTGCTCTCCTCCGTTCTCCTCCTGTGGATTTATAAAAGCTGCCGGCGCGCGCCCCTTTGCTTTTTTTTTTTTTTAAATATGCAAGTCGGACGCAAGTCGTGCTGGAGGCAATTGCAGGCTTCTTTTTTCAGACTGCTATGTCTCATCCCCACAGGATTCCCTGTCCGGAGTGTGGATATGCAGCGGGCCACCGACAACATCACCATCCGGCAGGGCGACACGGCGATCATAAGGTAGGAGTCCGCTTCCAACTTTCCCTCTGCGCGCGGATGCGCTTGTTTATACCTGACGACTTTATTGAATTCATCTGGCTCGTGGACGCGTGAGCTGACGCGTTGAATGTTTGACAGTGAGTTTGGTGTGTTCAACTTTTCTCACGCCTGCACAGTGTCCTCGCGGGGAATCCAGATTGCATATCTGTGCTGTGAAGTGATGAGTTGATGTTGCGCAACCGTGTGATGATGCCACAGTCCCCGCTGCCTCATGTCCCTGTCGTGAGCACGAGAATCCCTTCAAACTTGATTCATGAACCTTCCTCGCGTGGCCAAGTGCGTCAATGTGTCCAGACGTGTTGGTTGTGTGTGTGTGTGTGTGTGTGTGTGTGTGTGTGTGTGTGTGTGTGTGTGTGTGTGTGTGTGTTTAGACTGCAAAGACGATTAATCAACCTGAACGCACATAAGAGGATGATGCGGGGAGACCCGGAATGAGAGGCGCGCATCCATGTCTGGATGTTAGAAGTCCCTGCGGGGTGTTTGGAGATATGAAGGGGAGCGAGTGCCTGGAGCCAGAAGAGAGCAAATAGATGATATGTGTATCTGAATGATCCAGATCTCAAGTCTTGTAATGAGGTTAAGCTTTTTTTTTTTGTTTTTTTTTTTCTCACGGAGTCCGATCAGAAACCCGCTTAATCACACCCCAGACAATACAAGCTGTCAACTCTGTCTTATTGTGATGCTACTGGGCAGATGTCAGGGACCACGTGATCTCAGCCATGCGCTTGTGACAGGATCTAATGCAAGGGGATTTAGGTTGTTTGTTTTTTTTTTGGTCAACAATGGTTTGCCTCCCTTCAGCCTCAACCTCAACTCCTAAAATGGGATGTACTGTTCAGCTGGGAAATCCAGCGGTATAATAAGCTGCACACAAAACACTCCATCACATTGATTTTCCCCCTGGTCCCTCTCCGTCTTGGCTTCCATACTGTGTTTACAATACAGCGCACAGTCACGCGTCTTAATGAATGTGAGGCTTTAACATGCGTATAGGATGGACCTTCATGCAGCTTTTCAAAAAGCCTGCTGACACGTCTGAATGGATGAAAAATAAAAACAACCACGCTACTTCCTCACAGCCATTTGCATACTCTCTCACCTCTAGACCCACATGCACAAACATAATAAATCCCTTTAATGGATTCCTTCCTGCAGGCAGGTGCCATCCATTCAGGTATCTGCTGATCAAATTAGTCAGCAGACTCACTTACTGTTGAACTCAGCAGGTGGGGGGTCACGGCTATTTGTTTCACTTTCCAAATCCAATTGACTGAGTCTTTGCTATATTCAGCCGTTTACTCTCCCGGTCAGTCTGTTTCCTTTTAAAGGTGGCGGTCGGCTTTGCGCTCAGGCAGAGCCAAATGAGATCCTTGTTTCTGAGAAAAACCAGGCTTGCGTCACACGTCCACTGCCTTGCCACGGCCCCAGATAAACAATGTCTGAATAATCGCGTGTGGTAATCACTCAGCATGTGTCGTAATTAATTCGAGGTTTTGCAAATGTATCTTGATGATCAGTCTTATTTATTGTCAGTCAGGCGGCGATAAACTGCAACTCAGACCCCTGTGGCTCTGTGGAAAAACACAGCCATTTTTCACACCCAGTTTCCACCTGACAAATTGGATACGGGGTGGGAGTGTGGAGAGTGGGAGGGAGGGAGGGGAGGAGGGAAAAAAAAGTAGAGGGGGCTAAAATGCTCGAAGTTTGAGCAGGGGTGGTGGGAGGCTGTCGGCTAGTAATTTGTCGAGCTACACAGTGTATCTGATTCTGTAAGCTGGGTTTTGTGAAGGCTGAGGGGATATTGGTGACCTGGGGGCGTAATAAGGCCTGTGCTCCTTTAGTGGAGCCCGTCGGCTGCAGTCGTGACATTCATGGCACAAGAGGAGAGACGCTGGAGTGGAGAAACAGTATGTGGTCAAAACAACTGCTGTGACAGAACACATCGCAGCAGGCCCGGCCACCGAAACGAGAAGGGACATTTATTTTTACCAGGGGCCTCGAGTTGTGTCACAGTGAATAAATAAGCACAGCAAATTCTTTCTGTTTAGGTTTAAAACTCTTATTTGCAGCCCCATAGTGACACAGCCTGAAACCTTCTGTTGGAGGTGTTTCTTTTCGCTTCACTCTGGCGAGATCAATCAATGTCATGAAACGCATTTGATGCTTTTAATACCCTGTTAGCAAGATGTAATAGAAAGTGCAGGGGACAGCAGGCCGGCTTCCTAATGAAATGTTTGAATTCTCAGATCTGTACAAATATCGGCTTTGTTGTGACAGTATTCCCAGCATGTTGTGACACTGTGCTTTGTTCACTGATCCTCATTCTTCCTCAGATTCTCATCAGAAGTGAACATAAACTAAATATTGACCGATAACTCCCTCAACAGTTGGTGCCTATTGGGAACAGCAGTGACTCTGCATTGATTTTCCACATCTTTGCCTTTCCGTCTCTACAAGAATGGCATCCAGTTGCCTGTTCGCCTTTTGATATGCGTCTCATGTGCGGGTTAAAGCCACTCTTTACCTCTAAACCTCGTCCCCTAAGCTTGCCTTGTAAGGGTTAATCTGGAAGAGATTATTCCTGTGAGGAGAGGCACTGTGTCAAATCAACATTTTCACACCATCAGTGGTACAAGGAAATAAATTACAGATCTTCTGATGTGCAGGCTGCAGGATTACACTCAGTAAATGCAGTAAAGTTCTGTGATTCAGCTGCTTTGCATCCCTCTCTGGTCTTCTGTAACACATTTCTCAGAAAGAAGCATGCATATAGAAACTTCTGAGTTCTCCACTATTTTAATGATTTAGTTTTCTCAGTGCCGAGTTCAAAGATTTGCCAACTAGTCCGTCTAACGTTTGCCCCGGGCAGTCTTGTTGTTTTAAAGAGGGACCTTGTTTTGAACATTTGTATCTGCTTGAAGTGACATTTGCCCCTGGAAAGCGTGAACAGAAGTCCCAACATGTTACATCTCGAGCCGCATCCCAGCATTTCAGCAGTGGCGTCTCAGGCCCAGAAGATTTAGGTCAGTAAAAAAACACCCCTGCTCTCAAAGCCCTCCATCCCCCTCCCTGCATGGATGTCTCATCCTGCTTCTTCACAAAGATGACGCTAACAACTGAAATCAAGCACTTCTCATCAGCGGCGAGACACAATATGAATGTAAAGAGAAGGAAAGTTTCTTTGCTTTTCTTGAAGCCATTTCTGAGGCCGCAGTAGTTTACTTTTTAATTGCTTTTTTTTTTTTTTTTTTTTTTTCTGCGATTCTCCGTGTCGTGGCCTTCAGGGGGCGTTTGCAATGTCAGGCGAAGCCTTGATAATTGACAATTGCTTATTAAAGCATTGATGACACAGTGTCTGTGATTGCGCTCCTCTGGGTCAATTATCTGTGCTTTGACAATACTTTCTGCCTGGCTTGTTACTTTCTGGGAAGATGATTCTGCACTTGTGCTCGCCCCCAAGGATCCTTATCGTAACTTAACCCACATCTCTGTCTTTAATTTGAGGCACACTCAGCCACCTAATGCGTGTGAAACCTGCGAGAGGCTCTGATGCTACGCAGGACACAGATTGTCGTCTTATCCAAGCTCTGATATAATTCTGTCTGGGAACGGGGAATACAGCAGTTTGCATCTGCATTATTGAAGCCCAAGCTATAGAATTATGATGGCTTGTCTGTCTTTGAGTCACAGCAGAGAAATCTACGGGAATTAAAAAAAAAAAAAACTCAGAGTTTCAGCAAGTTACCTGACACTCCCAGTATATGTGAGAGTGTGACATATATGTGTATGTATGCAATGCAAGACACATCTTATGCATTCGTTGTATTTACCTTTTTTCTTCACCTCAGACGAAACGAAGGGTGGTTTGGATCTTTGCGTCTAACATGTTATCTGACAGTATGGGTTACGTGTGAGGGTCACCTGAAGACGCCTCACATTCACTCATTAGGGGCGCTCGCAGAAATCTTTTGGGTTTCTTTTCTAACTGATTTAAAAATAAGATTGTACATGGTTGGATGAATGAGCCAGTGCAGACATTGATCAGCGTGCCCTCTCCGGCGTCTCATCAGCTGTTTCCTGCTCATCGATTCAGAACGTGGGGTCCATCACCTGCTTCGGGGGGGCTGTCACAGTTCATGGGCTTTTTTGTCCGCTCTGAGGTTGTCAGGATTAGATTTGAACATGTCAAAAGAAAAGCATAATTAGACTATTTCTAAACTCTAAAGACTGTTTCTAAAGCTTCCCTGCTTTTGTACTGTATGCTGGTGAGAGTGGCTTCATTGGAGAATAGGCATCTGCAATCTTTATGACCTCAAGAACTGTTTTATTCCATTGTGCGCCAAATGGAATTCATCTGCAAAACATCAGGATAAAATTGCTCATAAATGTGTCAATATATTTATGTCATACTCACCATTTTAATAGTTTTAGGAATTTAAATTGTTTTGGAAGTTTTCAGTCGTCTGTTTTCAGTGTTTTTTGTTTGTTTGCTGTTGTTTTCATCACATTTTTTTTTTCCTAGTGGTTCAATGTGTTTCAGCCTTTTTAGCAATTTAACTAAGCACCATTCAAGACTTTAAGAGTTTCAAGAGATGAGTGTCCTTTTGAGAGTTTTCAAAGTGAGGCTAATGAATAAAAAAGAGATACAGATGTTTATTTTCAAAGTTTTCTGAAAGCTTCAGGGAGCCACTGCACAGGGGCAGGAGCGCCGCATGTGGCTCCAGAGCCGCGGGTTGCAGACCCCGACTGGAGAACTTCACAAATCAGATTTCAGAGAAATTTAAAAGAAGTCTGAAGCCTTTCTTACAGATAATCTGGAGGGTACTTCAACGGATAAAAGGCTGGAAACCGCCGTCTTCCACGGCGTGCCTCATGTATGGAAGCATTCAGTAACAAACCTGGAAAAAGTAACACTCAAGAGGACGGAATGGCGGAGTGACATTGCTTTGCCGTCTTTTATACAAACTTCAAAACACAATCCTCTGCATTCATGTTGAACTCCTTGCATAACGTACTTTCTGCCTGTACATTCAAAATGAAAACAGCAGAAGTGTTCCCTTATACAGATAGCAACAAGAATGGCGTTGAATGAGTTTTTACATTTTACCGTGTGTCCATCTTTACGTATGTGAAGCTGTAACCACATTCGACTTATTTAAAGTGACCACTGGCCAGTGGAGGAGGTGGAAGGACTGCAGTTTAGTTCGACACAGTGCATCAATCAGCTGTAATCTGAAAGTGCCCCAAACGTTTTGAACCTCGATTTGCAGAGAGGTGCTGACATTTATGTTATATTTGGAAATGCGCTTGATCCATCATCTGTGCCACGAGAAAAAGGAAACTTTCAGCACAGCAACTCCTAAAGGTTGCTGCCATTGAGCTCGCACCACAGCTATGTGTTTGATAAGAGGGCAATGTGGGGTTGGAGTGCAGCCTTCAGTGGAAATGATGAGGTGGTTACACTCTTACGTATGTGGAGTTAGTGTTGACATCGATAACCTTTCTCTACCTCATCATGATACTGAAGAGACTTTTTTTTATAACTTTTTCTGCAATTAAATAGTGACCTTTCACATTTTCCTTTCAATCGATATGTTAAACTTGATTTAGAGTCAATCTTTTTATGTAGATCAATGCATTTTAAAGGATAAAACAACTGTAAATACAGCAGAAAATATGATAAAGATCAAGTATAGGATCATTTAAAATTAAACTAGGATTTCTTGTTAAAACTTGAGGAGAGAATTAGATTAATGTATTTTTAGGAAGACAACTAAACAAGATAATGTACTAAAATGAGATGAACCTGCTGTTCAACGTCAGATGAAACTAAGTCTAAAGTACACACAGCATCAAGACAAGTTATTAATACGACAAAGCAAAAGTAAAATTGTTACTTAAGGAATCACAGGATACAAAAAGGACAAAAGTCAGGATAAAATGGGTAAGGTTAAATGAATAAATGTGACTATTGAAGTGGCCGTTGGATCCCCAGGCTGACTTCTTCCGGATCTAAGCTGAGGTGGAGAGTTCTGAAGTACTTGTAGTTGGTTTATTACTTTTTCGGAAAGACCATAGAGGAGAGCATTGCAATAGTTCAAACACCTTGAAATAAAAGCAATAAAATGTCAGCGTTTCTCTGAGAGAAAAATGGGCGCGCCCCGTTTTCATCATGAAGAAATACCAGACTTGGTGACAGAGCTGACAGTAGCATGGAAGTTAAAATCTGATGAAATCCAAAGATAATTTACTTGATGAACTGCATCTCTTTCTCTGTGCAGTTTTTTTCAAAAAGTTTATCTTCCTGAGTGTGATTACTGAAGCTGAAAGATTCCGTTTGGTGACATCTCGAAGTTAACATCTGGAATGTATTACAACGAAAAATCAATGGTGCTCATGTGACTAACAATAGTTGGCGAGACCCAGATTGAAACCTGATCCGGATCGCGGCATATTCCAATCTTAGCCTCGATATGTTTAGAAACAGCTGTAGAATTGATCCTTGGGGAGTCTCACAGGTAGTTTTGTCTATTTTTGACAAGGATTGTCATCAAATTAAACCTAATCTCTTTGTAGAAACTCACAAAGACAGAGACACAATATCTAAAGGCTGTTCCAGATCCAGCTGTTCCAGCACTGCCAGTTCTCCAGTGTTGAGAACAGGTCGTTTCCCATCATTTACTCATTTAACTAAAGCTGACTTTTGTTACTATTTGCGTAAAAACGAGACTGAAATACTCCCATTCATTATTCAAGGTAATGAAATCATTTAAATGAAAATAAACTTTTAAAAGAATGAATAGAAAATGAAAGATTTGAGTTACTATGACTGCTGAAAATTGCAGCCTTGAGTTGTTTGTTTTTTTTTCCCCCACAATGTTTTACAAGTGTAGTTTTAAAAGCTTTGGGCAGGAGGGGGCACCTTATTGCACTGAATCATTTTAAATTGAAGGACCTCTGTAAAAAAAAAAAAAAAAAGGCTGAGTTTAAAACAGACACACAAAAAAAGTGTTTGGTGTCAGGTCAAGAGCAGAAGTGGAAGACTTAAGTGTTTTTACTACTTCTCTGAATATTTCTGCGTCAATCAGGTCAAACTGTCAAGGAAAGCCTTGCGGCGTATGTAAGGTACCGCTTCAGCTGTTTCAGCAGGGTACATTCAGATATCGAGTCTTGTTTGCTGTTTTTTCATTCAAGTATTTCATTGAAATGAGTTACAGTAAATCTGACTTTGCTTCTGCATTCAGTCACAGCGTGTAATTCTGAGGTTACCTATTGGTGACAAAAGTAGTTCTGCAGAGCAGTTTGACTTTATTTCTCAGATAAATGATATGTACATGTTCATGAAGCTTGATTTCTTCTTTAGTGTTTTTTTTCAGTTTTATTTTCTTTATATTAATATATTGTGCATTTTCTCTAGATTATTAATGAAAGCAGCAGTTGGTTGAAACAGCTGTTGTTCCATTGTAAAACTGATTGAAAGTGAGTTAAATAATCCCCAAAGACTTCAGGAGCGATACATTACAGCGGGGGTGTCAAAGAAATTTTAGTGCGGGGGCCATAGATAGTCCAGTTTCATTTTCAGTGGGCTGGACCAGTGAAATAGTGCCATAATACCCTTTAATTTTAAACTTTAAAGTTTTTCTTTACTGTGGCGCAGACTATATGTGATGGAAATATCTATATTTTCAGATATTTTTTGTGGTGTAAGAGAACACAGGTACATCCTGGAAATATTCACATTAATGGTGGTTTTTGCAGTTTCTTGCAAGAACTAATTTAAGCAATCTGAAATTATCTTCAAAAAAAATTATTATTTCTGTTCCGACTGATGTTGGAATGAAAAAGATTCTCAAAACACAGAATCTCTGAAGCTGTTCGTGTGTTTTCGTCTGCTCAGCCTCACAATATGGCTTTGATGCTAATGCTACTTTTCTTAACTAGCTCTCCCTGCTGAGTTATTGATCTCATGAGCATTGTTACTATTTCCAACTCAGCTCTAGAACTCAATGCCTCCCCAGTGTCTCAGAATAGAATGAACTGGAATTTAAAAAAAAAAAAACTTCATTAATTGGGAAATTCTTCATCTGGTGAAATGTGCTTGTTTGTTTGTTTGTTTGTTTGTTTTATTTCATTCAGTTGTAAAAATAAAAAGGTTTCATGTAAATACAGACAGTCACCAAACAAGAATGAAAGGCAGCAGAGAGAAGACAAGTCTTATGATGTCTGCCCCTTTATCCCCAAAATCAATTGCAAAGAAAGTAAAATTAAGAACAACAACAACAAAGAAACTAAAGCTGTGCAACATTCAAGTAGAAACAGTAACTCTCATTGAAAACTAATATTAATATACTTTCTGTTGTTGTTGCTGGATTAAACCTTCTTGTTGGGCAGTTTTGACTCACAGTTTTAAAACCCCTATTTTAGGGGATTTTTATAATAGCAGTAGAATAGTGTTTTTTAATGTTTTTAAATAAATAACAAGATCATTTATATAGAAATATTTTTGGTTAAAGTCATTGCAATAATGGCTGTATCAGCTTTAAAGTTCACCTGGTTTGTGTTTCTGTGGTTACTATAATTTTAATCACATATTTGATGTGACGAATTTTTTAAATATTTGTGTTTTAGTATTAATGTGTCTCTGCCTCGGTGTTGTCGGAGGCACATTTATAGGACAGTGTTGTTTAAAGGAGTTAGAATTATTATGTTCACTAAAATTCCTACAAGTCTCAAATGCATTTTAGTACTTTCAAAGTGACGCACTCCGTACCTCCAGGTGTTATCAGGTGTGAGCTGGCAGAGTCCTCGGTGTTTTCATTTCTCTGTCACTGGGGGAGAAACAGAGACACTGTGGAAGCGGTTTGGGAGTTCCAGAGCTGCGGAGCTCTCAGAACAGGTCCAAATTGTCATTAAGATTGAAGTTGAGGCGGCACTCAGAGTGGAGCAGGTGTGGAGCTTAAGGAGTCTGCTGCAACATCCTGCAGCACGATAAAAGACATTAAAAACATCTTCTTGTGTGCTTAAGGAGGTTTGAGAAAGTGCTTTGAACCATTTGTTTAAAACCTCCCACTGCTGCCGAGGAATGTCATCGCTGACGACGCGAACAACCTTTTCATCCGAGTGACGTTGGAATCAGAAGTTTTCATCAGCGCTCCGGGACAAAGTCGTCCTTCTCATGTTCATGCTGGAGCTGCGAGCTGCACACTAAGCAAACCAGGTGAAACCATTGTTGTTAACATGCTATCATCTGGTATAAATGTAATTTTTGAATTAATGTAATATTTTTCTATCGAAATTCCTATTGAAATACAGAAGACTCACCAGTTAAGGATCTAGACTTAATAAACCATGAAAGAGCATTTGGAAGACTGTTGCTAATTCAGATATTCTCGCTGTTGCACTCAGTTACCTTCATTTTAAAGGTAATTGAATCCATCAGTTGAAGGAAAAATGTCAAATATTAATTATGTTGCTGCCACATAGAACATCCAGGCAGCAGAGGTTTTTCTTTTTTGTCATAAAGCTGACCGGCGATCAGTAATTCTGACACGCTAAACTACGATTTGGAAAACAGATATTATTTTCCACACACAGTACAAAGCTTTAGTGAAGTGATACTCGGGAAATCCAGTCCAGGCTGCTTTCCACATGGACAGAGGAAAAACAGATCAATTTCTGGGTTTCCGGGCAGAGGGCAACAGTGCGACATAATTTGGGATGGCCAACCCCTGGAGAGCTCTACATTTCTCTCTATGGCTCACTGTGCTTTTTTTTTTTCTCTCTCTCTCACAGTTTAAAGTCTCCCTGGGCATTTCTCACTCATTCTATCTCTTCATTGGTTTCCTCTCTTTTTTATCTTTCTCATCTCAGCACTGATTTGTCCAGCTGTGCCGTCTTGCCCAGATTCACAGAGCGAACACGAAGTCGGGAGGAAACCGAAAATGTCGATAGCCAAAGAGCCCTTAACATCGGAAGAGAGCCTCAAACGGGAGGAGAGGACAGCGCAGCGGGGAGAATTAGTGGCGGGAGGGAGGGGTGGCGGGCAGGGACACAGTATTAGTACAATCAGCACAATAATCCCTTCTGTTCCAGGCCTGGGCCGTCGCAGGATTTTCAAATCAATTTCATTTCCACTCATGATGGGACAGTGGGAGAGCTGAGTGGCTGCCAGTCGGGTCATTATCGCCTCGTCCCCATTCTGCTTCGGGATGAAGCGGAGGTGAGGAGGGGGACGCCAGTGAGGCGTGGGGATATTTAGTTGATATTTGGCCAAATCTGCAAAGTTTTGTGAAGTCTTTCGGAACGGCTCTGAGTCATCTGCTTTTCCAGAGGCTTTCATCTTGGTCTGTAGGATCTGAATAATGGCCCGCAGAGACAGTGTGAAGCCTTTTGACACGGGAGATGAACAGAGGTCTGATGCTCTCGTCTCAAGCTCTAATACAGTTCTTTTGGGCTGCCCGGGCCTTTTTCAAAGACTACCGACCAGCTATGTTTTCTGCCTGCAGTTTGATGTTTGCTCAGAAAACACACCAGCATGTTCTGAACTCTTTATTATGTGCTTTCACCGTGTTTTTGTGAATAACTCAACCAAGGGAATCCGGAACCTGAAATGTTTTTTTCCTTTTCTCTGATACAACTGAATATTAAAGCAGAGCTTCTCCCTAAAAGCAATTCCACTCCATTTCCCTCTTTACCTCGGCTTTTGTTGGGCAGGCCAGACTGTCTCTAAGTGCATATTTAAACTACTCAGCAATTTCCCTCAGCCTCTGGCTACCTATAGGCGATGGCAGCTGAAGTGGAGTGGAAGAGTATTCTTATTGCTCTCAGACAACCTCAGAATGTCAGAGAGCAACAGAGCTGCAGTAGATGTTGTATTACAGAGCGGTTGTGACATGCAGGCCGTGATTCCAGTAATTACTGTTGGCACAGACGTCCTGTGTGGCGTGTAGTCACGTCTTCAGTCGTTCTCACCCACTTGATGATTTTGTCTCTTATCTCATCTCAGCTTTGTGATGGCGCTTTTATTTTTAAGAATTCCTAGTGTCTTCACCAGCGTGCCATCACGATTAATTACCAAAAATCAACACAGGCGCTTTCGAAATGAGAGCTCTTCACTCTGAGTTTTGGTCTTGACGATTCAGCTTTTCAATGGAACTTGAAAAGAACGGAGTGGGGCTTTGCGTTGAAGCTGAAATATTCCACAAGCACTTCTGACATGAAGTGGAACAAATGAACAGAGCTGAGCTCAGTTCAGCCCTTGGAAGCAGGTTAAATACATTTAAATCTGTCCATCAGTTGGGATGAGTTTAAATTAAACCTGAAACATGTGGGTTTTGAGATGTGATGGCACGCGTCTGTGCAGCTGCAAATCCACATGGCATTAAAGCAGATTAGAGGTCTGCAGTAAGTAGAGTCCTGCATGAGCACACTCATTGTTTACCCCTTGTTTCCTTTGAAATCAGCAGAAAAAAAAACAAAAAAAAACATGCTTACTGACCCAGTGACACATACTGCTCAGGCAGATGGGCCCATACGTCACAGCTAAGGGGAAACGCAGTGTTTATTTAAATTACCCATTTATTGACAGCCCATTAAGCCACAGCATGGATCGAGGCTTTTCACTGTGATTTACCTAGTCTGTACTGCTCTCAGGGTGCACGAGGCGGCATGCAACTCTGTTCAGCATTATGGGCAGGGCTGTTCTTAAACCGTCTTTCACCGTCTACTACATTACAGTTCTGTGTATTCCATTCCTTGATCTGATTATTTATCTCACTGGTAGGGTTGCCAACTCCCAGAGATTGAAATAAGGAACGCCTCTCGCGGGCAGCTGAAAAAAACAAGGTTTTGGGGGGTGAAAAACGCATATCTAACAGCATTTTGCCACAGTTATACCTATTACCGACTATAAAAACACATTAGGCTGCTGCATTACACCTACAGTAGCAAGATTGTCATAACTCATGATCAGCTTGATCTGTTTGTATTTGAGGCCTACAGTGAGACAGTTATCATTCAAGTATCATCATGATGGACAGCAGCTCTCAGCCACTGCACCGGACGGTAGAGCAGCTCAGCAGCTCCTTCAGAGGCGACTGAGACCCTCAGAGCAGGAAGGAGCTACCACAGGTCTCTCATCCCCACCGCTGTCAGACTGTACAATTCTACTGTGTAGAATATAACCTAATCCTGGACATTATAATATCCTGCACCCGCCCTTTCAGAAATTCAGTAACACTTTATCATCCATTCACTCTGCTAAAACATATTGTACTTATTATATCATACTGCATCATATATTGCATATTGTATTGTATATATTGTATATATATATATATATATATATATATATATATATATATGTCCTGTTACATTTTTAAGGTTCAGGTTGTACATACAGTTAAATCTTCATTGTTTTTAGCTTCTATTGTCCATCCTAGTATGATTTGCACTATAACTTGTTAATTATTGCACTGTGCATTACTTTTGCACCCCGCTGTGGATTCTATGAGCCTATACACCTGTAAATTTCTCCACTGTGAGATTAATAAAGTCTTCTATTCCTATTCTATTCTATATTTGTTGCTAAATGTGCAAAATAACAATCAGCTGCTGTCTCTTCTGGATTTTAACATGTTCTTTTTTTTATTTTCAACTAAAAAAGTGCAAAATCAAAACTGAAAAACCTTCTGAACAAAAAAACCAACAAGGTTCCGTTTCTAAACTGAAAACACTCCACAGTCTGCAGCAGCAGACACACATCAATGAACTAAACATGATTATATCCGATATGGAAACGGCACAAACTTACATGTCTCTGGAAGCTATGCTGCCCGCTGCTGTAATGTTTTGATTTCCTTCCTCCCATGCGCTCTGATGAAACTGACTACTGGCCAATGAGCTGCCGTAGCCTCCTAGAAACGGTCTTTTTTTGACCAATGAGATAAGAGTGATTCTGTGTTGTCAAGCCATCTCTGTCAGCTCATTGGTCACAGAACGTCAGAGAGCCGGTGAACAATTTACCGTAAGTTTTCAAAAAAAAGCGCATGTTCCATTGCTCACGTTTTGACTCTCAGAAATACGGAACAAAGTGCGTTCCTTTTCAGCTCAATACGGAACGCACACTTTTACATCCAAATACGGAACGATTCCGTTTTTCAAGGAACGGTTGGCAACTCTACTCACTGGAGCTTATTCTTTGGTGATTCAACTGCTAGTGTTTACCAAATTTCAGATTTTTGCTTTATTGCTGGTGGTGACGTATTATTTTTTGATTGATTGAGCTGCTTTGCCTCCTATTAATGCACCAAGTCACATTCCAAACTTTGAAAGTTAGTAGATTTCACAAACTCTCCTTGACATGTTCATTTCGCCGTTTTGGCCACATCTGGAGAAAAGTTGTTTCATCTAAAATCTGATAGATTAAGTTTGACAAACAGAGCTTTTTTTTCCCATCTGAAAGAGCCCCACAACAATGAACTGCAGGCCTCTTTATTTTTCCTCTGGACTGAAGCAGTCCATGCATTGCAAAACAGTCATGTTGCAAGGATTGAACATTCTAATAAATAAGTATATATCACTTTATACTTCTTGAGGCTTTATAATACATGAATAAATGTAAACATATAATGACATGAATGTAAACTATGATGGGAAGAGCTGTGAAATCCAAAGGAAGGCAGGATCTCCTGTTCGTCTGTCGTATATCTGGGTGTCTTGAGTCTTTTCCTGAAGGAGCTTCTGCTGCTTCAATCCACCAGGGGTGTTGAACACTTTCCAGGTCAGGGGCCACAGACAGCACAGTTTCATCTTGAGTGGGCTTAACAGCCTTTCAATTGAAACGTTAAAGTTTTTCTTTGTTGTGGTGTAAAGTGTTTGTGTTGAAAATGTTTATATTTTCACAAACCTAAACAATTGCTACCAAAAAGGACTACAGTCTTAATGCAAAGCCAGTTTTCATGAAATGTTCTGGTGCAAAATACAATCAAATGTCCAAAAAGCTGCTATAACTGTTACCTTGTGCAAGTTTTTTACGAATTCACCCAGACAGGCTATTTTTGCAGCCTTTTCTTTGAAATTTTTGCAGCTTGCTTTGTGGTTTTGTGGGCCAGATTATAGACTCGAGCAGGCTGGTTTCAATCCACAGGCCTTATGTTTAACACCTCTGCAATCCATTAAGTAGGGTGATCGCGTCTTCTCTGAGATCACCTGCAATTATGGATATTGCCAGCGGTTGTGAGCCGGATAAAACACTTCAAAGATCGCAGGTTGCAATCAAACAAAAATGACATCTGTTAACACGACAGTAAAAAAAAAAAAAAAAAAAAAAAAAAAAAAAAAAAAAAAAACAATGTCCACAAACTGATTCATTCACTTGCTTTCAGGGTCTGACCAGAATATTTAATGCTTAGAAACACCAACATATTCATCATATTAAAAAGGCCAATCTATACAATGACAATTGACGTTCCATTGATCCTCAACCCTGCAGCTGGAGTCGATTGCAGCTGATGTCGAGCAAAAGGCTTCATCGTGTTGCCAGTCCATCAGAGCACTAACATAGGAAGAAACACTTCTCCATCAATGCTTTCAGCCCATCCAGGATTGCCAGTTATGCCAACAGCATGTGTTTGGATTGGAGAACAGTGCTAAGGGTACCCTCAGAAAACAACCAAGCCTTGAAGTGGATCAGGTCATACGCTGGTGATTTGGGTACATTGGTGAAGGGTAGAACTCCCAGCAGAAATTCATTGAAAGTGAATCTGTTTTAAAAATGGGATCAATGAAAAACAACACTGGAAGGGAACCATTGACTGATAAGCAGTATAGAAATGAACACAGTTTGGATCCATCATATGTTTAAAGCAAGGCTGTTTTGCTCCTAACAAAATATCAGTGAACAGTACAATGAGTATCCAGAGGGGCTACAGAAACCACCCACACTGTATAATTTAGTTGCACTCTGTCACTGTAAATCATTCAGTGCAAATGAAGCTTGTACCCTATAAATACGGCATGATTACATATTGCATGCACATGTGACATGTGTACGCATATAAGTCAATATTAAATCAGCAGGAATCAGTCACTTATTAATTTTTTTTTCCGAGCAATGATGTGCCGTCCACCTCCGCACGCTGTTCAGAGGTTTTAACATGCAGTGCTTGCTCTCTCTGTGACAGTAAAATGCTCAAATACAAGCTTTGTTAATCACTGTAAGGTCACATAATTTTTTCTAAATGCCAAGTGTGGGCAGTGTTATCGATGATTAAAGTCATCCGCGGTTTAATAATCAGATGGTCTGAAAGTGAAAAATCTTCATTTTGCTGCTCATTACCAAGATCTGTCTAATGTGTAATGTCTGTCTGCTGGGATGTTTATTATCCCCAGAAGGAACAGCTCGAAATTCAAATACTTCAGATCATCGTGATCTTGTCGTGACATTTACAGCAGGGCTGCTGAGAATTACTGTATCATACCAGTTACGGAGGAAGGTCTGCATTAGTTTATGAAATGCTTTGTTTCATGTCAAACAGCGAGGTAAAAACAACAACAGCGAAGAAAAACATCAACCACACATCAGACTTACATGCCACCTTTGAATCAAACTGGTAAATGTTGGCATGAAACTGAGCGTTCTTTACAGCAATGAAGGCAAGTAAGCTGTCAAAGTATCAATAATTACTACACCAATCTCCAAAGACTGCAGGGCAATTTTCAAATATTCTTCAAATCCCTGTTTTAACAGTTTGTTAATGTTACCATGGAGTTTCAAAGCCCTGTAGGTGGAGCTGAGACAAAACTTTAGTGAGAGAAAAGTTTGGAGAGGTCGATTTGAATTGTGAAACAAAACATAGAAAGAGCTTCAGGCTGATCTCGACCAGTCTGAGGAGGTGCGCTCAGCCTGCGCTGTGTGCCAAGTTGTGAACTAAGTCAGGCTTTTTGATAGAAGGCCAAGAAGGACACTTACTGAAAGAAAAGTGTGAAAACCCAAGCTTGGTGTTTACAACTGTTGTGAGTAACACGGTGTTTCTAGGACTGTAGAAATCTTCTGTAGCATTTATTTTGTTTTATTTTTTGTGGAAATGAAGACATTTTAATCACATATACTCTGTACCACAACAAATCTAAACTTCATAGTTTAAGTTCAAAGGTTATAATGGCAGCATTTTACCAGTCTGGTCCACTCAAGACAACATTGGGCTGCATGAGACCCCGGAACTGAAAAGTCTTTAACATCCCTGCTTTAGAGAGATTAAATTATGTAACTGTAGAAGGAAGATGAGAAAACTCTGAAGCACCAGAGTGGAAATCTTACATTAACACCAACAAGCACAGCAGACTTTCTCCCTGCTAAATATTAGTTAAGGTTTTCTTTAATTATGTGGCAGGGTACAGGTGAGGTCCCTCAAGGCAGACGTTTTTGGTTGGGTTGTTTTCAGCACAACCGTACATTTCATAAAATGCTGCTAAGTGTACAACGAGGTGTTGTTTGCTTTTTTGTTTCATTTGCATATATATCTAAAAAAATTACTCATAATTAACAGTGTTTGGGTTTCTCGTAGGCACTTTGACCAATTAGTAGCAGAAGGTGGTCTGTCATATTTACTGTTGTTATTCTATATTGTTGGTGCAAAACAAATTTGCTGGATGAAATATGTTTAAAATGGACTCTTAATATGTTGCACATAAAATAAGACTTTTGATTTATAAAGATTTTTCAATGTGCTAAATATTTTAGATCGAGAAGAACTTTGGAAGAAATTACACTTTCGAGAACTTTGTTTCTGTCATCATTATCATAATTCTGCATCACTTTTTTTTTTTAATAAGCAGCATATTTCAGTAATAAAACTGGTTTTATGAGAGCAACCTTGTATTATCATGTGATTACGTGACTTACAGCAACATCACCATAAGCTAGAAACATATTCATCCTGGGAAAATGTGTGGATTTGTCTCAAAGTCTCGATCTGAATGACCCTTAATGGACACTTGTTTTGATCTACATTAGACTACTGAGTTTTACTTTCCATTTCAAAGGAGAAGGGTTTGAAAAGGCCATGGTGGTAAAGGTGTGGGAGATTAATTAGACTTTCTCTCCTGAGAATTTGGCATTTGAGAAATAGGAATGATTCCATGGCCTACATGATCTCTGCTCCCCTCTGATTCGTGTGGCTTAAATGTGTCAAATGTGGGAAGAACGAAACTCTGGTAGATTTCCCCTTCCTACTGCGTCTGATTTTAGTACATAATCAAAGAAGAGGAAAGGAGTTTGGCATTGCTTGTCTCATTACTGTTAATTATTCCTTTTTGATTCAATTGAATCCTTCCCCCAGAGGAAGCATTGTTTTCAATTATTCCTATCTCACTTATTTCTTTGTGTGGGATACTATTACCTACAATTAAATCCGTTCCCCAAGTGAGAAGTTCAGATATTGATTCTGTTTTCACCCCATTCATAAACCAGCCTCTGCCTTTCTGTCTTTTTTTTCTTTTTTCTTTTTAAAATGTACCACTGACTCTCAGCTCAGGCGTCTTGTCAGCTGCCACCCATGAGCGTGTAGAGGGTTCAGTCTGACCTGGGAGTCCATTGCAGGCTTGGATAATTCATGATTGCCTGATGTTCCGCACTTAAACCACATTAGCTAAAGCATGGAGTTGCATTTACGAGGTTGTTTGCATAAAAAACATCCCGTCTCACCTGAGGACATGATATTTGCCAACATGTGCCTAGCTGCAGAAGTATATAGAAAAGAGGAGAAAATGAATGAAACCAGAGGAATAAACAAGAGCCTGGTAATTCTTGACTATTGTGAAGCAGTTCATGTTTTGCTTTGAGTTGGTAGTTCGGCATGTTGCTGTAAATGTGACGCATTATAGCTAAGATAGGTGTCTGTAATGGATTCATTTGTTTTGTAGCTTTAGGTTTTTGTGCCACTTTAGGCAGAAAAGAAAATGTCATTGAGATTGTGCATTAGAATAAACAAACAAAGAAAAAAAAACCCTGTCAGTCGCACAAGTCAACAACCCACCGCACTTTTCTCTGCTGAAGGACTGGATCGTCTTCTAAAACATTACATTTGCCTATTTTTTTTTTCATTAGAATGTAAGGATGCGCCGATGCTGACACTGGTTCTGAGTATCGGGTCCAGTCCATTTGGGCGCAAGGTTGTTCACTCGGATTTTACAGCGCTTCTCCAATACAGTGCACGTTTACTCCGCCGTCATCTGGATCACATGTGGAGTTTCTTAGCGTGCCCCATAATGTTATAGAGCAGGCCAATCACAGCCTCGTGGCCTGCACACTCCCCCTTGCTTTCTGTGCCGTGCAGAATGCAGAGATCACAGCTGTTGGAGGAGCACATGGAGTCTACACACACACACACACACACACACACAGGCTGTGTGGAGGTGATTCGCAGGAATGCAGCCTTCTCATCTTGTTTGCATTTGGTTATAAATTAGGCTGAAATCTCGTTGACATTTTATCACATGTTGACCAGAAACTTGATGAATATAAATAAGTTTACAGTGAGCTGCAACACCAATGTCTGGGTTACTCTGATAAGTCAGCTGTGTGAAGTGCTGTTAAAATTGTGTTTGAGCCTCTTTTTTTTTTTTTTTTTTCCCCATCAGCTTGTATAATGATATGCACTGAACTTCAGTAGACACATCTTCTGACACATCAAAGGCCCCATGCTTTCGTGTACCAGTTGAGGAGGAATTTATGTTGTATTTTTCATCACAGCGAGTGTTGGCAAAATTTTCAAGATCATATGTGTTTTTTTTTTTGTTTTTTTTTTCTGTTCTTGTTACCATCTTGTAAATGTATTTTTCAGTAACACCCCTCCCACTCAACAGGGCTGTAGTTTATGAATGTTCTCCCTTTCAAATTCGCATTTTGACCTGCACTTTCAGTTTGATGCTCAAATGAAGCACCTAAATGCCTCGAAAGTTCATTAAAGTTGTGTTCAGTTCACCATTTCCTTAACTGCTATGGCCCTTCAAATGCAGGATTCTGCAGACATTTGCATCTTATTGCTTTGTCTCGCAGTGCTGAAGGACATAACGCAGTGTGGTGCGCCTGAAGTAAACATTGTACCCAAAGACTGGGAACAGGTGGCCAAGTACAAACACACGGCCCCTCGGAGAGACGGCGGCAACAGTCTTTTGTATCTTCAAACAGAGATGGAAACAAAGGGAGGAAGTCACTGCGCCTATTTAATTGTGGCGTGGTTCAGAGTCATGCAAAGCATTTCTCACGTCGGTGTCTGTTTTATTTCTGCGGGGCGTTTTCATTCACTTTTTATATTCCCGCAACAGACGTTGTCAAAAATAAATCATATACGGGCGCGGCTGCGTCTCCGGAGCTGACTGATGTGTTCAGTGTGTGGCAACCGGAGTTTGAGGTTTATTCTCATATTTATAGGCGCCATTACATCTTCCATACACAGCTGGAGTATTTTGGAGAGTGTGACCTGTCTGCCACTGAGAGTTCTGGAGGAATCGTGCTTTTCCAGGGTTGAAAGGATTAGAAGCCGCTTTAGTTATCCAATCAGCTGTGGGAGAATACAGCACCAAAAAAGGGGGATGGCGGACACACTCCATTGACTGCTCCATGGGCCACAGTCATCTTTTAGCCGGTAGTGTATTATCACAGAGCATGCACCGCCTCTCTTTGCTGATTGTTTGGCTTATACCTTAATCAACACTGACATAATCAAGAATCTGCATAAAGACCTGCTCTCCTCTGATGGGTATTTAGCTATGACATGCATCATCTACCCCGATTTTTCTTTTTTTAACAAATTCATTCTCTGTTTTGAAATCTGACTTTTTTTTTTCAGCAGAGGACTGAAACTTTGATAACCTTTATAGAGTGTACCAGCAACTACACTGTCAGTGTTTGATTTCCTTGATCTTTCAGATTACTTCTAACATCGCTTTGAAAAAGTACCATAATCACGACTGACAGCTTGATGTGATTTGACTCAAACTCTATTCGCTTTTTTGTTTTTAAAGATGAGTCAGCGGAATACTTTCCTATGGAGTACTTTTTCATTAACAGGAGAATAACTGTAAACTGTGTTTTGCCAAGTGTTAAGGTTTAAAATGCATTGTTCTCTGCAAGCATGTTTCATTTGAGAAGCAAACAGCAGCACCCACTAGTGGTCCAACATGAAAACAACAAAATTTATAATGTTTCTGCCGTTTTTGTATAAATGGACATCATTTAAAAACATTGCAGTATAAACGAAAAACTTTTCTGAAAAGAAAACAGTGTGTTGTCGTGCCAACAGGGCTTCATTTTAAATACAAGTTTCACATTGAACATGGAAAAACCTTTAAAAAGCATCACTCGCAAGATTTCTATGCGCTTTCAGGCTTAAGCAGTACTATTCATAAAAGCTGGTTCTTCATTTGTGCTGAATTTCTTATGTTGGATAATCTTTGTTTTCATTCTCTGCAGATGAATTATCATTCATCTAAACTGAAAAGCCACATTTCTCATGAATTGTCCCATTTCAATTTAGACTTCAAGGTCCAACACAATTCTTTAATTATACACTTCATGTTAATGTTCATAAGATTTAATATTTAGATCATGTCCTTCTTTCAGAATGGGAATATATTATATTGTGTACATAATAATAGAAAAAAGTAATACAAAATGACCACCACATGTCAAAATCTGTATCCTCCATGAGTTAGTTCTTCTTTGCCATCTCTTTCTGCCAAATCTTCGTGTGTCTTCCAAAGCTCATCCAAAACACTGCTGGAATCAGTTTAATGATGTGACAGTTCTGCGGTTAGTTTTAGGCACAAAAACAAGTTTTCATCTTTCCGTTGTGTTTAGTTAAAAATAACATTTTCTGAGAAACAAACATTGTGGTTGAGTTTTCACTGACCCATTCAGAAAGGTTGAAGTTCTACAGTTAGTTCTTTAGTAAAACATAGACTGCATCATCTGAGAGATGGAATTGTTAATAACAAACACTGTGGATCATCTGTTGGATGAGACGACATAGAGTAGTCGTCTGATTTTTTTTTTTTTTTTTTTTTTTTTTTTTTTTTTTTGTCAAGCCACCCAGCTTGACCACTGCTAAACTGAATGTCTCTTTCATATTATGATACATGTTGAAGTCAGAATGATAATTACAGACATTGTCAGATGATCTGACCTTTTCCGTTATGCCAAATGAGAACTTGAGAAGTGAAACATTTGTTAAAACTGACCTGCCCGGTATCATAATAATGTTGAGGACTAAAGGGTTATGATCGAGTTCAGTTATGTAGTCAGTTAGGCAAAGTAAGCCATCTAATTGTACTATTGAGTCTGTCCCAGTATATTTTCATGGACGTCTCATCGATTTATCGATAAACTCATATCGCCTCGATAATAGGGTTTGACAGCAGCTTGTCGTTATTGGCCGATTTCAAGTTCAGCTACGTTGCCAGAGACTGTAGTGTGTCAATAGTGCGCCTGTGTGTTTGCATTTGTCCACAGACCATTAGCTTTTGCTGCGTCTGCAGTCGTCATTCAAGTCACCTTCTTCTATTTGAGCTCATGTTTACCTGTTTCCATGCTGTTCAAGAATTCCTGGTCCTTCCCGGCATGCATGCAGGAGAAGATCGGCTTACAGCTCATCTCAATGTTGTTGTCAGACTTTGAGAACTCAGATTGAAGTTGCACTGACACTTTTGAACCTCAGTGTCTTTGTCATTGTCCCTCTTCCAAGTATTTCTATGATTGCTTCATTAGAAAATGAATTGGCATGAATCACTTGCTTATAGCTTGAACTTTGTCATTTCGGTGCGTGTGTTGGGAAAAGCACAGAGAAAAACCTCTCACTGTCACACCATAATAGTTCTTCTGTTTAGTGTTCTGTGCTTCTTGTCCAAGTTTTCAATCCTATTCAGATTGAAACTGAGCACCGTATTCATTCGGGACTTTTGACAAAGGCCAACTGACAGGCGATGTATGCTATTCATTGACTGTATATGGAGAGTTACAGTCCTCACAGCACGCATTAGCACTGTACAGCAGAACAATACTCCTGGCAAACGTCATCACTTTACCAACTTAACATATATTTCAAGGTGAGGCCAAACAGAGCATCAGCTCCCCTTCTACACGATTATGGATGTTGTTCATGGTGGCTTGAGAGTTCAAGAGAATGGCTGCAGCCAGACAAAGGATATGTCTTCATTTCAGCTTTTAATTGTGGAACAGCCACAATGAAAGCACCCCTTTGTGGCACAAGGAGGTGAGCACTGATGGGTTTTTCCTTGTGATAAATGCAACTAAACTTGGCAGAGAGGACAAAACCTCATCTCAGCTGGACAGCTGACTCATGGAAGATAAAAATATATGTTGCAGTTCTCTTCTGTTGCTGTGTTGAGGTGAAATTTCTCTTGCGGTCTCTTTGTGATTCAGGATTCACCGATGAGTAAACATGGGTGTCATATTTCCCTTGAAAAAGCAGATTATGAAGACAGTAACACTTTTTTTTTTTTTTTTTAAGCTGGCCTTTCTGAACACTGCTTGGCTCTCTTTTGCTTGATGATTCCCTCAATGTCAGCCCTTCACTCTTTATTTCAATGTCCCTGTTTCAAGCTGGCAAAGTTTTGAACAAGTGAAATCTGTTCGAACTCAATGAAATTAGAAGACGCTGCCATATTCTTGTTGTTTCAGTGTTTGTTCAAACTTGTTTTAATCATTTTATCCCATCATTCAGCTTCATTGTCCTTTCACAATTCAAAAAGCAAAAAGTGTATTTTTTCATGCAAGCAGAGCCAAACCTCTTTGTCTTAGAGTGCTTCAAAAGGCCAGACTGAGTAACCCAGCAGCATGTTGTTTTTTTGAATATTTTTTATTCTGTGCTTCTCTCTCTCTGACTGCGCAAAGTGCTCTCCCTGGGGCGGTGTTCCTTAGCTCTTTGTCCCGGGTTTCCAGTAAGCAGTCATGGCCCGTTGCACCAAATCTGTGGCGTTTCTTCGACACATTCTGGAGAGGCTTGATATGAGAAAACCATTAAAATGGGGACTTTCCAGAATTATGTCACACAGCAGCATCACAGAGGCTGACAGTGATGGAAAGTTGAAGACGCGACCCCGAAGTTCCTGGGGTTCCTACCAGTCCCTCCCGCGATACTCCCTGTCATGCATTTATCATGAGGCAGCTCTGATGGAAAGGTTTCTCCTTTCTTTTTTTAACACCAAGATGCTGAGAAACTCCTCAAAAGCATCTAGAATAATGGTCCCATCTATCCTTTCTAGGCTGGGGAGACACTCTTGTTCTGAGTCCGGTCAAACCTTCAGTACATCCCGTACAACTTTACCCCTGTGAGTACAGCAAGGCAACAGGGCGCAGGTTCATTCTGTGCCCTTTTGATCGTGGCTATAATGACAATGACAGTCAGTAAGACAATGAAGGAAATAATGATGCAGTGCATGAGTAGGACGGGTGGCAACTCTAATAAATCGTCATCCGAGAGCATGCTCGGATTTTTATCATGGTAATGAACTCTTCCAATTAGCATCAGCGGTGGGACGCTATCATTAATGTCAGTTTTGATCGACTGTGCTGTATTGACATGATGTTTTTTTATAGTGCTGGGTGGGAGCTACTCGTACAAAATGTGCTTTTTGCTGCCAGTTATCCTGTTTCAGTATCAAAGGAGAAGCAGGAACCAATTTAAGTTCAGAGATGTCATCTAAATCATTTGTTAAATCCAAAGTAAGTTGTTTGTTTGATGTGTGTGTGTGTGTGTGTGTGTGTGTGTGTGTGTGTGTGTGTGTGTGTGTGTGTGTGTGTGTGTGTGTGTGTGTGTTAGCTACAGTTTGACTTTTAAGGCTTTTACCTTGAAAACTTTGTTGTGCAGGTTGAATTCAGATTTGCTTGTGGATACATGTGCTTTGATACCAAAAATCTAAATAATTGGGTATTGTTTAAAGACCTTAGGACCATGGGACAAGAAAACCGCAACACATCACAATGTGAGTTTGTATTTGATGAATCAACCAAAATGCAGATTTAATGTGAAATGCAATCATATAGTTAAAGTAAGTTACTCCTTTCTCATTGCATTAACACGATTCTTAATGAGGTTGCGCTCTCCTGAGTCTGCCACTCACCGCCTCGTGCTCTGCCCGATGCCTATTCCAGGAATTTTCTGAGGGTAGTACCTTGGCTATCACAGTAAACTCTCTCTTCTTTTCCAGATTAGACTTCTTTCCAGAGTAGATCTGAGAGTCAGCACTGTTCTGTAGCACAGTGTACAAATCAATTCTCAAAGAATACCAGTAACTCCATGAAACTATTTGACTTCCTCACAGACAAGAATTTTGTTCCAGATTATAAATATAATCACTTTCTGATTCTTTTCTGAGAGTGCCCTGCTTACTGTGGCTACACTGGCGGAAATCCAAGTGATGGGCTCACCAGTGTCAAATTTGACAAAAGTCTTTTGACGATATACCTCAACGATTCCTTCCTTCATAGCGTCAGTACTCTCGTCTGTTTGGATTATCTAAGAACCGTCCCAATGAAGCAGCAAGATGCTTCACTCTGCGCCTCTACAATACTTTATTGACTGTCGAGCTAAAATACAACAGCAGAGAGTTTTCTCATTTAGGATGATAGTGTGCCACAATCGAACAACTTGGATTTTCTCATCCACACTGGTGGAAGAAAAATCTTTTGAGCAAACTCCTCTGTCTTGGGGAAGTCTATTGATTCCAGGAGTCTAAAAGCAGTTTGACACGGTGCGAGATCTGCAGCTCCCATCCTGCCTGACTTATCTCTGATTCAGAGCTGGTTAATCCAGCATATGGAGCACAGTGAGGGAATGATAAATGTTGTGTTTGTATGCTGCGAGGAGAAACAGAGGGAGAGATCACAGGATACAAGAAACGAGACACGCTATCGCAGTCGAGACAAAAGAGGCAGAACCTGAGGGACGTGTTTCCGAGCGCATGCCTGCTGTTCCTAATGGTACCGGAGAATCAGAAGAGTTTGTTCAACTAACATCTGCATTTTCTAATCAGATATTTCAGTGCTTTGTTATATTATAAAGTAATGTTTAGTAACCTCTACTTTAAGCACATTGGATTGTATCAGTTAGGTTTAACATTGCAAACATGTCGCCTTTAGGATATAAGTCACATGACAACATACAAAAATAACAATGCGTTCATTACATACTAGTGCCAATAAGAGGACAGGCTGATTGTGACCCATTTGCACCACGTTTCAAGTAAAACTGCATAATTTCTTTGCCACATCCGAGAACAGTTTTGCGTTAACATAGGAGTATTTTCAAAACTATGCCAGTTTACATGCAAACAGCTGAAACGCTGGAAATGATGAAGCTGCCAGGCCACTAAGTGACACTATTTTTTTTTTTTTTGTAATGAAGCCTTACACACATGCACGCAGAATAATATGCTGTAATCACTGACAATATAAAGTACACAGACATTCATATGGACGGATGACGAAGTTGGATTGCAGTTATGGGTGTCTTTCAACTCTAAAACTACCAAGTCGCAGGAGAACACAAACTGGGAGTCATGGCACTCTGGAGGCCGACATTGTTGTTATTGTTCAACTGTGTAGTACAACCTTGATGTGCATGCACAGTAGAATTTATGGCATCTACACGGAGATGGCGGCCAAGCATTTTCAAAAAGTTGTGCTTCCTCAAAGACATAGTCAGGGTTCCCTCCATTTTCCAAAAGTAGCATTTTTCAGGACTCTGCACCTAAAAAAGCGCTATGAAAGTTTCCCATTTTCACTTGAGAGGGGGGTAAACGGGGCCCTAATACAGAAGAATACTCCCCTGCCCCTTCTTTGCTGAACTCTTCCAGATGTCTTAGTTCGGTTGCACACAATGGAGCAGAACTCCCCCTTTCCCACAGAGTGCGGTGCTTTTTGGAAACATAATGTATATACTTAACCTTTATTCCACCTCATTATGGAAAACAAAGAGACGCAATGCCCGTTTTGTCTATGACACACGAGCTGGCACTCGAAGAGAAATCAGCCTCGTATGATTTGGCAAAGAGAGCGCGATGAGAGGCTGGGAGAGGAGAGCCGTACAGAGGGAGAGAAGAAAGAGATTGATCACCGAGTGGGTGGAAATGTCAGTGAGCTCCAGGCTATGCATTTTCCACATGTGGAAGCTGCCATTTGTGCTCTTTTTTCACACTTCTGTCTAATGCTTTCTCAGACCTCACCTGGCAAACAACTCCGGTGTCTTTTGACTGGCTCCATGTTTATGTTCTTGCCTCGCCTCCATATTCAACTATAAAGCACAGCTCTGCTTTCTGTACACAACAGAAAGGTGACATTACCTTTTATTGTCAAGACAATTTTAGGTGTAATTTTTTTCTGAAATGACCAAACACAAATGATGTTCTATACGTATATGGTGCTATCAACGTATTGCAAGCAAACAAGCCTTGAATCTGACTTATAACAATAGCTGCTGACCCATGGATCCTCTATTTACTCTGTTTTGATGAGTATAGCAAATGCAGCAAGCAAAAGCTCTTAGCAAGCAAACATTATCAACGTCTCCAATAGTTCAAAACAGGAGAACCACAAATGACAGATAATGGTATGAATAAGGTTTGATTCAGACCTCGCAATGTTTTCCTCACAAATTTCAAGTAAACACATATTAAAGTGGAGCCAATTCCAGCTTACTGCGGGCGAGAGCAGAATACACTCTAAACAGGTCACCATTACATCACTAGGCAATCATTCTCAGTGTGACGACGCTATGGAGAAAACGAACCCATCCGCACCAGTTTTAAACTTATTTCTGTGCAACAACTCACAAAGCAATAAGACTCTTAAATACCCCATTCCGTCTGTAGTGTCATTAAAATCTGTTTTAGCATAGTCAGTCATAATCAGTCATCTTCAATGAATTAAAAACCTATAATCTGTAAAGCAAAATAATTCCTATACCGTGAATTAACTGTCATTATTAATTCATTAACTGTTGTACAGCCAGCACTAACGTAGTCCAGCAACTCGCTATCGACAGACTCTGAGTCAAACTAGATGCTGAACACACCTAAAAGACTCTAGTCTTTCACTGTGCACCTTTATGTGAACATAAATACAAACAGAATACATAATCTTTCTGCCATATACATCTGCCAGCAGCAGCACAGTAACACTTAGTAGCACCTTTTATGCTCGTACTTTGCCGGTCTCCTCCATTCATCCCCACCATCATCCCCCCTGCATTACATTTGGCTTCCACTCCTCTTCTCTCTACACTCCCCTCCAATTTTCTCCACTCTGCTTCCTCCAGAGGAAGCCAGTGCTTCCTCTTAATTGACTGGTTTTGTTGAAGCCCCACATCCACCATTCAAGGGCAAAGACTCGGCGAAGAAACGCAAGTGCGTCTAAATGACTCAGTGTGTTCATTGTTGTACGCCTGCCTGTGTGTGTGTGTGTGTGAGTGAGTGTGTGGGCTGTGATGTTTGTGTGTGTGTGCACTCCCAGCATATTACAGCGCGTTACCCTGTTATCTAAGCTTCCACGAGGCGCGTTAGTTCGCCCACCCAGGAAAGCCAGGATTTGCAGAAAAGGCCGTAATTATAATCAATCACAAGTCGAAGCCACTTCTGAGACGCCCCCAACACCCCACAGCTGAGCGCCATGCACAGGCCACCAATTAAGTCGCATCAGCTCAGCCCTCAGCGCGCTCACCTCAGTCGCATTGTTCATGGTAGGATGATCCTCTGAGCCTCAGACGACTATCACCCAACAGGTACACACATACAGCATGCAGCAAATACAGCTGCAAGCATGATGTTTGTTCTCTGCTCAGACTTGTTTGTAGACAGGATATTCATAGAGGCGTGCTCTTATTGGACACCATGTATGCCCCTCAGCTCGCCCTCGGATAAAAAAAAAAAAAAAGATTATATGTGTGTGTGAAGCTGAATGCACATGAGGGTTACTGGTACAAATCCGCAAAGCACAGACATGCACATGGACTGTTTGTTCCCTGTCTTACTGTATTGATTGCCTGATTCATGCGTGAGCACCAATTTGATCATGTTTAATAGTGAAATACAATCACGCAGCTCTGTTTTGAAATTAGTTTTTGAATGAGCCCAAAACCATCTTGTGCAAAAACAAAGCCATTACGCAAGGCATTACTTGCATCGTCTCCTATTTCGGTCTTTTAAAAAAGAACTCAAAAAGAGGGCACACTCAAGCGAAAGATTTCTCATCTACACTTTGATTACAGAGCTGGCAGGTTGCAGACGAAACATACTTCTGTATTTTCTGCTGCGGGATTAGTGCGTGCCTGTGGGGCCGGGCTTTGTGCCAGATGCACTGGCCCCTATGACCATCCTCCTAATCTGATTAATCTCCATCCGTATGCTGCGTCATTTGTGCTGTATTCTTCTGGAGAATATGAGGGATTTGACTAAAACCCATTGATCACCAGGTCGGATTTGTCAAGCATGCTGAAGATCTTGGTGATCTCATTGCAAACGTGCCTGCGTGCATATTTTCTGCACACATCATGAGTGGATGCTCCGGTTTGTGTGGTAGTGCTGGTCTGCCAAACACACTCAGATGCATTCATCAGTGCATTTAAGCGTTCATTTTTGGGTTGTTATGGTCGGGTTAGGGCATCATCACTCTGGAAAAGTAGAAGTCAGGTTGACATTTCATTTCTGAAAGGAAAACAACTTAGATTAAAGATGGAATAATATCATGCACCTCGCCATGAAGTTTCCTTTGCCTGTTTCTGAGATTTCTTTCTCTTGACAAATAACACATGTTGCTGCAAACTGGAGCATTTCTTCAGAGTCGGCCTCTATTTGGAGGAACAGAATTCATTGGGAGGCACATATTACTGTATCATCAAATGCAGGGCGAGACACCCTCAGCATTCGCCCCCCCCCCCCCCCCCCCCCCGCTTCATTCCCAGAGAAGATAAGGTGTCATTGTGTTTGCCCATTCACGTGTGTGTAAGTGCAGTGAGCTGCGTGTGCGCACAATGATTTTGTCATTATTATTTTTGCTCAAAACAGAGCGGAGGAAGGTGGGCTATTTCGGTGCTGCAAGCTGTGATTGCGAGCGGTGGCGTGCATGGATTTGTGCTCCTATATGTCCCCTGTGGTGCTCACTGAAGAGTGAAGAAGACAAGGTGAGGCAGCGGCTGAGTCATTAGCACAGCAACAGGTTGCTGAGCTCAACTCCCATCAGTGACTTGTGCCGCGCAGTCTGGAGGCTCCCTCGGTGTTTGAGTGATTTATCTTAAATTTCCCTTCAAGACCCTGCATTGTTTATGGCTGCAGTGCTCGTGGCTTGAGGAAAAAACAAGACGGCCGTGTGACTTAATGAATGACTCTCAATACAGGATGCAGCACTGCTGTTTCAGTATGTTCAGAAATGAGAGAAAGCTTTAAGATCACGGATTCGCTGTGTGATAGTAAATTAGTTAGTTAAGCCGCCTAATTAAATAAACCTCCTGAAAATCATGTCTGACGCACTGCCCACTAATAGAGGTGGCATTGTAGGGCTAATTCATGAAAATGGCTTTTTAGCTTTTTGTTCACAACTCAAGCAGACTTATCATATCTGAAAGTCCCTCAAATTTTAAAAAGATGTTCCAGGCTAGTTTTAATTAATTCAAGCCTGATTTATTGTTTAATTATGCATATTATAATATTATAGTTATTAGCCATTGAACACAAAAATACATTGCTAAAGTAAAATATGTAGAAAAGAATCACTGCAATACATTAGAATACTTGTTCCTCTTAAGGATATGAATTGAATGGTGATCCAAAGAGTTTTCTTAGACTTTAAAAGAAAGATTGGTGAGGCCTGTAACTCTTGCAAGGGAGTGAAAAAGACCTTCATATAGTGTCTGTGAAGATTCATGTTTGATAAACCACGTTCCGGTTGCCTTCAGACAAAATCAGATATCTACAAATGAGAGAACAGAAGTCATTCCACTGTCAAGGAAATAGTTTGCTGCTGATCTTGATTTCAACAACTGCCTATTTGTTGTGGAGTCACTGACCAGCTACTTAAGTAAGTTTCAGTAGCGACATCCGTCTCTTCAGGATCTGATTCTTAAAACCAACTCAAAGTGATGCTGCCTAGTTTACACAACACTTTCAAGCAAAAACATTTAACTTCATTGTGTTTTTGGGCTCTGTATATATGACAGCGATACTTGGAGCCAAATGACTCCCAAGGTGGAACTTTTTGAAAATATTCCGCCTCCATATCCATGGAAACAGGGAGAAACTCAACTTTTCTGAAATACTGCTGCTATGCATGCGTACCATGGTCATAGTCAGTAGTTCTTCACACATGTGAGTTAATGGACAGTAGCAACAATGGCGGTCTCCAGAGTGTCATGAATCCCCGGACATGTACTCCTGGGACTTGGTAGTTTTGTAGTTGAGAGTCACCCATAATCCTAATCCAGCTTACTCGTCTGTCCGTGCACTTGTCCGTGTACTGGTCATTGTTATGTTTCCATGTAGCAAATCATTCTTTTTGTGTGTGTGTGTGTGTGTGTGTGTGTGTGTGTTTGTGTGTGTGTGTATTTTTACTTCACAAAAACCAACAACAGCACCAACTAGTGGTCCAGAATGAAAAAGACAGTTTTCAGTGTAAAGCCTTCTCCATGTACGTTTCCGTGTAAACACAAATCTTTTCTGAAACCAAAAAACACTTTTTTTTTTTTTTTTTTTTTTGCTTGAGCTGTCTTGTCGAGTAATGACTGTTGTCTCAGTGCACGTGTCCTCATTTACCTGAAATCCAGATAATCTGTCCCATAGTCGTCTTTCTGGCTTTATTTTGCAAAACTAGATTTGTTTTAAAGTGTCCTTTTTTTGGTGGTCATTTTCATTCAAGACTAAATAAACTCAGCTTCAAGTCTTATAATAATGACATTTAATATCTTCAAAGTTTAAAAAAACAGTACAAAGTTATTGAAAGATTCTTTTCAAAAAAGATCTGCACATGACAATACTGAACAGGTTTGGGGCAGAAATCCTCCCGAGTCTAATTGATTCCAATAAGAGAGCAGTTCTTCATCTTTATCCTGCCCTGGGAGGTAATTTTTAGACAATCTCATTATACCAGCTCATATTTCGAAGCATGCCTGGGTTCGGGTACAAATTGTCTTTTCATCTTTTGCCGTGTTGCTCAAGCAGTTCCTGCCACTGTAAAGGGAGTTGGAAGTTCACCAATTCATCAAAGTTTTTTATCAATTCCCGTGATATCACTTCTTAATTGAGTGCTGCCGCCTGAGTGAACTGAGCCCCGTTCAGGATACAGCAGAAACAAATTGAGTGGACAATCTACCCTGCAACCAGAGACATGGAGTGTTGAACAAATTAAAGTCCCAGTGTCTATTGTACAAAAAAAAAAGACCAAAAAAAGAAGACAGAAAGAAAGGCAGGGGCCTGTGCTAAACTTGGTGAAGCTGCCATGTGTGGAGCGCCGCGTGTTGTACAGTGCAGCTCATGTTTTAACTACAAGGCCAACCGCTTTCCAAGGTTCATTCATTATTCAGCAATGACTTAAACCCAGTTCCGCCGTCCCCAACATCGGATTCCTCTCGTCCTTTTAACATCTTGTTGCCAACAAAAATCAACATCCAGCTGGCCCATGGCTTCAAATGAACTAATGGTGTTTTTTGATCCGTAAACATGGTGTACTGGCCATCTGGCAAAAGCCCCAGTTGGCCGTGCTGAAGTTCGCTCCGAGAAAATTTAAAGTGTCTGCGACGTGAGATGTTGTCAAATCTAGCAGCTGGATGTAGTCTCACTCTTTGCTAGAAGATATGACTGAAGAATTTACTGGTGAAACTGTGCTAATGCTTTGGTTTTGTTGTTAAATGTTCTTCTCAGAACTACAGCTGTGTCGCATAGACTCTTTTAAATCTGTCTTTATGGAGAAATACAACGGTATGTGCTTGTTTATATATTATTATAGCATTAAGCGCCTACGAGCTAAAACCATTCCATCCAGCGGGTTTATTGCAGGTCTGTTGTCTTCATGCTCACACACACGCACACACACACACACACACACACACACACACACACACACACACACACACACACACACACAGTGCTTACCACCATTCTTGCCACCACACTGGTCCCAGATCACGGTGACCTACATGCTGGATATTATTGAACTGGGTTACTGCTAATCAACTGAATGCCCATAAGCATTGTGTGTAGCATATGTGTGTGCGTGGATGTGTGTGCTCCACCAACAGGACACAGCAGATGAGATTGATTAGGGTGCATATTGGTGCGCATGTGTGTGCGTGTGTTGTGTTTATGTTATTTCGTATGCTTCTTTTAAATTGCAAGTGCCCAGTGTGTCATTGTGCCACGCTGCAAACTGGGAAACATTTAATGAGCAGAACTGTGGGAGAAAAACACACACACACACACAAATAAATGAGTCACCCTCTCCAAAAGATTAAAATATTAAACTTCCTCAGTGCTGGCTGCTGCAGACATCCTCTTTTAATCTGGATCTCCTCGGTGTAGTGAGCTCTCCCACTTTCAACAGCAGACACACAAACATCACACTCATCCGTGCACTACATTGTATCGTCTGGGATGGGGGAGCTCCGGTGGCGGCGTGGAAGTAGATCACTGTGTGGCTCGCTGTGACAGTGGCTGAAAACTCATTACGACTGGCCTAGATACTCTCATACACACCATTTTCTTCTTGTGTCATGCTCACACACGCAGATACATGTCCACTACTCCCTTAAATCCATGGCAGGTTCTCGTATAAACTTCAGTCATTTTCTATCACTGCATTCATAAATGCCTAATATTTACCACGCCTCTTTGTCTGAAAGAGTGCGATGCAATTGAATGTGCATTTCCTCCATCTCCGTGCCGCGTCGCGCTATAAAAAGGCTAGTGGCCTGGTACTGCTTAACTGACTCGCAGAGCCTCTTCACACTCTGCATCTTGTTTACTGTGAGCCGTAATTGTTTTGACATCCGGCTTGTATGACAGAGTGTTTGCCCGCATGCCTGCATGATGAATTGAATTGCACAGGAAAGCATTGCACTTTGGAGGGGACGGAACGCGCTGCATGCAGATGCAGTAATAAAGAGAGGATGTGCGATAGAGCGGATGCGCTGTCAAACCTCGCCACACTTGTCAGGGTTAGTGAGATTTTGACTGTGGGAGGCCTCATTCCTCAGCCATCGCACACTGTCAAATACCACCTCGACTCTCTTTTTCTTCATCATCAACTCAGCCTACATCTCTTTTCACATCTTTCTACTTCTACGGGGGTTTCTCATTCTCTCTCTCTCTCTCTCTCTCTCTCTCTCTCTTTTTTTTTGCTCGAATTTTTTCAGTCGCTTTCCAGGCTCTGACTTCGTTTGAAGCTCAAATTACTGTGATACGGCTGAGTAAAAAGGATGCTTGTGTGTGTGTGTGTGTGTGTGTATGTGTGTGTATAGTAGGAAGAGGCTGCTGTGCACTCCTGTCGCTGACACCCTACATTTTCTCCTCCGTAAACTTCAATTTGAAAGGGTTGATCATAAGACTTAACACAAGGTGGAAAGGTGCAGCGTCTCTCGGCAGAGCGTTGCTCGGCGGGCCCCTCGCACTCATTATTGCCACAGCAGACGGCTGACACACCGACGTGATCTCTAAGATTAACACAACAGTAAACATCGCTTGAGCAGACACTGTCAGGAAGACGGCACAATAACAGGCGCTTTGTCACGTCTGTGTGTCAAACAGTCTCTTTGTTGATGAAATCGGTTGGTCAGTGATAAAAACAGCGTGAACATTTTTTGATTCTCATGTCTCTGGCATACAGGAAACTCAGTGAAACCAGACATGATGAATGATTACCCCTCATGTTGAAAATACAAGCGACCAAACCATGTTCAGAAAATATCTGGGAAGGATTTTACCAATGCTTCACTTTCCAAGTCTATTTATCTGGGTTTGAAATAGCACTGTAAATGTGAATCATAAAAACACTTTTGTTACTTTTCCGTTCTATATTGGCTCCTGACAGTATGACTCACCTGAATCTCATGATACAGAGCATCTCTTTTCAAACCAAAGGGCACAAAAGTAACTGTACAGGCCTACACTATGAACTGTTTACATGTCCTCGTTGTGACAATGGTGAAACTTGTTTTCCTGTAGTTGCAGTTTAGTTAGATGTCATCAACACAACCCATAATCAAACATGATTATTTTATGAAATGGTTCAATTAAAAATATATGCTTTGGGGTCCATGTGGTGCTCTCATTCCTTCTATCATCCACAGGTCCTTGTGCTTTTTGTTTCATTTTTCTGACTTTCCCCCTTGCGCCTTGTACAAATTTTATGGCCGGTAAAGGTCGCAGTATTCATTATTAAGAGACAGAGTTGCTGCGTGTTTAATTGAGCTATTTGTTCATATTTCACAGGATGCTTATTTACTTATTCAGGGATAAATGGCTCTGCACAACCAGTATAACTCTCTATTAAATCTGCATGTTGTTACCGAGGTAATAAATGTGTTTAATTGTAGTTTTGCTAGATTTTGTACTACTACTTCTTTATTTACGTTCACAGAATATTGTGTTTTTTGACTTTGGGCTCCGCATAGATTCCACAATCCCCGGTGAAATACCTGTATGTGATTATTTGCCTCATCACAGCTTTGTCCTGTCTAATGTCATACTTTACTTTTTGACCAATTGCCCATCAATCCATTTAATGTGATGCTGAGCTAGTGGTCCCTCTGGTTCATTGGTGCTTGTAAAGCTGACAGGTTTTAATAAAGAAAAAAACACTTTGTGTAATAAAGAAAGTGAAAAAAAAGATATTTCTGATGCAGTTGAATTAAATTTGAACTTGTCCCAAAACTGTCTTTCTCTGACATAATTATTTCATTCCTGGCCGGAAAGTGCAACACGCAAGAACTCTATCGATTTTCCATTTAAACTCATATAGCGCCGTGAATCTTTGGCAGGCAATAAACATGCAAATGAGAATGCAAGGCGGATATTGCCGATTACCTGAGTTCAAGTCCAAATCACTATCCAATGACCAGTTTAACATGCAATACAGCTTGTCAAATACAATAGACCTTCGTTTCGTCAGACTGGGGTACACACACACACACACACACACACACACACACACACACACACACACACACACACACACACACACACACACACACACACTGGCTTGCAGTCTCTCACTTTAGACACCAATAAAAATGCCTGTTAATTGTCAGTTTCCCTCATTTCCCTCCTCATAATGCAGTGTATTTAATTCTGAAGCCTTTTCGGGCTGAGTGTAAATCACTGCTGATTATTTTTCACATTATTTTCGAGTGCTGGATTTTTTTTTCTCCCTCTGGTTTCTGCCTTTAAATGTCTCAGAATGTGCTGTGCCTCACCAAGAACAAAGCGTTCAGTCTTATTGCCATGTCTCCCAAAGAGACCGATCGTTTCAGAAGTGACACTAATCTCGCGATAAAGGTTGACTTAATAAGAGGATTAGTGACCCCGGAAGGATACACATGTGCATCAGAACGTGCACACAGGCTGTGCCACGTGTTTAGAGGAAAGCAGACCATGCATTGCATAGATAGATAAGGAAGATTAGATGTCACTGTCACACCTTTATATTTAATTTTTAAGTTTTTAGTTTGATATGTCTGTTAATGCTGTAGCCGCTTTTTTGTCTGCAACACAAACACAATATGCGTCAAACACAATTCATGAAAAGTTATAAGTGACTCTATAGTCTTTGGTTTAAAATCACAAAAAGCCATCATCATCTCATATATAGTTGCTGTGATTTGTTTGATATTTCCACCACCTTCACCTTATCGCATTTCTTTTGATACTTGTTGTCAGGGCTCAGTGATCCATCCAAAGACTCCATGGCTAATCAGTACTGTTTCTAGCAAAGTTTTTGTGTTAAAACGCTGCATGTAAAGCCCTGAAATAGTCCCACTAACACACTCTTATTCTTAGTTGACCACTCAATGTGCAAGCATGTACTTTAATTCACTCCATACAGGATCTTGGTAAATCAGCCACAGTGTACTTATTTATGTTGAAGAGTGCTGCTCTGTTGAGCACTGGCAATCTTGCAAACTTGTAGTGAGAAGTATAACTCAAACTCTTGTTTTTACTGAATAGGACTTAGTCACAACTAAACCAGTCTTGCTGTCCGTGAACCGGCTCCCCTTACAACTGATTTAGTTCAGCTAGAAGTGTTTTGATTCCTAAAAATTAGATCTTTTTTTCTGAAACTGAGGCCCTGTTCATACAAGAACCATTTCAAGTGAAAGCAGAAAACTTTCTCCACTTACACAACAAATACTGCTACAGTGCATGCACACCGCAGCCATTGTAAAAGTTCTTCACATACACAAGTAGATGGACAGTAACATCCCTGGCAGTGGCATGACTCCTAGTTAATATTCTCCTGAAATAGGAATAGCTGTCACAGAGTTGGTTGGTGCATTGTCACATGTTCCTCATGGGATAAATTAGAAGTTCCTTCAACTATCCAACTCTCCCCTCTCCAGAAAAAAAAGAAAGAAAGAAGTGTTCTCCTTAAATACACATACAAACTGCATAAACAGATGCAGCATTTCACAGATGAAGAGGAGCTTCAGATATTCAGGTGCTAAGAGATTTGCTAATCAGCTCATTAGCCGGTTGCTGCTGTCTCTTTCGATGTGTGGGACACATACAAGCAAACGAAAGCAGAGTGTATATTGATTTTTATTACACTGGCAGAGTGTGATTCCTCCTCATTGCAGATTGTGCTTTCAAGTTCTCTCTCTCCCTCCCTCCCTCTCTCTCTCTCTCTCTCTCTCTCTCTCTCTCTCCCCCTCCCTGTCTCCTCCAAAAGTGTGTTTTTAGCTTGATGCATTAATTCAAATGGGAAAATAAACAACGAGAGCAAACTCCAGTTTCAAGCTTTGCCAGGCACATGGGGAACACACCACTGTAGATTTAAGTGTAAATACTCGATTCAGTACGAGTTCCCGCACATACAAAGCTCAATCTACCAGAAAACTTCTCACCCTCTGATGCACATAAGACGTACATCCTGAAACGTTAACTACCTACTTCTAGTTGTAATCACCACATACGCTTCTTTTTAAAGGCGTCAGTAGAGTGAAAGTTCTTCACAGCCACATGCTGTTTCTAACTGCAGTCAAGCCAAGTGGTGGCACTTAAGAAGAAAAAAAAAAAGATAACTCACAGCATAACAGCACAATGAGTCAAGCACACACAGATGACACGGCGATAATGAAAAATGTATCCAATGTTGAACTTGGAACATATAAAGGGCCAGTTAAGGGACAAATAGCTTCTGATGAGCTTTATTCTCTTTGCAGCAGAGCCGCTCGCAGCCTCTGTTCATCGCAACCTCATGCTGGGCGGCGGTGCGAAACTTGCCTCCCGAGCGAGAGTCTAATTAGCTGCTGTTGTAAATGTGCGCCGTTTCCTTTCATTGCAGCCGTGGCTTCTGTGTGGTTCTTCTTCGACTGAGGCAGCGTGTGATGTAGCTGACGTTGATCTCGTTGGAAACAGAACAATATCCAACACCTCGCTGAGGCAGAGTTCAGGGCTTCAAAGGGATTCTGCATGAAAGGAAGGAGTTTCGTGGAAAAGTAGGCACAACGTGAGGCTTCCCTCTCTCGCTCTGAGCATATGCACAGGTGTGAAAGGTTTCGTTCCCATCTTTAGCTCATATGTGCTGCGCCACTGGAGTGCCGCATCTATATTTGGATTCGGTCTTCAAGTTCTACAAGTGATGGAGAAAAAAGCCCTGAAGCTTCAAGACCTCTTCATCAATTTGTGCCCCAACTTTTTCTCCATATACATATTCTTAGATAATTTAGTTCAATTCAGTATTTTTCAACATAAATCCAGTATTTTTTTTTCCTCTGTACTACTTATGAGCATCTGTTCCCATTTGTCTCCCTTTCACATGCAACAACTATATGGTTCATGATTAAACAAAGATATCCCTCTTGGAGTTCCGCTGTGCATAAATTCACTATTATAGTCCACACAACGTGCACCCATTACTCAACCACATCGTTAAGGGTACCTCCACTGTGTCTGCAGCCGCTCTGTGTTTGATACATTTACTTTCCTCGGTACACAGAGAAAATGATTCACTGCTCAAGATGCAACACTTCTAATCAATGGAGATGTGAACGGCGGTGAAGGGTGCGCTCACTCTGCGGCTGACTGTGGTAATGAAACGGCTTTCGGGCTGAAATGATTTGGTCCAAGACACAGAAAATAGTGTCGTCGCATACACATGCTCCCTTTGGGTAACTCGCGCGCACATGCTGTGGTCAGGCCTGTGCTTGTTCGCTTTTAAGCTTTGAAATCACACTGTATCGCCTAATGTACTTAGAGACTTTTGCATCGTGCGGATGTTGTAGCCTCGGGATTTAACAATTCTGCCAAATCCAACTCGCTGGGTCAAGTCAGGGTGAAGCATTAGAGCGTTTTCACATCCGCATTACTTATTTATGACAAAATCTTCACATCCACATCAGTTTCTGCTGATACAGAGGGATTTTTTTTTTTTTTTGTATTTTAATGAAAATTACATAATTTCTGTCATTCGTGTTGATTTACTGTCCCCTGATGTAGACTTTGAATCAAGAACTTCTGCTAATCCTGTCAAGTCTCTTTTCTCATTACGCTAATACAATATCTGCCAATTAGAAATGCAGAAAAGTTCACTGTGAAAAAAAAAAATGTCTTAAATCCATCTGACATTAATGGAAACATACACTGATCAGTCATAAGACTGACCACTCCCAGGTAAAGTGAAATACAGCAATCATCTCTTCATCACAGCGCTTCTTCGTGAGTGGGATACTTTCAATTGAAGACACTGTCTTTTGCAGTCCTACTAGCAATTTCGGAAGAAAGAACTGGTGACGGGGTCATGTGTAGCCAAGGCATATCGATGCACGTGGAAAGTCAATATCGGCTCCAGTGCTCCAGTCCAACAGACACACTACTATAGCTTGTGTTTTTTTGCAGAAGTTAATGCTTCTTCTGATGGAAAGGGAGTTCAGTCCATGTATTGATTGGCGAGGGCTGTATTAACAAGAGGGGGGCCCACACAATATTAATGCTGAGGCTGATCTGTATACTGCTGCTTCTGTTTGTGTCACTGTCATTTATTTAAAACTATATCTCTGCAAACTAGTGGTGCCAGCACATTCTGTATAGTGTTTATTGTACACACACCTCATTTCTCTGCAGTGCATGTCCCTGTATTTTATCAAGGCCTGCCCTCACACCCTCATACGTACAGTATATAGGGGGGAAAAATAAGGCTATTGATCCACATTTTATTGCTTCATATGCCCTCCCATAATGCCCCGACGATGATTTTTACTAATGCACAAAACACTGGCTGAGTGCTGTGGGCTTGTATAAAGACTGAAGTCATGACATTGGGTGAGACGGAAATAGCATTTTTCACTGAAGTGATTGCATTTGTCTCTTTTGGAAACAAATGTCTTTGAGATAAAAAGTCAAACCAGTGATGGCAACAGAACCGCACAAACAGTTTTATCTTCAGTACAAATATCCTGGTTATATAGTGGATACAAGCAACTCGAATCAAGGTTTTTAGCATAAATGATGCCTCAAAGTCCTTGTTATAAACTGTTGATAATATATATTATATACCTTCAATTACAACTGCAATTATTGTAACTGAACCTCAAAACTAGCAGACATAATTACATTTCACAGAGAAAATGATGGAATCATTTGCACTTTTTTTTCGCACAGACATTAATAGTGTGTCATTTACAGCACCTAAAAATATGCTAATTACAGTCATACCATAAGTAGCAACAGACAAAGCACACCTGGATGCCGAGGTGGAAGTGTGGCTGATAAGCAAGCAACAGTAATGACTGTGAGCAGCATGAAAGCAAACACTGATTATGGCAACAGCAATCTGAGCTTCAGTGCTGGCAGTGGAACACAGAAAAGATAGAATCATATCTTCAATTACCTTGTTACAGGGTGTACTAAGTATTTTGCCAGGCCTGACATACACTCAGGTCATTTCACATGCCTTCATTCCATTTGGAGGCTAATTGCTGGCCTATTAGTTGTTGATCTGTCAGTAATGTGAAGACTGTAAGCTCTGTAAAAAGGAGTAGTTCAAATTAAACAATTAGTAACTTGGATTAAAATGTGTCTCTGGAGAAGCGGGAGTTGTTACACATGTGATTGAGTGACTTATGATGATAAGTTAGGATGAGGAATACAAACAGTAGTTGAAGCTCACGTAACAATCTGAAGTATCCTCTTGAGTAAACCTGTTTTGTTTTGTTTTTTTAATGCAGTCACAATACTTGAGTTCACCTCTTTAGTGGGACGAGTTCAGTGCTTCAGGGGTTATAATAACCCTAACAATAACCCTTGGAATGAGCTGAGCTAGCTGCAGAAGAAAAAACGATGGACAGCTTCACTATCTGCTGTCAGACCCACACCGAGCCACTACTCAATAAAACTTGACTTCTTTTGGGGCCAGATTTAATATAAGCACTGGTGCTTCCATGCAGTTTTCACAAGCAGGTTAGTGTTAAAGTGTTGGAAGTTGTGGTTATTGGCAGAGTTACACTGCTTCTTGATTGAACGCCTTGCATGGTTGCCGCCTCCACTGGTGTGTGAATGGGTGAATGCGATTAACGGTGTATAGCTGGGACTTGTTGACTACTCAAACAGTGGAAAACTGCTCTTTGAATGAAATGTATTTACCATTTACAGTGAGCAGACTCAGGTTCACTTCTTGGCCAGGCTTTTCCGAGCTGAGGTTGCATGTTCTTCTTGAGCTCAGTCTTTTCTAGGATATCCTCCACTCCTTTGTGACCCCCAGTCTAAACAAAACTGATCAAGCCTTTGGGTGGATTGAAGGTTTGCCAAATAGTTTTCTAGCTCAGCATGCAAATCAATACACAGGTCAATTCAGTATTTTTGCTTCATGAAACAATATTCATTAGTATGGGCAAAATTTTAATGTTATTGATGGCTTGGTGCCTTCTAGTCCTTACGTTATGTTGTATCTGAGCTGGAATAAGCTTCAGTGAATAGAATCATCTATTAATGGATGGATGGATGCTTGGACTCCGAGTTGAGACATTGCATTCCTCAAACTAGGATCTTGATACCAGGTTGTGACTGGACGTTTGCACATGAAGGTTTACATTAATGCACTGATTAACCTTGTTTATCCTCTTCCTCTTCCTGCCTCCCTCTTCATTCCTCCATCCTTCCTCTGCCTTGCTCGCCGATTCCCTGGAGGGTGTTTGGAATTTATGAAAATTGACTCTGCGTCTCTTTGAGCAGATGCTCCTGCTTGGCAGCAAGCAGCGCTTCATTAGTTATTTAAATCAGAATAGCCCGGGACTGCATATCAGGCACTAAATTAATTTGATATATGGCAAGAGAAAAATAGAGCTATTAGTGGGAAAACAAAAACATAGTGTCAGTGTCGTAGAATCCACTCTGGCTTGCTGTTAACCATTGCAGTAGCAGCATGGTTGGCTATAAACAACAAATATGTGTGCTTTTTCTTTCACAACCTTGAAAATGTTTGCTATCTCCAGTTAGAATGGGCTCAGTTTCGTTGTCAAGTTAAACATAGACGTCGGCCATCACATTGTTTATAAATGTCCTCTTGAAAATATCATCCCTCTGTACCACCCTGTAACAGACTATTTATTTATGTTCAAATCACTAACTTTACATGCATAGCTCTGACATGAAGACCATCCGTCCTGCTGATGATTCACTACTGGAGGATGATAGGAACTCGGTCTCAGAGCGTATGCGCTATCGTTTCAGTTCAACTGTTGAATGTCCTAGAAGTAAAATGCTGATAGGAGAGCCAGTTTATCGTATTTTAAAGCCATGCTCCTTATTCTCAGGGGTGTTGCATTTAACACACTGAGAATAGAGAGTGCTCAACGAAACATATGTCTTGTGGCGTCTTGTGTGTGTTATCACAGCTAGACAGGAAGTGAGCAGTAAATGTAAAGCAGTTCACTGCACAGGCAGCGGTTCTCTGCTCCTGTAATCACGTGAGCCAAAACCAGTCCCTCAGTTTGGAGTTGAGAAAGACATGACATTAAGATCTGTGTGAGAATTGCTCTATATTTTCTGTCTGAAGTTTTGCATGTCCAGTGTTATCCATTTGCCTCCTGCCCCACCCACACCTACCATCCTCCGACTAATTGGGCTTCTCCTCCTTGCGCGGAGCCGCCACCTTGCATTACGCGTTCCCACTTAACACGTCATTTGTAACAATTTGTTACTTGTTTATATGGAAATGCAGGCTCCAATTAGCCTAAGCAGCAAACAACCGTGGCTGTCAATACTGTCATCCTGGCAGAGTCCTGCAGGGGAGCCGGTTTATGTCTTCATTCACCACAGTCGCTGGCACTCCTGACGTCTTTTTATCGCTAAGCCTCCAGTGATTGAGCGCCTATCCACCGAACACTCTCCTATCAAGGACAAAGTGGGGGAAGACATTCCCTTAGCATGTAAGTATCAAAAAGAATATTGGACAAGAGGATGAATTAGCTGTTCAGCAAGATGAACTTTTCTTTGTTCTTGTTCGACTGTTTTTTTTTTTTTTTTTTTTTTTTTTCCTTCCAGGCGTCATCTTTCACAAAAGGATGACTAGGCTTAAATAGCTAACACTCAGAGAGATATGGCCTCCGCAATTATACTCCCTTCCCTCAGATTAGTCTGCCTGCCGTTCTGTAATCCTTGTGGGTTATTATGAGCCTAGGAGCCCGGTGGAGAGGTTTTCGGTGATCAATCTTAAACCATCCTCTCTAATTTTCCACGGTCAGCGCTTCCATCCGGCCTGCCCTTGTCGCTTGACTGCACCAGCCAATTACTGCCGCAACAATGTCAGCTTATTGCAGGACAGGCGTGGCCCTTGCCGCCGTATTGACCTCGTGCGATAGGACCTCGGCCTCCCAACCTCCAGGCTCCAATTAATTACCAACATGCCCTTGTTGAGCATTCAATCCCAGAGAGGGTTGACAAAATAACACAATCACTGTACCTGTTTGTTGTTATTTTCTTCCACGTGGATTAGGGTTAATTAAATTAAACACATGCGTGAACATTGGAACATTATGACAGGTAATAAAGGCAAGATAATGCTTTATTGGCAAGGAATTAAAGTAACACATTCCTGGACTTGCTTTCTGCTCTGGGCTGCTGTGGAGTACGCCAAATCTCCATTTCTTGTCAAATACCCAATAAAGACAAAAATACCAGAAAATAGACTCCTCCAGATAATAGGGAGTGTTTACAGTCAGCTAATAAGAACCACATTATGAGGAATGTTTGAAGTGAGTTGTCTGTTCTTCTTTCACTGCGGCCCTTTGTGATTTGATCTTCTGAATTAAAAATAACTTTTAGTTTGAGATTTGAAAAAAAGACTTTTCTCAATTGGAACGACACATCTTTAATGAGAGTCTGACCGATTGCTGACCCACGGACAAAGTGAACTCAAATCAGGACACTCTGACGAACAGAAAGAGAGGATGAGAGGGAAGAGAGAGGTTTGCAACCGTGTGTGTGTGTGTGTGTGTGTGTGTGTGTGTGTGTGTGTGTGTGTGTGAAGAGTTCAGTGACACTCGATGAAGCTATCATTGATTAGACAGCTCTATCATTAGCTGAAGTAGATCAAAGGATGGCTTGTTGGGGCTCATGGTAGGCCTGTCCAGTGGGTCAGATCACAGGCTGACCTAATTAAGACATTCAATCCCTCCCACCAGTGCATTAATACAAAGTTTTGGAAAGAAGTACTTCTCGCACTGGCAACAAGTGAGTGAGGAACAAAAGAAGGTGCACTGAGTTCAGCTTCCTTCTTGAGACATAATGCAGCATAAGTGGAAAGTCCAAAAAAAGTGGTTGTAGTGCTGAGCACCGGGGTGCCCAGCTTACAATCAGCAGTAATTGTTTCTTTTTGTCCTGCTTTGCCTCTAACTGTGGCCTTGGTGGAGCATTTTGTTTGGTGCAGTTATTAGCATGTTCAGTTGTTTTGTTTGGTTTTATTTAGTGCAACAACCTTCACACCAACTTTGTTTGATTTTTGATTAGGGCAGTGTTGAAACTGTTAGAAAGCAAAAGATAAAGAAAAGACAAATTTAAGCATTGTGAGATCACATAACAACTGCCTTCTTATTGGCTTGCTGTAGTCACCGGTTCCAGTATTAGTTTTGAACAGTGTAATTCCTAATTCCAAACTTGATTGATATTGGTACGATGGAACAGTGTGAGGGTTTTTGTCTCACAGCAAATGGTTTCCTCGTTCAAACTAACTGAGCACCAGTGTGGAATTTTCAAAGTCAAAGGAAAACAAAAAAACTTCTGTTTTCACACAAAACTAAATCAATTTAGAAGGTGAAACTTTTCTAAAATGGTCCATGTCTGTGGAAACTGGAAAAATGTAAAGCAATGCATTTTCATTGACATGTTGCTGTATGAATAGGGCCTTAGTCAACTACATATGTATGTGTTTGATGATGTTCTTCTCTCAGTGGCCACGTTTACATGGGCCCAAAAATCCTCCATATAATCTGATTGTAAAATGAAGCGGATTGTAAATGTGTCATATAAACACCTGAGTGGATCCAGTTCACTTGGAGCGAATTATGTTCTGGATCCGATTGTTCGAGGTAGTCTACACTGATCGATAATCCGCTCCGTGTCTCATATAAACAGCACAGCGGATTAAATGGGGGATTTATTCGTTCCGCGCATGCGTTCCCTTGTACTTAATGACGTGACGATGTGTGCAGTAAATGGGAAGACTCACAAAAATCACCAAACTTATAAATTTACTGTAACTGTAAGTAACCGACGTTCGCCAGAACGACTACAAGTTTCCGTCAGGTTTTCAACATTTGTTGATAACAAGTTACCATGGAAACCAGTTAATTTAAAGCATCAGCAGGCGGAGTGGAGCCCCGGTGCACACACTGGGATGTGTTGCTCGGCGGGGCGGTACTTTGGCCGGGGGAGCGCTTGCTCTTTGATGAGCATGTCATGGAGATCTTCAAACATTATTTGAGCAGATATCCAGCAGATAAAAACAAATTGCTCGGGACTGAGGACTGCTGGCTGCAGAGCGAAAGATCTGAAAATTCCCTGAGAGACTTTTGCACATGCCACAGGATGCTGTATAATCTGCTTCACCCAGGACCCTTGAAAACAAGGATTGATCATGGACCGCTTTGTATGTCGTCCATGCGTTCAACACGATTGTTTTCAATTGGATTGAAAAAAAAAACACCCATGTAATCTGGGCCTGTGTTGGCTATTTAATAGGCTGATGACACTTTTTTCTTTGTTTCAAGAAAACTTCAGTTCTCAGCAATCATAGAGTGTTTGCTCACATCATGGGCATAGAGACATTAAATAGTGGATTGGTTGTTTGTGCACCATGTTGGTCAAGCATCAAGAACAAGATGCAAGATACCTGCTCACCCGCTGGGTGGAAAAGAAATATATTTAAAAGTCAGAGTTCAGTTGGCTGCATATACAAATTGAATAGCTGAGGTTCCTCGTAGGCAAGCATCTTCCTGTTGTCATTTCAGCAGAACAGCTCCCTGCATCAAGACGATCACCAGAAGCCCAATTTTCGATTTTTTTCATTTCTCTTAGCTATGTTGGAAAATAATTTGTGGAGGAATGCTTTGCAGGCTCACAAATCATACCTTAGATCTGCTGTTGAGTCAGGGATTGAATGCACTGTATGCGCTCATTATTTTTCTCAGGCATCCCCACAGGACATGAAAGAGAAGGCCCTTTTGTCAGATGAGACAACAAAAAGAACACTTATGGCTGGTTGGAGTCATCAAGAGAGATTAGTTTTGGCTCTCTTCTGTGTCTGTTTTCGCCTTTTCATTGTGTTTGCTGTCCTCCCTCTATTAAATGGACCTCTCTATTTTCTCTCCATTTAAACTTTCACCCAATTTTTCTCCTCGTGGACTCACCGCCCGCCTCGCCATCCCCACCATGAAACTGGGGGCCGCTGTGTTTACGGTATATGCGTGTGGGAGAGGGAACCAGAACCACAGAAAGGGACAGCATGAAGGATGGCGGAGGCCAGGCCTTTGTGAAGGAGGAACAGGGGAAGGTGGGAGGCTGAGCCATTACTGACAGAGGCTAAGTGGTGCCACACTGTCCCTCTGTCTGACCATCTTAGCGCCTTGCTGGCCTCCACCCAAGTCATTTAAGTCCCTTGTCCCAGCTGTGAAATAATAGGCCGTATCACTAAGGGGACAATTTGGGTCCGTGTTCAATCACATTTATTGCAGCTGTATCATTGACTCTTTGTTCTCGCTGTCACTCGCAGCTGAGCGGATTAAAGCAGTTGCCCATTGAGAAACACAACTGACTTCCTTGACTTCTGAAATAGGTAACTGTTGGATGTCTGATTCTGCTCCCTTCCCACCAAGACCTATTTTTGTTCTTTAATCTTGAATGATTTCTTCAGTCTCATGTGTCCTTCCCTATATTTGAATGGGTCTTGAGGGCACTTTAAAGAAAACAGCAGATACGGCTAAGATGAAAAAGTAAAATGCCCAGAGCCCAATCACAGTGACGTCTGCCTCTGCTCATCCAAACATGTAAATATTTCAGGGATTCACATAAGCTGTCGATGCAACAATTCGGGTTCATGATTAGTGACTAACTTATTATAGGGTGCTTGACCAGGGTGACAGTCCCTCCCCTCTGGAAAAAGGAGGTGGGGAGGAGCGGGAAGGAAAGGACTAATTGTTGGCTGTGGATGCAGCGTTGGTGGATGAATGAGGTAATTAATATGCAAGGAATGAAATGTCCTCCCCATGCGAAGCTCGGAAGGAATAGCAGAGGTTCATTCGCTGGGGGTGACACTCTGACACTGCAGTGGTGTGTGTGTGTGTGTGTGTGTGTGTAGGGGTAGGAGAGAGACAGAGCAGTGCAAAGAGGCCTCAGAGACACAGAGAGTGCCTCTGTTGTAGCTGGAGAGGAGTGTACACTGACTCATAACAACAACAGAGAACTGAGAGGCTTTCTTCAGGCTTCAACTATATAATGCAAATTGGAATGGCAATGTAATGAGCACAACTTGGAAGCAGAGCTTGAGGTTGAATTTCATTAGCTTTACAGTGTACAGCGTATTTTGAAATGAGATGTTGACTACACTCCTCCCATAGTAATGATCTCTTCGCTCATGTCCCAAAGCAGTCGCCACATTTTTTTTGGCTTTCATGTAATAAGATCAGACCTCAGTCAATAGAGTACCACAGGGATGATGTTTTCCATTTATCCACCTATCTTAAATATCACTTTATCCAATCCAGGGTCGTGGAGCCAATCCCAGCTAAATATTGGCAAAAAGACAGGGTAAACCCTCAACAGGTCGATAGTCCATCACATGGCAAACACAGGCCGTCCCTCGCTGTTCTTCACATCCACAGTGGTTCACAGTCTATTAGCCACAAATGGAATTTTTTATTTGAAATTGTTCCCAAAAATCAGATCTGTTTGGCAACCCAAGTTTAGGACACGTAGGTTTCGTAAAGGTACTCTATACAAACTTTAAGTCATGCCTGTGTTTTTACATTGGATAATTTGAGCCATTTTCTTTGCTTTCTTTGCTTTTTTCAAATTGTTTTCCATCTGCAAGAGTGTACCTGCTTATCATAGACTGAACCAGTGTGTAGTGGAAATGTCTTCAACCATTGCTGCATGACTTATTATTCTTGGCGTTGACTGACTCAGTAGAAAGAATAAATGGACTCGGAAAAAGTTGTGAAAATTCCAGGTTTTGAAATTTGAGATGACATTTGTTGTTTTGTCTCATTTTAGTACTTATTTGAGTTTGTATTGCTTTTATATCAATTTGCCCCTTTAAACAACCAAATCTTGTCAGCTGTGCATATGGTTTATTATGTTTATAACCTGAATACAATCGGCCAACAAACCACTGTCAGCATGTGATTTGTCAAACGTTCATCACTGCTACAAACTTTCCACTGAGCAGCTAACTCTACAAGTGACATGTAAAAAGTAGAGAAGTTCTCCTTAAAATATTGAACTGTTCAGTTCGCCCTGCATGATTCAGTACACCCTTATGTACGGCGGGTTTTCAGTTTTCCAATTAATTTTGCATTTATGCCTTACAGGCCACTGTGTATGTGTGCGTATCTGTTGACAGGCTGAGGCAGCCTGCTCCGCAAAGCTCCGTCCTGCAAGTTAATGTCCAGTCACTGCCGTGGCCACTCAACCCCTCAACATTGCAGCTGGAGCCAGCAACAGTGATGCTCACCTTCCACCACATTTTTTTTTTCTTTCTTTTTTCAAAAGCAGCTGCTCGTGGTCAGCACAGAAGAAAAGTAGTGATGTCCAGGTGATATGAAGAGTCCTGTTGTGGTTCAGGCAGGTCTGTGTGAGACAAAAAACACAGCAATTCCTCATCTGTTTGTGGAAGTTCAGTCTCAGCCTGAGCAGGTCAGTCTTGTTATCCAGAGCAGGTCAGTTGTTAGCCCTTAGCTTGGTTATAAAGTCAGCTCTCTTCCCCTCTTCTGCCATTAGTAGCGCTACTGTCTCCCTCGACTCTGCTGTTTCCTAAATGTGGTGTATTTTAGGAGTCCAGACCTCATTCATGCTGGCTTGACATCGGATTCCAGTCCTGCGTTGTGGTTCCTCAGAAGACGTAGGCCACCAGCGCTGTATTTCAGCCTCGGTGTTTTACGTAAGCTGCTTGCAAAAGTACAAAAAGGGAGCCAACTGGCTGGGAGCCGAGAAGCCGTTGCACCACTGTGTCCACTACCATCTTAATAGAAGCAGTGAAAAACGAAATGAGCTATGGTGACGAGAAGTTGAGAAAACAAAGTTTGAAGAAAGACTGACTTCTTCAAATGGCACATCATTGACTTGTCTGGCCTTTTTCAGCAGCTTGATAGGAAAAAAAACGTATTTAAAAAATAACACTGGCAACTCATGATGAGATCATTGTTGAGAACCTACTGTTGTCCAGACCAAGAGCATCCCAAGGCCAAGACTTTGAGGGGACATGACCAAGTCAAGACCTTGAAACTGTGGCGTCAACACTTTAGGCGACTGCTCTAGAGTCCCACAACACTCAGAACCATTTCCCTGACTCGGTTGTATTATACAGCCTCTGTGTGCTTTACCTGTGCTTAAACCTTCATTTTCGTAAAAAGAGAGGTTTGCACAGAAAGTTAAACTTCAGCAGACATTGCCCTGAATCTGTCTTATTTGAAATCTTTCTAATTTGAGGCACAAGGCTGTCATCTGCCTTAATCTTTCATCACAAGAAGGATTTTGTTAAGAGTAGATTTTTTTGTTAGAGTCAGAGCTGGAAACAACTCACTGATCTTTGATCCACAAACTTTCACATAATTATAATTTAAAAGTAATGAATATGATGCCAAATGAAAGGCAGACTTTCAAGGTTGTACATGGATACATGAATAACACATTTCAAGGCTTTCCAGTCATCCTCTCAGTTTAACATAATAATCCTGGTCAGGTGAAGAATTCAGATGTCTTTTGTAAATCCTATTAGACTGTCAACAAAGTATAAAGAAGAAATTCTTCCCTACGAGTACAATTAACAGCAAAAATTCACCGACAGAATGAATTATTAGATTAAACCATCTCTTAACACTGCCATGGAACGATACATATAAACAAACGCAAGACTGTACTCCTTCACATTCACATACATGACAAGCATTTTTCACTTATCTGCATAGTGACTTGAATATTTCCTTTGTCTGGGAGGACAGGAAGGAAGGACAGCCACTTTGTCACTGTCAATCTCCACTGTGCTCCACATCTGCTGAGGCGACTCTTTTATCAAGCAAATGTAGTCACTCGGCTCTGAAAGAAACTATTGTATTCCTCGATGCTGTACATTTGAACGGCGGATGAACCTTGTGTTACTTCTGCCATCGGCTGCATGGACAACATTGCTTTTGATTTGGGTATATGGGCGCCGCTGAGTCAGCATGGCGGTCCAGCGATCATTTATCAACACATCAAACGAAACCCAAGACAGCTGCAGACGTTCATGTTAGCCCTGCAAAATCTCATGATAACATACAAATAGTATCAGACGGGGTAGTATACCATGTGCAGCTCTGACTTCACTGTGGTACAGGTGTTTACACCAGTCAGATACCTGAGGGTCCCTCATGAATCTATACAAAAAATATTACAAAGTGTGTGATAGACTTGACAGGGCGGCGTATAGATATACTGTAGACTTGAAGAGGAAAAGATCAAGAAACATCAAACTTTTATGACATCAAAGCATAAAAGACTGATCCTTTTGCTTATCAGCCGAACGTCTTTCCCCAGGCTCCACCTTTTTTTTTTTTTTTTTGATACCGTTACTATTTATTTCCTTCATGCTCATGTGCTCTAACGTCTGATCATATTGCACAGTAGATTCACGAGCGTTACATCTTTTTACAGCGCGAAATGCCGCCTGTAGCACAAACACCATCGGCCACTCACTGTCTGTGTCTCCCAAACACAAAAGGTTTTTCCTCAGTTTGTAGTAACTGCTCACAGTGTTTTTAAACACTTCCTCTCAGACAGAGGATTACTGTTTTAGAAAGAAAATGTGCGTTTCAAAGCAACATATCTCATCAAATCTGGGCTCTCGGTTGCCGACCACGCTCCTTTTAATTCTGTGAACTTGTGGTTTGATGAAGCTTAGTTAATATCAACCGGAACAAAATTTGCATGCAGCTCCCAAATTAGTTCCAGATGCACGGTGCAATGAAGCTTAAAGCTTGCTCAGAAGCTTTGACACTGTGCGTTTACTCATCAAAGATAACATAAACACTTGTTTCTCAATTCTGATAGTGCAGCCTCAAATATAACTCAACCCATTTATAGACTCAATAACAATGATGGCATGGTAGAGCAGTGGTCGGGAGTCTAACATGTCTTTCCTTGTTAGCAACAATCTCTTTGGAATTTAATTGTTTTCTCTTAACCTTAATAAGTCACTTGCATGAACTCTACCTTTCTCCATTCCACACATTTAAGATAATTAGTGATTTCATATTATCTATAGGTTTAAACATATGTGTTTGTGTCTTTTGTTCTATAAAACATTTGATGAATTGGCAACTAGGAGAATGCTAATGACAATCAGGTCCAGTTTTAAGGACACGACCTCATAGGAAACAGGATATACTCATTAAGTTTGTGTTTGCAACAATACCACTTTTTTTTAAAAGAAGAGCGCAAACATGAGAACCTTTAGCTGCTTGCTGATATTGAGTGCTTATTAAATACCATCAAGCCTAATTCATACCACAGAAATAATATACAAAGATTATGCACACATTCTCCACCTCGCTGTTAATGAGCATATCAAAAAAAAAAAAAAAAAAAAAAAGAGCTTATCAGTCTATGATCATGTTTAGCATGTGGCATTGTTGGTGTGTGAGCCCCAAAAATCTTTTAGCAGGTAGCATGTAGCACGGCTCAGAGTTAAACGAATAAGCGACTTTGGGCTGACTCTGCTGGTCCAAATGTGTCTGGTGACAAAGTTGGTGATGTTTTATGAAATAGCTCTCCACCTTCTCTCTGCCTTTCTTTCACCGTTCTCATTACTATTGAGGAAACTCGTGCTTGCAGGTGGCGTTTGTGATGCTCGACATCACATAGTTGCATCAGGAGTCTTTTTCTGAGTACTTGGTGTATCGGACCCGATACTTTACACTGGTATTACAACGGTGCATCTCTTGACAAGAGTTTTCCACTAATAACTCAGAGACCCAAAGATTTTAAAGAAACAAAGAAAAACTAGGGAGGAAAACTGTCTTGGGCAAGAGTTATCTGGAAATAACTCTGTCTGTGTCATTTACAGTTCAGTGCTGTAAATACTGCATCATCCACTTGCCCTGTCTTTGAGGGGTTTTCATTATTGGTATTAGCTATGCTATTGTGAAATTCCTGCAAGAAATTTGAAATCATTCCTGCCTTTGGTCACGGTTTTTGGTGGAGGATGTACTGTAGATGTGTTGTATTGTAAAAACACCATGGTAGTGGTGACATACCAAATCCTTTATGTGATCTACTAGAAATGTTTGTATCAAAGAGGTGCAGAATAATAATGCACGCAAATCACTGATGCACCAAGTATTGAATAATGTTATGAGCCTAGTGCACGGTGCTTTAGTTAGTGTGTGATAGATTATTCTTAGTAGATCACCTCCAAAAGGCACATAACTTGACAGTGCAGTCTATTTGCACTTATAGTCCAACAATACACTATAAATATTACCCTTGACGAGTACACAGACCTTTGTACGGACGGACAACCAAATTGAATTGCTATTTTCGGGTGACTCCCAACTACAACACTGTCTGGTTCTTCTGGGGGGTCATGGCACTCCGGAGGCCGCCGTTTTTGTTATGGTCTGTCAAGTTGTGCATGTGCAGAACAACAATTTACTATGGCAGTGGTGCGCATGCAAATTTGTTACATTTCAGAGAAGTTGGATTTTCAATTAATTCAAAACGTTGTGCCTTGTGTGGCTTTGAGCACAGCAAACTGACACCCAAAACACAATGTTGTCTTCCGTTGTCTAGGCCTGAGTAAATCAAACCCTTGATTGCATTCCTTTGCAAAACTAACAATAATATGAGAAGAAGTCAACTATTTTATACCCATTGAATGAAGAGCATCATCTGAGATGCCGTCATTGGCTCTGCTTGCATGTAGAACTCTATTGAGGATCACAGAGTGTTGTCGCAGCACATGTTTTGTCCTTGCCTTCCCAGCACAGTAGAATCTACACTCAGTGCATGTTTTGACTTGTGTATCAAAATGAAACACGTCGTTTCCCCTGATACACATCAGGTCAGCAGCAGAAGTAACAGCTACATGGACTGCAGGACGCGGGGGATTTGACTGTCCAAATTGCAGAGAAACATGAGCAGAAACCGAGCCAAAAAAACACGTATCACCTACAGAGCAGCCCCTAATAAGTTGATTTTCCTGCTTGACAGATGTTTTTTTTTTTGTTTGTTTTTTTTTTCTAGCAAGTAATCCTCATTACAGGTACTGCAAGAAAAGCACCTCCAGCAATCATTTACATAGCGGTCTTTTGGCACTTCACCTGGAGGCAGACGAGACGCTGCGTCACCAGCAATACTTGCAGCAGTACCCACATCCTCGTCCAGTGCTGCTCTGCTCCGGCCTTTCAGCGAGAAACCCTTTTTATCCATCTGCTACCCTGCGTGAAAAGAAAGCTCAGCGTGAGTGGAGCATGGCAGTACACAGCAACCAAACAAACAGAATGCCAAGTGCTCATCCACAAAGTTAAGAAAAAAAAAATGTTGCTCTTTATCGTGCACGATTCATCACTTTTTACTGTCGAACTTGAACTGATTATAAAGAAGATTCCTCCAAATGAAGTCATCTATTAATAATCCAGTCTTCTAAGAGAAGTAAATCCAAAAAGAAAAGAAAAGTTATCAACTGAAATGTGAATTCAAATAAGGGCCTGCTCTGATGTCTGGACTATATTAACACTAATGATCTCTATAAACCCACAGCAGTCATTGGATTCTTTATCCTTTAGTTTCCCCTTGAGACTCTGTTTTAGAAACTTTTAGACAGTTAGCCTAGTAAATCAATACAAATGCTATCAATAGTTAATGGCCCCTGTTAGAGTAAGCACAGTTCCTTCTGTTCTGGGCTTTCAGGGGTATTGACTTGCTGCTCTGTATTTCAGCCATGTTATTGCAATAAGGCAGTGTTTTGTCTTTTCTTTGCTGGGTTTTCTACTTTGTGTGTGGCAAGTGCACTTCAAGGACGTTTTCAGTCATAAATTCTCATGCAGACACACATTTGATATCAAGCCAGCAAGCAAAAACAATAATGGCTCCACCCGTTCCCACGGTGGCACAAATAAATAATCAGGAGGCAAATTGAAAAAAAAAAAAAAAGTTTGTTGAATGTGTGCATGGCATGCGTTTTGTTGCTCACGCTCCGGGAGAACATATGCGCTCACTGGCATGTGCATCAATCTGGCCTTTATGAAGACTATTAAACAGACCCAGATGGGTGGACTGCCTCCCCAAACTGAGAGCTTTTCCTTGTGTTCTTCCTTTTTGTTTGCCTCAACAGCGTTTACAGCTCCAGATCGTTGTTGTTCATCGGTAATGCGCTAAACTGATGCGTGATAATGGCCCTTGTGGAGTGTCGGCGAATGCACGGAGTGATGCTTTCTGACACTAATTGTTCTTTCATCTTAAGCAGCGGCGGCGTCTTCGGCAATCTCCAAAGCCTTCCGTAATGAGGCTTGTGTTGGCGGGAGGAGGAGGAGGAGGGGGAGGAGACAGTAAGCTGACTGATGACATTCTGACGCTTTCTGTCATGAGTTTATTTATTCACTTGTTTATTTATTTCTCTAATCGCTCACAAATTATCATAGGATTATCTTCTCCACCCTCCCCTGACCCGTCCTCATTATTGTCGGCGAGGTTGTTCCGCCTCGTTCCCTGCGAGAACATCTGCAGAAAGAGGAGGAATATGTGTTCCACTGGCTGGCTCCGGCCATACTTCATAAAGTGGATTGTGAGATAACAGCCATGAGATTAAAATCCAAATTGCTTGACCAAGCAGAAATAACTACATAATTGACTGGAGTTGACCTCGTGCATGAGTGGAGTCTGCCTTGAGAGAAGTGTGGCTCCTACACAGCCCCGTGCTTATTTGTGTTCCCATGTCAGACTCATTGTAAGAGTGACTTTAATTACAGTCACTCTTTTGTGGTAAAGCATGTTGCCGTTGTTACCATAATCGGAGCTCAAGCATTTCTGTGACAGAGCAGGAAACAAACAACCTGTTACAAATCACACTAGTCACTAATTATGCAGCACTGAGCCTATAAAAACTGTCATGTAAACATTATTATCCGATTACCTTAATTGCAGTTGAGCCATAATAAGATTAAGCACAATCCAGTAAATGCCTCCTCTCTGTCTCTGCTCACTACTTGGGTTTATTTTGACATGTGAAAGTACGTTCAGGCGGATGTATGTAAACTAGATTATTGGAGAATCCGTGTGTCCTCCAAATGCAGCTGGGCACCACGAGCTGATTCATCCCGGTAATTTGCATACTGGAAGTGGGCTCATTAAGTGTCAGACGGTCGAGGCTTTTTCTCCCCATTGCTTGTTGTGTTGTTGTGCTGAATGTTGTCAACAAAAAAAAAAAATGCTGTTTTGCTTGCAAAATATACAAGGCTTTTCAGTGGGATGTGAGGCATTGTGAATCAGGCAGCAGGTGGAAGGAAGCATGTGTACGCACACCCACGCACACAGATGATGTGAATACACACATGCAGCACATCAGGTATTGGCCATACCACAGCAGGGGCTTGTTAAACAAGTGTGAGGTATAGCTAGTCCTGTATACCAGTGACTTGCAACAGTTTCTGTTTTCCCCCCCTTAGAGCCCCCCAGACTACCTCTAATATATATGTATATATATATATATATATATATATACATATATATATATATATATATATATATATATATATATATATATATATATATATATATATATATATATCCAACCTGCTCCACGAGTGTCTTGCCCTGGTTGCCCTGGTTCCACAACAACTGACGTGGACCTTGTTGACCCGGGCAACGTCCGAGCCGGTATGACTCTTTCATGTATGGTTTCACTCATGCTGAGGTGTAGACATGTATGTGTTAAGGGCCTTGTCCAAGGGCCCAACTGGATTACCACACGCCCTGACCGGGATTCTAACCCCCGACCTCCTGTTCCGAAGTCTGTGTCCCTAACCACTAGACTATCCAGCCACACAAAGAAGCCCCAGAGACAGTACAGCACATCACAGCAGGGTTTAAGATGCTGGCAGGCAAGGCATACATGGAACGACGCAACCAGGTAGCGGGCATAGTGTACAGGAACATATGTACCGAGTATGGACTGGAGGTCCCAGGGTCAAGATGGGAGACACCTCCAAAGGTGGTCGAGAACAATCGAGCCAAGATCCTGTGGGAATTCCAGATCCAGACTGACAAGCAAGTGATGGCCAATCGACCTGACATAGTGTGGTGGATAAACAGCAGAAGACAGCTGTGGTGATAGATGTAGCAATCCCAAGTGATGGCAACATCAGGAAAAAGGAGCACGAGAAGCTGGAGAAATACCAAGGGTTGAGGGAAGAGCTAGAGAGAGTGTGGGGCGTGAAGGTGACAGTGATACCAGTAGTGATCGGGACACTGGGAGCAGTAACCCCCAAGTTGGGAGGATGGCTCCAGCAGATACCAGGAACAACATCTGAGAGCTCTGTTCAAAAGAGCGCAATCCTGGGAACAGCTAAGATCCTGCGCAGAATCCTCAAGCCTCAAGCTCCCAGGCCTCTGGTAGAGGACCCGAGCTTGAAGGAGACAGACACAATACCGATACATATATATATGTATATATATATATATATATATATATATATATATATATACACACACATATATGTACACATACATACAGGGTTGGGGAGTAACAGATTACATGTAACGCCGTTACGTAATCAGGATACAAAAAAATTGTAACTGTAATTGGTTACAGTACACGCAAATGATATGTAATCTCGTTCTGATAAAAACACGGATTACTGAGCGGGATTACTTTTGAAAATCAGACGGAATATAACAGCAACAACTGACATCCGCGCCATATACAAACATTCTGACACTTTACAGCACTTTACAGCACAAACTCACATCGTAGATCTGTAAACAATAGACACCGTAGACATATAAGTAATAAACGCAACATCAACCGCTGTCTTGGAGCAGCCTCCCGCTCTGTTAAAAATGGGATTCTCTTGTGATATGATAGCTCGACACAACTGACAGACTTCAGTGCATTTCATCAAGAAAGCAGATGGCAACATGGAGATGACAGAACTATATGACACGCGACATGCGCACAAAGACCTAATAAAGCTAAAGTCACTTTTCAACTTTTCAACAAATATATTACCAGTACTGGGCATTTTGATTTGCAAAATAAAATCCACATTGCAGATCTGCACACCACTTGAACTCATTACTATATTTTCTAAGTTGTCTCATTAGCATGTAAAAACAAAGAGACATAACTGAGTATAAGAAAAAAACCTGATTGTCCTCCAATTACTTCTAAACGGCTCCCCACATGTCTATGACTGCTTTAATTGGGTTTCAAGGAATAATCCAATCATGGTCTCCATCATTACAGTGGGAGCAGGCGTGGTGGTGGCAGGTGAGCCCATAGCCGTAATGCCACACTTCTGCAGGCGGCCATGATTGCTCCAAGGGCGCCTCTTATTACCCTCCTCTTAGCGGAGGAATCACTTAATAAGAGAGGGAAATCAGTTAATACTTTAGAAGGAAACGACTGAAGTTGGAGAGAGGAAAGGACACTGGGTCCCTTTTTTTTTTTTTTTTCATTGTTTAAGCCATCCATTGTTGAAATCGATTGTTGCGCTTTAGTGATTCCCTAAGGAGCCATTTAAACTGAGTTAGCTGTGGGCTGCACCATGAGCTGCTCCTCTGTCCCACTCTCTCCTCTCGCTTTCTCATACACACACACGGACACACGGACACACACACACACACACACACACACACACACACACGCGCAGTCTTGTATTTCTATCCTTGTGGGGACCGTCCATTGACTCCCATTCATGTCTAGCCCCTAACCCTGACCCTTACCCTAACCCTAACCCACACCACAACAAAGCCTAACCCTAAAGAAATGTTTTTGCACTTTTACTTTTTTCAGTAACAACAACATGGTCAAGAAAACACTGTTTCTCCTACTTAGGACCGGAAAAAGGTCCCCACAAGGCACGTCGTTTCACATTTTGCTATCCTTGTGGGGACATTTGGCCCCAACAAGGATAGAAATACGAGAACGCACACACACACACACACACACACACACACACACACACACACACACAACGCCACTGGCTAAAGGTGTTCTTAATGGGCCAGAGTTTGATTCCCCTTCAAATATCTGGAGATATACAGTTTCTAACCAGAAAAGCGACCCAGGAGAAGGATTCATTTCCCCCGACTAAATAAATCCTCTCAGCTCCCACATACACAACGTTTTCAAGTGAAAACGTAAAACTCTAGTTGCATTTCAGGTGTCTGCTTACACAACGGTGCTTGGAACAATGAAACATTTGCATGTGTTCCCTGGGTGTAGTAAATGCTGCTTCTTCTCATGCACAAGTAGATGGACAGTAACAGGACTTCAGAGCGATCCAGCCTCATCTGTCCATCGAATGTCCGTCTACTCGCCATTGTAAATGTTTACAGCATATTGTTCTCTGTATGCATGTTTGGGTGTTGTTATAAAAACAACCAACAGCACCACCAGTGGCCCAACATGAAAACTACACAGTTTTAAGCGTTTATGCTGTTTCCCTTTAAAACACCATAGTTTTAGGAATGTTGTGTGAACACAAAACTTTTCTGAAATGAAAATCCAACACTGATGCGTTTACACTCGAAACATTGCCATGTGAATGGGTGCTTGGTTACTTTTTAATCCTTTGTGTGTACGCATGTGTGCGTGCTTGCAAACGCTGATGCCACATTATTCCCATCACCTTTCCACACGAGTTTGTTTTGGCAAAATCTGACAGCCATTCTCGAAATCTGTTTGTGAAACTTGACGCTGCTTACCAGTCCCTGTACAACAACATTCTGTATGTACTCAAAAACACACTCCGCATAGTTAGCGTATGGGCTGCTGCCTGGTGATTAAAATGTTAGAACCATCAGCTTGCTGCTTCCCTGCCCTCTTCAGGGCTTTTTTTAAGAGAGCATTTGTACCTAACCACAGAGGTTCTCATACCCCGGGATTAATTAATAGTTTAGCCAGGCCGACACACTTGCAAACATCATTTAGTATGGAGAGAGGGATACAGAGCAGGTGTGAGCGGGGCAAGCAAGGGGTGGGTGGACGAGTTGCAAGGGAAATCAGGGGAAACAGCCAGAGACTGTGAGGGTGGGGGGGAGTCGACTGGAGAGAAGTCTTTTAAGTTGGGAAGAGAATGAGACTGAGAGAGAGAAAAGACACGGAGAAATGTGTGTCTTCACAGAATATAAGTCAAAAGAAATAATAAGCAGCAGATCAAGTCTCTGCTTTGTTGGATTTGTGGACAGATTCTATCTGCTGTGTCGGCCACAGCACATCAGGGAGGTGCTGGCTGGACCAGGCTGTGCATCCACTGTGCCTCTGCTCCTCTTATTGATCATGTCAGCCAAGCCTGTTCCGAGGCAGCCTGACACAACGCTATGTGTGTCTCCATTGTTGTCTGGCTCCATCCGCACACGTTTGCATATCATTCATTTGATGTGCGATTGTGTGCCTGTAGGAGCTCTACTAAGCGTGTGTGTGTGTGTGTGTGTGTGTGTGTGCGTGCGTGCGTGCGTGCGTGCGTGCGTGCGTGCGTGCGTGCGTGCGTGCGTGCGTGCGTGCGTGCGTGTGTTTAAGTATAACTGTGCCACTGCGTGAACTTTCAATTACTAATAACTTTAATGCTCATAGCTCCCCAGAGGCTGTGATCAGTCATTGTCACCAATAAAGACAGGCCAGTTTGTCAGGAAGCACCCACAAGCCCCGGGGTCTGGTGGCGGCAGCAGCAACTGCAGCAGCAGAGGAGGTTCCTAATCGGAGCTGCTTGTACCTCAGAAGCTGGCTCAGCCTTTATTCCTGTTATGCAATTACCGCTTTCCAATGCTTGGTGGATCAAGGCCCACTGAGCAGCAGAGGTGGGTGAAGCAGAAAAGATATACTGCATATGGCTTCCTCAGATGGAGAGCCACAACAAGCCCACGCTTTCATAAGTTAAGGAAGTCCAATTTGTGTACCTTCATGCAAAGAAAGAAAATCGGTCTTCGACTGATGCAAGATAACTTTCCCACTCCAAAACATATAGGCTGTACAAATCATTTCAGAACACACTCGCACAGTCTGGTGGCTAAAGCTTTGATTTGTTGACATGGCTCCAAGCCAGCTGGGTTCACGTCTCGTTTTGGGGAAGAATAGTGTTTTCAGGCTACTTGTATGAGAGGGCATGGCAAAATGAGATTTCACAGCTGTGGATGGAGAGGCCCTTTTAGTATCCCAGAGGAAAATAGAAAGTGGTTTGGAAACCCGTGCAGAAAGTACACTGTCCATCCATCCATCAATCCATCCATTCATCAGGCAGCATGAAGGGTCACAGAATTAAATTCTGCAGACTGATTGATAGTACGGCCGCAGAGTGGTTGTTACTCCAGTTGGCTCCAGTGATCAAACTGGGCTGCTTGAATATTGATCGCCTCATTCCACTTATTCATCTTTTCATCTCAGAGCCCGCTGACCGGGGTTTAGCAAAGCCTTGGGGACTGATGGATCACACTGCTTTGTTTTACAACGCTCACACTTTGGCCGATTATTCCACGCTGTGCGCTCCATTGTTACTTCTGCAAAATGAGCCTTTATTCTCAGTTCTTGGTTTTCCTTTTCGCTAACAGAATAAATGGTCATAAATTGTCAGGAGATCCAAATAGAATCTGGCAAAAAAAAGAAAAGGTGGAAGTCATTAGTTTTGTTGACTTGTGAAATATTCAAGCTGCGGTTAAGCTTTATGCAGTAGTGTTGTATTAACAATGCTTATATTCTTTGTGTGTAATGGGATGCGGGTGGCTCACGACGACAAATCCAACCTCTACAAAAAGTGTTTTCCTGTCTCTTTTGGTATATGGTTTTGGTTTTTAGTCTCCAGTTCTCATTTTTCATTACTATCTCAGTGCTGTCACGAGCATTTTGCTGAAAACAGTTCTTTGCTGTTTTCAGCAAAAAAAAAAAACAAAAACAGAAAAAAAGAAAAAAAACAGTCACTGTATTGTAGATCCACTCTGCACCAAAATACAGTTTGTAGCAAACTATTGAAAAGTGAAATCAGATCAAGACCAAAGTCAGACACTCATAATTAATCACAAAGACCAGCCCAGCTTCAGATAAATCCCCACAGTGTTTCATGTCTGCTGAATGTGAATGCAGTTGTTTATCATATCAGTTGCATGAGCTGAGACTTAATAGCGTTGTTTACATCGTGCTTTATAATCGACGTGTGATGTCAAGCATCTTTATTACAATTAGGGCGAGCTGAATCTGTTAAAACGGTTGCATAATGTTGTTTGTTAACCTTGTGAGGACAAAATAGTTTTATGGTCGGACTCCGGTTAGGATTTAGTTGAGTTTTGGCTCAGGCCCGAGGTTAGGTAAGTAGTAATTAATGTTGAGTCTGCGAGAAACAAACACCAGTCAGTGTAATGCACTTATGAAAACACAACATCTGTCTGTGTGTGTGTGTGTGTGCTCTGGTCTTTTACTGACTGAAATGCAGACTGATCCATGTAGACTTAGTTGGGGCTAAAATTACATTTTGAGGGTGAGGCTGAGGTCACTGTATTGACAATCACAAGTAGTACTGACGTTCCTGGAAGGCAGGGATTCTTTATTGAATGCCCAGTTATTCATTTAGTCACAAACACCCACATTAAATTCAACCTCTGAACTTTTCCATCAATAAAATCATTCATTAGGTGGACTTCACTGCCTTGAAAGAGGCTCATAGCATCCGGTGCTGATCTGTTCTTTCTTTTTGTTATCTCCCCTCATGGCGGCTCAACTCTAAAAAATCATCAGTTACATGACGCTCAAGTCTGTATTTGCCAGTGGAATTGGTGTGCTTTGTATGACTATAATTACAGATTTTTTATGACACAAAAGATTTGTGTGCATGAATACTTCTCACTTCCAGGTACAAGAAAATGAACAGCGACTGAAGACACGAGTGCCTGTCCGCATTCGAAGACATGGTTCCTGTTCTTTTCTGAATCAAAGAACACTTTCAGAAGCACCTGCCCAAGAGCTACCTCTGCATTACACTGAAATAATTGTAGCCATTACCAGACGTACTATCGCACTTTAGCAAACAGACAGTTTAACCTTTAGACTCAACGTACGTTCCTGGAAGCACAATTTTCTGTATTGGTTCCTCCCTGGGCGTTTAAAGTAACATCAGCTTTGCAAGGGGGGAATTATTAACACTACTGCTGAAGACGAAGGTCAGACGTCAGTGTCCTGCATGGCCAGTGGGAGTTTGTGCACTGTCGGTGTTCAGAAAATGCAACCTAGCCCATGAATAGAGCTTCTTCATGAATATGTTAATGAGTATACAGGATAATGCAAAGATGCTCGTATGGTCAGCTTGTAGTTGATGCTACAAACCTTGCTCAGATGCACCGGAGAGAGAGAAAACAATGCCTGTCAATGACAATAGGTAGGTCAAGTGACTATGAGCAGTAGCCAACCCTACAGGAGAAATGAACTCAACCCATGAAGTGCTTTACATATGCATCCTTTTCCCAGACACTTACAAATGGTGATGGCTGCCGTGCAAGACCGTACATCATTTATTGGGAGAAACTTGGCATTCAGTGTCGACTCCAAGGACACTTTGACAAATGGAAAGGCGGAACTGAGGATCGAACCGCCGATAATGGCATTGGAGAACAACCCACTCTACCACCTAAGCCATCAACAAAAACCCCCATGTTCCTGTTAGTGTCGATGATAAATAGAAAGCTTCTTCAGCAGGGTCAACCAATGGACGACCAGACAGGCTTCGTGTGAAAACACGATAAGTTTTGCATTTTCACTTCAGTGCACATGTGCAGTAGCAACATTTCAAAAGAGCTGCATATTCCCCTGCTTCTTTCGAGTCCAGTTTCAACAAGTTGCATTTTCTCCCATTTACACAGAGAAGGGGCCAGATCATTTTCGAAAAGTTCCACTTTCAGGGTCGTTTTCAAATAGGATTGGTTTTCAAAATCCAGACCACTGCTGTTGAGTAAATGAACACCCAAACCAAAAAGTTTCAATGTTTTAACTATAAAACGTTGTCCTGTGGATGAGGTCTTAATAATGTACACTCACCTGATTGAATGAAAATGCACAATTTGCTGTAACTTACTGGCGCAGGTTTAAAAGATGTTTGATAATGTAGAGAGTAACCAGTAATCTCACTCAATCCAAACACAGGCCTGTTCAGTAAGAGGGAGACTGTAATTTGACTGTACATATTGTGTGCGCATGTTTTTTAATCACCTGATGGAAACGTTATCTTCTTCTGTCTTGTTTGGCTCCATCCTCTAAAGCAGCTAAGGTGCAGAAGAAAATTGTTTCAACAATATTTTGGCAACTAGAAAATGTGTTTAAGAATTTGAAAAGGAGTGCTGTTTTTTCTTTAAAAAAGTGTTCGAAGAAGATTTATTAGACTTTGAAAGCATCACCTTTGTCAACGCAACATGTTTTTTTTTAATAAGATGCAAACAAAAGATGTGTCAGTCAGAGTTTGGAATTACTTCGAGTGTTTTGCTCGCTCTTTCACAGCATGGCTGTTGAAATCTATCCGAGATTTATTTTAGGAACCGAGGAGGTGTTCATTTATCTGAGCTGTAAACTGCTACTGTGTGGTTGTTTTCTCAGCAGCCTTCAACCCCGTCTTCTTCTGAAACACACACACACACACACACACACACACACACACACACACACACACACACACACACACACACACACACACATCAAAGAGCGGAGGTCTGACCTACTATACAGCTGCTTTAGTCCTCTAGAAAAAAAACGCAAACATCCCGGATAATCCTTGGACTTTTAATAATATGTGCTTTGCCGTGCAACTGCACTGAAGCATTATTTCACCACAGCTCGGCTTTGGCAAATCCAGAAAGGAGGCCAGAGGACACGGCTCGGAGTCTCCGAGAGTTGGAGTGCATGTGTGGTGGTCACACAATCAGCAAGCATCTCACTCTCCAACAACTTGAACAATCGATTTGTCTTTTGAATAGAGAGAGTACTTTAAGAGTGGAAGGAGGAGATGATATTTACAGTAGAATTTACATTGAAATGAAGGCAACAGAGAAAGAGAGAGAGGAAAAAATGAAGTTGGCACATAATACTCAGGAAGGAAAAGAGAGAACAGGGAGGGAGTGAGGGGACGGCAGGTGGACAGAGGTTGTGCTCGAGTTCACGTCTCCAGAGCCATAATCAGCATTCCCTGTACTCCGACCTTTGACCTCACTTTAAATTAAACGGACAACACGTTGCTTTTCCCTACCTCTGAGTCCTCATCCGTCTTTATTCTCCCAATCTCATCATTGACTCCCGGCTCTCAATTCCTGAGTACTTCCCATATTTCATTGTGGCTGTGTGTGTGTGTGTGTGTGTGTGTGTGTGCGTGCGTGAGTGTGTCAAGAGTCTTTACATGCAGTAATTGGGGTTATCTCCATGGAGGATTGTGTAAGTGACTGCGGCTGTTATTCTATTCAAGCACAAATTCGGCGTAGAGAACATTAGACCTGACTAAGTATCCTAAATGATACAAATGGACTCGGAGGGTATGACCATTTGAAACTAATTTAAGGCCGCTGTAATACTTTTAATTACCAGCACTTTTGTTTTGTGGGAACAAAAACGCTGCAGTTGTCGGTGTGGGATTGGACTGCAGTTTGGGAAACTTTAGCTTCAGTGCAAGGATTTTAAAAATTGCCCTTTTTTATGCACCCAAGTGCTTCCTGTGTAAACAATGCGAAATTGAAGTTAACATCAAAAACTGCGACCAGGGTTCTGTTGTTTCCCTGTATTCACATTTACTTTGCACAGATTACAGTCAAGGAAGAGTTTGATTTGGGTTTTTTTTTTTTTAATATATACAATTACTGCTGCTAAATGACTCACGTTGATTGAAGCTTATCAAGAGTGTTTGTAGCTACACAGTATTCGAGTACTGGCGTGTTACTAAACGTGTAAATATCATGACAGGCCTGCAGAGGCACGGCGGACTGTTGCCTGTAGCGCTTGTCGCTCTTCCAGTCGGTTGGGTTATTTAATTAGTTTATAATGAAGGGCTTTTGGGGATAATATGAAGGCCTAGTTATTACAAAAGTCCTGACTGGCACTGTCTACTCGTGTTGATAGTAAAAAGCTGTTCATATGTTTAAAGAGGCTCCGAAAGGTAACAATCATTCATCACTCCAATAAATCAAATTTATTCAGATCGCCAACATCTCTTCAATTCCTGTTGATTTTGATTTAATTTAACATTTAAAAGCCAGTTTATACTTCTCTGATTATTCTCTCACTAAGTTTTATTTATTTATTCTTTTTTTTTTTTTTTGGAGTGAATTACTATGTTTGTTGAATTTTGTTGAAGAGTCACACCTGTTACAGTGCTGCAAATTGCATGCTTTTCATTTATGGAGTCAGTAACTCATGAAGGCTGCCAGGTGCCCACAGGCTGGTTCACTACCTTTGAATTAATTAAAAACCAAAAGAAAAAAAAAAAAAAAAAATGAGAAAGTTTACTTTCTTAATCCGATTGGGGAAACTAGTTCTTTGCATTTTACCCATCCTGTTCATATATGACTAAAGATATTAGGAGCAGTGCACTGCTATAGTGCAACGCCTATATGAGGATCTGATGGGGGTCAAAGGTCAGCAGTGGGATTTGAACCCACTTTAATTTGTATAATCTGCAGAGTCAGGCTTTCCACAAAGATGAATAGATATTTTTAAATGTAAAATAATATCTTGATCTTGACAAGTTGTTTCAGTCCTAAAGTAAAATGTAATAATTGATGCAGAGCATCGTTGATCGTTATTTATGGTTTGCAAAAAGATTGCTCAATCAGTGTGAACAGAATGTAATTCTATTTTCAGTAAAACAAAGGTTAAATAATGAAATTGCCATGTTTTTCTGGGTTAGCGTATCAGGATTGTATTTTTCCAGACTGTTTTCATGTTGGCATGGATTATGACTTCGTCGTGAGAAGATGGGCATTTCATGTGGTAGTTTTTATTTGCACATGTGGATATTAAACATGAATGTTTCTTTAAGAAAATCGCTCGGTGCATTGCTACCTGTGCGGTGTCGGACTTGAAGCTTTTCCCACAACAGCCTCTCACAGCGTGTTTCTTTAGAGGTGTAGCTCTGCCATTTATAGTGGTTACCGCTGAGAGGTCCTAAATAACTTTTTTAAGCCCTGAATGCAGCACAGATAGTGGTGGGACCAGGCATTGTGTTTATCGCCACTGCAGAAGAATAAATCTCATTTATGTCATTTTTCCGCAAGCGCTTATCACTCTTGCCAGCGCGAGTGCAACCAGCAGCCGGGTGGAGGAAGCACAAGCTGAAGCGACAGTTAGCCTGCGGGGGTGGAAATGCACCTGAAAGACCTGCAAGTTTGGTCTCTTTCCTCGGGCTTGGAGCTGAAGCACATTCACACTCAGCTCATGTTGACGAAGTCTTCAAAACCACAGATTGTGTCACAGGCAGCTTCTCAGACCCAATGATCCTCACAACAATTGCCAGAATCTGAGGTGACGTTACTTGTTATTCGTTCCGAATACAAAACTAGAAGGTTTTCGCCTCTCAAACATAGGCTTGGAGGGACTTTTTCAGACATTACTGCATCTACTTGGCGCTCACTGAGAAGGCCTATAATGGCAGGGTGAGGTGCTCGGATGAACACCTGGCAATGAGCAGTCCTCACATTTACAGTCCTTTAAATATGTTGGAAAACATTTCGGTAAACCTGTCCTGTGCAGTGAACCTGCTCAAAATGCAAATACATTTGATCTGTCAGTGATCTGTTCATTCCTTCAGTAACTGGAAAGGAACAGCTTTCTCAAACCTGGTGTTCAACTGTCTGATCGGAAAACGTGGGAAACGCTCTGCAGGTCTGGTCTTTATGCATAAGCTGTTCTTCTTTTTTGTGATTACTCTATAACATAAGTATTTAAGCCTGTGAAGTGGATTCAAACCACTGTCGTAACCTAGAGCGCTGGTGCCAAACAAACACAGAAGCCCTGTTTTATCGTGTGCCACAACTGATATACAGAGACTCCAGTGTGAAATAATAATCCTCTCTGCTGTTTTTATGAATCTCTAAATGTGTTTTTTTTTATTCCTAATCTGTAATAAGGTTGCCAATTCCCATATTATTGAACCCATAAATGTTGAGTGAGAATCTTTCGGCATTCCTTTTATTATAATCAACAGAGTAAGACGTCCTCGTGTTTGTCTTGTCTTTTCTGAGCCCTCCAGCATAATTCACTGAGCTCCCGGCTTCATGTTATATCAGATTAACAATGAAAGCCACTGGAAACTGTTCACAGCAGGCGACTTGTGGTAATTATAAATCATCTCTCTCCCATTTGACAGTTCCTTATTGGGGATGTGTATCATTTGGGTAACAGTGTTCCCCTTAGCCTTCTGATTAAATAATTGTAGCAGCATTTATACAAATTCAGTCGACATGTAATGAAATTAAAAGATTCATGGTTGGTTGGTGAGTTGTAATCCTTTTATTTTGTATTACAGTTTTTCTTTCCTTCTTCTTGTCTGGCACAATTCCTATACCTCTTAGCCAACAAAACAAAAAGTAATGAAAAACAAAAGTCTGTTGTTCTGGGATGGCTCCATTGAGATAAATCTTAATTTCAAAGCAAATCTCTGCCTCCCAGAAATGTTTGTACAACTGAAAACCCAATCTGCTTTCCATCTGACCTCCATGTGTGTGGGAGGATAGGTGCAAGCATACATGCTGCAAGACATACTGCAGCTATGGCTCGTAAATTGGTCACGGGAACACACAAAATCCCCTGTGCGTGAGTGTTTCTGCGAGAATAATCTGTGTTTGTGTGCCACGTCTCCAGCACATGTTATTTCAAATTGAGAGATTGATTTTTCATAATGAAAAACAAAGGGTTTTTTGGGGGGGATAAAGGGGAGATGGGAAGGAGGGGAGGGGTGAAGCAGTGGCTGGTGGGTGGATGAATGGATGGATAGATGACACTTTTTCCCACATTTCTCTTCAGGCTGCCGGGCCGGTGATGGCTCAGAATGTAAAGCAGGCCCGAGGCCATGCATACCTTTCTGTATGTGTGCATTGTCTTTCAGTGTGTAGGTGTGTATTGATCGCGGCAGGGTGATGTTTTATTAAACAGAGGTGAGGACAGAGATGGGAATGTCAGAGATGCTGGGGTCCCTCACTGTTTGCTTTCAGTTAGCCTTTTCCTGTTTCTTTTTATTTGTTTTTTTTCCATTTCACATTCAGAATCTCTTCTTATTTCCTCAGCATCCATTCGTCTCTTTAATCACTCTCCAGCTCTCATCTCTTTCTTTACTTGCCGACATTTTTTTTTTCCTACTTCTTCACTCTTTCAACTGCAAGTTTCCAGCCAGATTACCATCCATCAATCGTCTCCACCAACTTCATCCAAGTCAGAGTTGTGTGGGCTGGAGCCGATCCCAGCTGACATAAGGCGTAGGGCAGGGCACGTTCTGAACAGGCTGCCAGTCTATGGCAGTGAAACACACAGTCATCCACAGAAATCAGCCCCTACTGCTCAGTCTGAATCATTAGTTTAACAAGCATTTGGATTGTGAAATGACGCCTCAGTGCCCAGAGAAATCCATGCGTGCTAGGAATAGCATGAAGCAAATCCGAAGCATTCACACAAAAATACGAACTGCTCTTCCACTGTTCCCTCGTGTCACGCTAAAATGGAGTACACTTCTCTACCGATGAACAGCCTCCAAAGCGCTTCGCAAGGTTAATCACATTAACCCATTCACACACACATTCACACTAATGGAGCGGCTCAGTCCAGTCTGAGCCTCGGTGTCGTCTTTCGACACTTTGACGTATGGACGGATGGGGAATTGAACCTTCTGATTGAGAAACAAGCACCCAACCAACTGAGCCATAGCTGCCTAATTGAGGACCTTTACAAAAAATAAATAAATAAATAAATAAAGATCCAGGTTTGTGTCGTAGAGGCTGGAGCCAGTCCTGAGATCAGTGAGATCATTCATTTAACCATCAAGATCAATTTTATCTTGAGTGGGTCAGATCTGTAAAATAGTGCCATAGTAACCTTTAAATTTAAACTCTAATGATCGTCTTTATTGTGACGCTATGTGTGATGAAAATGTCCGTATTTCACAGAAAATACAACAATTAATCCCAAAAATTACTACATTTTCATCACTCATTCAAACCTGGGAACTTGCATTCACAAGTTCACTTCTTTAAAGTCCCCCTCTGATGCTCTTTTGTAGCTGTTTTAAACTGTTCTGAGGAGTGTTTAAAATGTGATTTTGAAGTTTTCAGCCAAAACCTGAGCTGTTTTCCAGGACTCTGAACCTTCAGAGCTCCAGAGCCCATTAGCAATGTGCCTCTGGGTTGTAGGCAGAGTCAGCACTGCTCCGTATGCTGGAGACCAGATTGGAGCCCCTTGTGGGTCGATTTTGACCCACGTGCCATATGTTTAACACCACTGATCTCCATTGTCAGAAGAAAACAGAGAATCTATTGAAAGCTCATGCAGGCACAGACAGATCATGCAGACTTGACACGAAAAGCCCCGAGTCTGGAATGAAACTTGTGTCTTTGTGCTTTTAGTTGACAATAAACCCACGACTCCATCATGCCGCTCTGCCTCAAGACCATTTATCTTTATTTCTTGACTGTGCCACGAGTTCTGCTCTCTTATCTTACTTCTTTACAAGCAGTTATCTACTGTTCCCTGCAATATGCTCCTTTACTCAATATTTGTTCTACTCACTATGACTTTTCCTCATTGAAATCTTACACCTTAGTTCTTGTTTTTTAGTTTGTTTTTTTTTTACTCATCCTCCATCTCTCTCCCTCTCTTTTCTTCTCTTTTGTCTTTCTCTCCCAACCTTGAGCTCGTCCCCTCTCTCCACCTCTCCGGGGGAGAGCCAGCTGATAAGCCAGTCCGAATGGACATGCCTTCACGCTCTCCTCCTCGCTTTTCATTTCTGCCTCTCACTCCTCACGGTCTCTCAGGTCCCGCAGACCCCTGTGGACTCCATTTGCGAATCCCTGATGTCTCTCTATCCCTCATTCCCCATCTTCAACCTCTCCACTCATGTTCCCTCCAGTGTGGGAAGAGAGATAACACCGCATGTGTCCGTGGACTTCTTCATCTCTACACTTTCTTCCTCCTGACTCACCCACCATCCTCCTCACTCCCGGGGGAAACGCACGCACAAACAGTCATGGATAGGATTCTTTTCTGAACCCATGTGTGGAGAACCAGCAGAGGTAACCAGGCGGACTCTTCTGCAAGTTATTTCCCTGCTTGCCGACACGCAATTTAAAGCCTAAACACCCGGTAGTATTATCTGGACTTGTGTGTGTCTGTATCAAGTCCGTCCAAGCACTTTGCTTTCCTCTTTCTTTTCCTCTCTTTTACTGTTAGCCTGAGAAGACAGAAGGGATGTGTGTGTGTGTGTGTGTGTATGTGTGTGTGGGGTCTCTGACCAATACTAAAGAGTGAAAGGGGTCAGGACGGGTGACTTGTAGGAGAGCTCATCAACCGGTCTGGTCACAACCTTTGAGATGCAGCTTTCAGTCACGCTCACCCAGGCTGGACACTCGAACCTCACCTCTCGCTCTCATCACCTGCATCTTTATCACCGAGATTCCCTTTCATTTCCGCACAAGTGTACAATCCAAAGAGTCAATTTCACTTTTTCATAGGTTGTCTTTGAACGCACAGAGTCAAGAGCCAATTTGTTCGGTTTACCTATTCAGTGTAAAAGAATCCAGCGCTGCCTTTTCAGGGGCTTTTCGTACTCTGCATTCTCATATAAGGTAATGGGTCAGAAATGCCTTAATGTCATGCAAGTCTCATTTGGACCAACAATATTTTTTGTGTTGTTCTAATGAACTGGGTGATGAATTCATGTGATCTGTACTGGGGTCATAAAGGGATAGCATTGATCGGCAACAACACTCTAATGGAGATACTCTCTAATGTAGGGTGTGATGTTCAACTGAGCCTCATTTGTGCAAATGGTGCTAAATACCGCCCTTATGATTTAAATGAATTAGAACACGTGAGACCAGCTGACAACCTCTGCTCTTAATGAATCATATTTTTGCATGCATGTGATTGATAAAGTCAGATCAGTTATGTGACTGATAACCAAAACAAGCTATCCTTCCGAACTAAGATTGGGCAATTGATATTTCCGAAAAACCACAATTAGAAAACAAAGAAGACTGTTACACAGTGTTACACAGAGAGAGCTCAGCAATCAATTTGCCACATTGTGTCAGCTTAGTGGAGTAAATGTATGGCGTCATTTTAGTGCCAAAATTCCGCGCGCAAAAAAATCATAATCGCGCACAGTTAAACCACTCTCTGTGCGCTCGCGATGCCTCTCCGCGCGCGCGTGGTCTCTTTCTGCGCGCGCGGTCACTTTTTACGTACGCGACATCACTTTTTGTTTGCGTGCGAGCTCTTTCTGCGCGCGCGGTGACATGTCTGAGCTGTCTGCTTGCGCGGTGGTGTTGAGTTTTGGCACTCAGGGGGCGGGCTTTGAGTTGACGCCACTCAACCCCCCTCTCCTTTGTATTTGGTTGCTCTAATCGTCTACTGTCTTTAAAAGGGTCTATTACTTTTGTGACTTATGAAACTTATCAACATATCACCTGCTCAAAACAAAGGAAAAAAAAAAGCAAAAGTACTTCACTGATCCTGGCATAAAATCAAATGAAATCTGAGAGAGAGGGAAAAAGACAGAAAAAAAGGAGAAAAAATTAACTATAAATGTAGGATAGGTATAATTGAATAACAGATATAAACTAAATAACATAATTAGAGTTTAAATATCATTTTAAGACAGATATAATCAAATAACAAATATAAACTAACAGATATGAATTAGATAATTTACATATAAATCTAAGACACATATACTTAAATAAATAACAGATATACACTAGCAGATACAAATTAAATGTAATTAAAAAAAAAATCTAAGACAGATTTATAATTAGATGAATAACAGACATACACTAACAGATATAAATCAAATATAATTTACATATACATTTCAGACAGATAGCCTTGATGGCTCCATGAAAACATTTTTATTCCTTCTTTCTCCTCCCAGGAAACAGCCAGGTCTCCTCCACAGTAATCAAATCACTGTATGGAGGTCATGTTGTGTGAATTTTACTCCTCAATTTTCCAATTCTGCCTCCAAACGATGACTACCCGCCCTACTTAACCTCTGATTGGCTCTGACCGGAAGACAGTAGACGTTTAGAGGAACCAATCACAAAGGAGATCGCGCGCGCACAGAAAGTGATGTCGCGCACGTAGAAAGTGACCGCGCGCGCGCAGAGGCATCACGAGCGCACAGAGGCCGAATCCCATTTCACCCCTTAGCCCTTCCCCTTGGCCCTTCCCCTTGGCCCTCCGCCTATGAAACGGAGTGCTAAGGGGTAGGGGAGAAAGTCAACCCCTCCGAATTGGGACACCCCTCCGACAATCGCGTACGTCATCAGTAGTCGCCGCTGCCGATGACGTAGGCAGATGCGACAATTATCTGCCGAAGAAGAATGTTTTTCTTACATTTTAAAACTTTATTAATTGACAAAATACTGACATTTATGAACGTCTTTCGTTGCGGACGCCGCCATCTTGCCGGTCTTGGAAGGCTTTCTGAGAAATCTGTCATCCAGTGGCGATGGTGGCGAGGGGCGCTTGTTTTGTTCGCCTGGACCGTGGGGTTAGTTCACTTCCGCATTGGCGGGGGCGCTCGTTTCCCACCCGCGCATTCCAGGCGGGCCGTGTTGAAGAAACCAGTTTATTGAAAATAATCGTCTATCTGTTGTGTTTGGAATGCGCCTGGAATGCGCGGGTGTGGAAACGATCACTCCAGTCAATGCGGAAGTGAATTAACCCCGCCCGCCAGGCATGATCTAGGCTGAAAGAACAAGCGCCCCTCGACATCGGCCGATACCCCTCCGTTTGGAGTGTGCCTCTCGAGAATCTCCTTTTGGAGGGGTGACTGGCCCTCTTTCTTGGCCCTACCCCTCCGTCATAATGACAATTGGGACACTCCTACCCCTCCACGTGAACGCGCAAAACGAGGGGTAGGGCCAAGGGGAAGGGCTAAGGGGTGAAATGGGATTCAGCCAGAGAGTGGTTTAACTGCGCGATTTTTATTTTTTTGCGCGCGGAATTTTGGCACTAAAATGACGCCATATAAATGACAAAACCATGCTCACACACACACAAAAAAAAAAGTACATGTTCACTTCAGTTTAAGCCCAGAAACATACTGCATCCACGAAAATATGCGACTCAGAATGACCTTAATCAGACAGTCTCACCCAGTTTGATGCAGTCACTATTCTGATGATTGTTTCAGCTCATTTTGGGGCTTCCCCGTTTTCTCTTGCCCTGCAGGTTTCAGAATAGTGCTTGTCTTGTCACATAGTCTGTTGGCTCCCTGAGTGTGTGCCTGATCCGCCTCCACTTCCTTCTGTGTGTTTGGTGTGCCGCACCAGGTGTTTGTTAACCGCTGCCTGCCTTCCATCCTTGGGATCAATAGCATAGTGAAATCATTTTAGTGTGCACTTCTCCAATAATTGTGACACGATGTTTCCATGCCATCATATTTTCATCTGTATTGTAAATACTTTGGGGAGTAATATGATAAATTGAGTAAGTAATAATAAGTTGACTCAAATTTGTAAAAAGCCGTTTTCCTGACAATAATGGGGATGATGGATTCTCTGCATTACCGAGTTATACTCATTATTTCAGTTTCTTTTCACTGGCTTTCAGGTTAAAATCCACAAGAAATGATCCAGTTATCGCTGCTTGTTGCTGTGACAGCATCAGAATCTTTCAATGATTTTAGTTTTTGAAGCTTGCAAACAAAATGCATCTCCAATTGTGTTGCCCCGTGTCCTCGAACACTCCTCCCGTGCCCACTGTTCTGGCACCAGTGTGGAAATTACGCTCAGCAAGTGGGACATGGCTTCAGACAGAACATCTTCAAGTGGGTGTTTGGCCTTAAGGGGACCACATGCGGTAATTGCTCACTTCACACCTCCCGCTCCCTCTTTCATTCAGGCGGGCACGCTCCTCTGTGTGGAGTACAGCTCATTGCGCTCTTTGAGTCATTCTTCTAAACGGACCCGTGGAAAGTTGCACAAATTTATCAAATTCATCAAACAAGACATTTTGTTGCAACTTCATAATAGCAAGTCTTTTCTTATTCCTCTGCACACTCACTCTTTCTCAGGTAGGAGCGCATGTGGAAACGACGTGTGACAGCACAGCAGCTGCTATTTCAGGGTGGCCACTGGCCACGGGTTATTGATTTTCTCATCCTTTTTTTTTTTTTTTTCCTCTTTCCAATAATGCCCAGCAGAGGTTGTCAGACAGATTGATTGGGATAGTGTGTGTTTATGTGCTTTTGTGCCAGGGCGAGCTGCAGATCACTCTGCATCATCGGTGAATGAAATGTGCAATTTGAACACTTGTCGTCCCCTTTGGACCACTGAACAAAATGCCACAAACAATCAATGGCAGAATAAAACACACATACTGTAGACAGAATACAAACAGAAACTGTCAGCTGACTCTGAACCCAGGAGGGTCCGTTCTTTGAGAAAAATCAAACATGTTGTTCAAAGGCACAAACAAAACCGACTGGACAGCCTCCAGTGAAGCATTAGAGGTGAGGTCCTGCAGGTGATTTAGATGACCTGTTCCGAACTAGCACTGGATGCAAACTTAGACAAGAAATGTGATTGAAATGTCTCATACTTCTTTTTGGCCGCAGTGTGCATTTCCAAAACGCTCACCGCAGACTCCAGCAGGCTCTCATTGTCTCATTCTGGACTCATTTCTGCCTATGCCTTGATTCTCTTGGCGCAGAGAGAGGTGGTGTCTCTGAGCGACGACCATCTGAGACTGCCTGCAGATGAAAAAGCCTTTTCAATCCCCGGGACCAAATTGAAACGCTATGATACCGAGATGAAGGTTAGCAGGGGTGGTTTTTGCGAGAAGACATAACCAGCTGAAGCAGATCTCATAAAGTGGTCTTAAATAGAATGACATTTGTTCCCTCCTGGGACTAACATATATACATATATATATATATATATATATATATATATATATATATATATATATATATATATATATATATATATATATATATATATGAAAGTTTTTTTGTAACTGTCTTAGTGTAACCAACATCATCGGGAACAAAAGAAACATATTTTGTATTTACCTGGAATTATCCAAAGAATCAATCTTACCCTCTGACCACAGTTAAAAAGTTGAAGTCCAACTATTGAAAAGACTAAACCGACTTGAAACTCATTGCCTTTTCCAGCAGCCCCTGAAAAAGCGGTGCAACTTTCCAAACCAGTGCAGAACGATTTCCCCTCGCCGAGGCCCCATTAGTCACATCCTGAGTGCTTACCTGTGTTAAACACATCACAGGTTTGTCACCAGTTAATAGGCAATTAAAAAAAAAAAAAAAAGAAGTCGCCTGTAAAGCTCACAATCAAACCTCCCTGTCTATATCACAGCCAGGAAAGCTCTGCTTGTAAGGAAAGTACCAGATGTCCATAACCTCTCAATATAAATGCGCAGTTAATTAAATGCCAGCTATGTGCCACAGCGTCTCTCTGGCCCGCTCATTAACCTTCCCCCATTCAATATGTCAGAGGAAGTAACCTTTTCACAACTCACTCTTCGTCTGGGAGACCCAGTTTTCTGATGTGAATAAGGTGAAGCGCTGTCCCATCATTACAGTTATTATTCTTTTGTTGTTATAACGGTGTAGATAATTTTGTCATGCCCCGGTTTTAAAGCAGTTCATTATTTGCCGGGAAGCCTGTGGCAAGTCTTTCTTTATCAAAAAAACACCGGCCTGTTAACTTGTGTTGGGGTGTGCGTGCTCACTGAAACGCTTGTGTCCGCGCATGGAAGCCTCACATTACAGGAGAGGCGTCCTGCACGCGGTCTGGCCGCCCCGTCTTTCATTTCTTTTAATTATGCTGGCCTTTTAGTCTTTACCTTTGCTGCTTGATTTCACGCCATCAATAATCCGAAGCCACACTATTAGTAACACTTTATGAATTCATATTTTAAGAGGCAACTGCGGGCGCTTTGTGATCAAATCAACAATCAATTTCACTCGTGAACTCAGAGCCATTTTCTCATTATATGTATAACTCAGGGAAGCCAAACAGATTACATGTCGCCTTACCGAATCTCATTTTTGTCTCTTTTACACAGTTATTGTTTAGAGATTGTTATTATTGGAAAGCGCCCCGGGTGATTGCTCACCAGTGATTCCTCATAACGCCGCTGTTTGTGTGCGTTCTTGTGCTCTTCGTCTTCTTCTTCGTCTTCTGCCTGGTGAGTTAGGATGTCTTGTTTTTGCTGCGGGTGCCGGGTCGTAATGGTTCAGCGAAGGGTGCCCGACCTTGCCCAAGGACGCTCCTCGCTCTGGCTTTTAAAGCCTTCTATCTTCCCAATCAATATGCTGCCATTTTACCTTCCGAGCTCCGACTCAGGGCCCCGCTCCACAACTCAACACCTGTCCCTGGAACGGCGGAGATCTGTCACAGACCTCACCTCGCTGAAATATAAAATCACCGGCAGCCGCAGAGAGACGACGCTGCCATTTATAAGCAGTCGTCGATTCCTGTGCGAGGCCCCTCGGGGGGAGCAGGGACGAGCGGAGGAGGGGTGGGGGTGGGGGGGTTGAAAGGTTACTCCCACAGAGAGAGCAGGCGAGGCGGGGATTTGGGCTCCAACCCGATCGGGAAATGGAACCGTCTACATTCTTCGTGTTAGATATAGTTCAAGAAAGGCAGGACTGCCTCAACTTTCTCACCTGCTGTAGTTTAGTAAAAGCTTTGTGGCATAAAGTGCAAAACAAGTCTTCTATCAACGCTCAGTTGAAATTGGCAGCGAGCAAGAAAATCTAACCTCCACATGCAATGCTGGTACAGAGTGAATAGTTTAATGCCGTGCATCACTGTTTCAGAGTTTGTGTGTGCCGACATGAATGCAACCCACACAGATGCAGTTTTACACTGACACAAGCGTTTTCAGTGTTAAAGGGAGAGAGCGCTTAGGAAAATCTTTGGATTTAAAGTTTTAGGTATGGAGCACTTTTTTTATTTCCTTAACATTAGTTGCCAAGTTGCTGCTAATTCCCTCCACAATGGTGGCGAGTTGACCCCAACGATAACCAGGTTGATCGAACTAAAGTTTACTTTTTGCTTTTCTATATAATGATTTCCATCACAAATAAGCTGTTGCCATGAGATTTTCTAGAGAAACATCACCCGTTTGTAGTTTACATCCCTGCAGGCCGAAGGCATCTCCGGCGTTAAAGTTCAGAAGCAGTTGCCACCCACTTGTTCCCGTGATTCCCCTGTTGGGGCAGAAGGCAATATTGGATAGATGCAATAATTGTGATGGGAACAAAGTCAGGGGAGAGGTCGACATCCACATTACAGGGCCGGGTGGGCGTGGTTGGTTTTTTTTCCACAGCCTTCTTCGAGGAGACTGCTGTTCACATCCCGATGCTAGAAGCACGTCAAACCAGCTCACTTTGTACTGTTTTAAAATACCTGGCTTACTTTAATCCCACTTTTGTGCCTAAGCCTAACCATACTGTGACTGTGCCACTTTGATAACAATGTTTATTATTCTTACCTTGACACTGAAGGTTAAGCTCTATCGAAAAAGTTTTGGAACCAGACATATTTTTTTTGCTGCAGGAGCTCTGAGGATCAGCATGTCAAAGATCTGTGCAATTGTACAAAACCATTTCTATTTTTTTTTTTCAAGGCAGGGTTGAAGTCTGGGACACAAACTGAAAAAAAAAGAAAAAAAAAAGAATTAAGCGCATTGACTGAGAGGGACTTTAAACAGATGAGGAACTTTTTTCTGTGTTCTAACAGTTGTTTACAATTGTCACAACACCATGACATCGACAGCACAATGACATGTTTGTAAGAAGTAGTTTTTCAACCAAAATGCTTAATTCATGCTGTGAAACTAAGCTTTGGTCTTTGCTTTTTTTCGCTAGTATACTTTGCAATCATCCCTGAGTTCGCTTGGCAATCACTTACCACATTACCTGACATGTTTCCACGAGCAGTGTAGTTTTTTTAACGGAATACACATGAAATAGTGCGTCTGTTAGACCAGAGGTACCAAACCTTTTTCTTCAAGGACCTCACTTATTACCATTGTAAAATCCGGCAATATTGTACCACACCATATGTGAAATACAGTTTCTTTATCATACTTTGTAATGGTGAGTTCCTTTTCTCTGAGAATAAACTCTGTTTTCACCCACTGTCTCTGCGTTTGTTCGATTGGTGCCGCTTCAGCTTTTAGTTTCAAGGTTTCAGTTACCAGCTTTTCATCACACAAGATGCATTCAGCTCTAAATTTGTCCATTGTGTCTTTGTAACTCACTTGGTACTCTCTTTTTTTGTTTTTGACAGAATCATGTTTCTCTTTAGTTAGTCTGGCAATCTATATTTTTTCACCTGTTGCTGACTTTGCGAGCTTACCTTTGTGTATATAGCAGACGCTTTAAATAATGAAAAAAAAAAAAAAAAAAAAAACATGTGCTCCAAAAATCAAGAGAATTTTGTGACTCCACCCTCCCTGTGGGATATCTTTTTCCATGCGATCATGTAGACTTTCAAAATGTATGTTTTGACTTGTGCACATTGTTGTTTGAATCATAGTTTTCAGTGTTATGAAAATGTAATTTATTTTCAAGAGCAAAGATGAATGACTCAAAGAGAAAAAAAAAAACTTAATTATCATCTGACTACACAATCACACTGGTGTTGATATGCTTATTTGACACTTTTTATAAAAGAACTTTCGGTAAATAGAGAGTTTTGTTTAATTTGAAAAAACAGTCAAATTCTTGAAAAAACCTACAAGTTATGTATGTAATAAGTATGGATTATATTATATTACATTATATTATATTATATTATAGCATATTATATTATATTATATTATATTATATTATATTATATTATATTATATTATATTATATCCCTGGTGTGATAAATTGGACATTTGTTCATATACTTTATTTCTTGTTTACTTTAATAGAAAAGCATTTCTTTAATTTGCCACCAAGAATTTTTTTGAGAAAATTGATTTTCTTTTTTCCTTTAAATCGATTGCGATTTCAGGAGATTGATTTATTTCCTCAAATCAAATGGAATAAAATCAAAGTGAGTTCAGGAGTTACGCAGAGCAGTTCCATCAATTCCAATTGTTCTGATGCGATTCTCTCTCAGGAAATCACCTTAAAGAATTGAGATACAGCATGAATTCCATCAGTCTAACGGAGCTTTTCTGTCTGTGCTTTTTTTCTCTTGGGTTCCTCGTGGGGACACCTTATGGATCCGTCATCCACCTGAATGACTCTCACGCGTGTGACACACTCCCCCTGCTACAGGTAAGAGCCACTTCATCTTCCCCTCGCCGCTTTGTTTGTGTGGTGATAATGTGCCCTTCAGGACCATTTAGCCGTGATGATCCCTAATGCGAATCAGGGGTCGCATCGCCGAGACAAACGTATAGCTCAGAACTCACGATAAACCTGTATTTGCATAATCAGTGCACGCACTCCTGGATCTCATTGAATATTCATACACTGAAAACAAGTCTAGGAGTTTGAGAAAGAGATTGCTGTCACAGCCTGTGAATCACGGAGCAATTTTAGTTCTTGAAGCCAGTGTAATCAGTGCCGCCTGCTGTCATCCTTTATGCACGCTCACAAAGACTGATAGGCATCCACGCACGCGTGCACGCCCACGGACACGTTACATCCACTTCATACAGCTGATGTCTTCTTCAGACCAAGGGGACAGTTTCAAGAAAACCCCCCAGTGAAGGGTTTGTAGCTTGATGTGTCACACGCTATCACTTCAGCTGCACTCTTCCCAAATCTCTCCTCCAAGGGGCAGACCTAATAAAACTGGCGGACAGCTACAAGCTTGAAGTGCCACGCCGCATCCATCCGAATAGTCTCCTCCACTCACTCTCAGATGTGACTAAGGGATTCTTCAAAGCAACAAAAGTGTTTATCTCCCGGAACCAATCGCCGGGACACAAAACTTGGGGAAAGCAGGGAAGATTAGACGGCGTCTCCCGCCACCGCTGTGCTGTAATTTCCTTCACCGATTGGGCCGCGTTCGCTGCAGTGTCACTTCTTGTCAGTGGCAGGAAATGCTGGCGACCTTCTGTAAGACAGGAAAGACACTTCTTAATGTTGTGTCTCATTGTGGTGCTCTCCTTTGTCCTGTGACGATTGTGAAAGGTCTGCTAAAGAGAGAGCCAGTGAGTAAAACTGCAAGTGAAAAAGGAGGAAGGCAAAGATAAGATACAGAAGGATGTAGAGAAAGCAAGACAATCCAAAAATCTGGACGGGGTGCCTTGTTCAGAGTCGCACTGGTCTTCTTGTAAACAAACAATGTGAGTGAGTTTCTGTTGCGTCAGACTCCTTCCTGACCACATTCTGGTTCTGCCTTCCTTGGTAACTTTAGGTCAAGTGCTGATCTTCTCTCTGCACAGTTCTCTCATTCAGATCACCTAGATATAACACTGTGCATCTCTTAGGCTTTACATATCCGAGCACCATTCTGAAAATATCACATATTGTGTCTCAGAATAATTTGGTGTTTGGAGAGTGCCAAAAACAATGCCTGCAGTTTCTTGCTCCCTGTTCACATCACTTCTCCAGCAGCACTATACAGTGGATAGCTATTTACTTCTGTCTAAAAAGATCTCTCCATCTCCGTACTCATTGTCTGAGATTTTGCACTTTAATTGTGATTTACAGTGTATTTCGGTCTGTTTTTACTTTATTGTATTTAATCTTTATTTATGCAGGTTAGTCTTGTTGAGACCCAGGATCTCCTTTTCAACTTGTTCAGGATGGGCAACAGCAAACACAAAGTTACAGACTGACAAATCAACGATTACTTAAAGGGGCTGTAGGGGCTTTTTTAGCTAGTCCAAACCCTAGAAATGGCATGAACATGGTAATAGGAAAGGAAAAGGAATAGGAATAGGAATAGGAAAAGGAATAGGAATAGGAATAGGAATAGGAAAAGGAAAAGTCATTTTGTGTGAAATAAAAGATTTTCTGGGGCTAATTCTGAAACCCGGAGGAGAAAACGCTCTGTTTCACTGAAAATCCTGCCTCTCCCCCTGTGGACTTTGACTGACAGCGTACTTCAGCCAATCAGCGCTTCGTTAGCGTCTCTAAGGGTTAGCTTTAGCTCTTTAGCTCTAGCTTCTCTACACAGAAATACACGCGAAAACATCTTTTCCTGTTAGAAACTCACCAAGCGCAGACCCTTCAGACCCTTCAGACTCTTGCTCTTGCTTGATTGTTGCTTTCAGATGATGGTTAAAGTTTATCTCCGTAATCAGAGTTAGAAAAAAGCAGCAACGCTGATTGCCGAGGGCCTGTGGGAGGGGGGCTCAGGGGAGCCATCTTCTCCGTGTGAGCAGCACAACAAGGAGGAAAGCTCAAACACGCAGGCACGAAGGAAAAAAATGCTTTGGGGGTGTTTTTGGTGAGTACATAGCCATATAACAAGGTTAAAACATACAAAAAGTGAATTTTGCATGATACAGCCCCTTTAAAATGAATAACGTAAAACAGTTAACATAAAACATTCAAATAGGCGCAGGTGCAAGGAGAGAAGCAGTTAGTATGTGCAGACCGCCGTTGATCCTCTCACCGTCCTTCGTACCAGTAATTTAAATCCCCCCAGAGGAATCGAGCTGGACAGCTTCAGTTGCTGCTGCAGTGTGTTCCAGTAGGAGAACTACTCTGTTCCCTGTGTGCCATGTATGTGGACAGACGGGGGGAGGGTCGGGGGGGCAAGAATTACTATTACTATTACTATTACTATTGCAACAACACATCATCAGTAGGGTAAAACTAACCTGTCTCACGACAGTCCCAGGCCCAGTTCACTAAGGAGTACAGTGATGTGTGAGGGCTTTACTGCTGGTTATGAATCTCAAGACACTGTGATCTACAGCGTCCAAGCGATGATCGGAGTGAGCAGGGGCATTCGTTTAAACATCATTTACATGAAAGTGGTGAACTATTTCTTGATTCTACCGGACAGAACTAAAGAAACTCTTCACTTGGTGTTGTGGTAGCAGTGATGGTGATTGATTGTTGTTGTCATTATTGTTCTTATTGTTGTTCTTATTGTTGTTATTATTATTGTTATTGTTGTTCCTATTGTTGTTATCATTGTTGTTGTTATTGTTGTGGTTGTTCTTGGTGGCAGAGCTCTGTTGCTGTTATTATTGTTGTTTTGATTATTTGGGTGTTGTTTTCCTTACAATTGTTTGTATATGTATGTAAAGAAAAAAGAAAAAAGAAACTCTTCACTTTATTCCGGTTTTTTTTGGGTTCGACTACAACCTCAGCACTGTGACTAACTTTAAATGGGGCATGGAAAAAGTGTTTGGTGCAGCAGGATTGTCCGTCTTCTCGATGAGTTTGACTTTCTGTTCAAAAATACGCCTGTGGTTCCATCGTTTCAGACCGAGGTGCAGTTACTCCTGTCTGCATTGCTTTTATAGGGTTGGCTATTGAAGCAGCGGCTCTTTTGCAAAGACAACAAATCAAGCCCGAGCTGTTGGAGACTGACTTCCCCCTGTCTTCCTGCTTGAGATCAATAATTTATCTCTTCCTCTTTCTCAAAAGTGGACTCTCCAACTTTGGAGACTTGCACATATTTAATTCAAAATATTCTATCGGACTGAAACAGTGCTTTGTGTGTGTAACATTGTGAGAGATGTTTTTATGTGTGTATGTTACCGTGCAACCTGAAAGTAATATAAAAGAGACTGGAAAATACTTCCTCACTCATAAGGGCATTTAATTTAGGTAACTTTCTTTTTTTTTTTTTTTTTTTGAAGTTTAGCTGTTTTTAATGATTCCAGTGAGATTTAAATTTCAATATCACGAATTTGCCACAAACAGACACTGCACTGTTAATGCTGAAAACAAACAAGGAAGAAACTACGAAATCCGTTTCAGAAGGAGTTGCTGTGCTCCTCAGTTACTCAATTTTTGAGCGAGAGCTTCAAACCCTCTCCGGGAGACAAAATCATTAAGCCGCAGTGCATTGTGGAGATTGCTCCATGGCCGTTGTTCAAAAATAGGAGAAAGCCGTTTCACCAAGTTTCAAGCAAATCTTGAGTCTCCCGTAGAGCAGCCATCTTCACAACCAAATATCCTAACAGCCGCTGGAAAGTGATAGAAAATGACAGAGATGACAGCAGACCTTGCCCAGTATGGGTTTGTAAATCAGGATATTGTTTCTGCGTCCTTAATAACAACTTGGAAAGCAGAGAGTATTTTATGTGCAGGAGAACGAAGCAGCAAAATGGAAAGTATAACTTAAGCATCAGGTGAAGAGCAGCGGAACATATTTGGCCCCGTTTACACCGACAGCGTCTCAAGTGAAAAAATGTTGTTTTTACATTTTTTTGTCTTTGTATTTACATGTTTAAAGCCCATGTCCACTTCCATCAGAACAGCAGGAACATTGACAGCTATGTAGTTTTTTTATGTCAGTGTGCTCCTATTGTCCATCTCGCAGCCGCACGTGCAGAAGGACTGTTTACTACTGATGCACATGCACAGTAGCAGCATTTTAGAAAAGTTGTGTTTTACCTCATGTTTTTTTTTTTCCATGGAGACAGAGTTTGGGCATTTTAAAAAAGTTGCACATTGCTCTGTTTCCACGAAATGCGAAGAAAATCTTCCATTTTCACTTGTAAACGTAATGGAAACAAGTTTCATCAGGCCAAGTTACAGCGCACTAAGACTGAAAGGTTGTTCCTTCTATAGTTTTAATTTTAAAAAAATCTTCCGGTTGATATTCATTGATTTAGTCATCTCCAAAGAAATCTGTTTAAAATGTTGCTTTTTATATCAAATGTAATTAATTTTCAGTCATTCATTTGAAAAGCTCCTGAATAATGGTTTAACACTAGTTGCAACAAGTTACAGACGACCACAGTGTTCTGTATAGGTTGTAAAAAAAACATTAGAATGTTTCATTCGCTTTGTTTCCTCTCAGGAAAATGTCAGCTTGTCAACAATATTCGATGAATATTTGTTTATATATTCGACATGAACTTTTGTTTTTATACCTCAACAATTTACTAAAGTCACCAAGGACAAAACAAATACTGACTTTTTCTCTCATGTTCAGTTTTGTCATTGAGAAAAAAAAAAAAAAACACTAAAAACATAGCAATGAAAGACTCAGCAGTGCTCTGGCACTTCGGCTCCCCCACAATGCAACACTGTTTTGGTTGCATTTCATCATGCTGTGCAGACTGTACTCCTCCTAAACTGCAGAAGCGCTAATATATAAACCTTGTCCAGACGGCTGAGTAAATCACCGCTGGTGTTCCTCCACAGTTCAAAAAGTTGCACGTCATGCGCTCGGCCTGTCATCCCGCTATGTGTGTGTTCATGTTCTCCCGCGTGAAAAGGAATCAGATTAGCATGTTTGTCTCCGGGTGTCAGCGCTCGCCGCTGTGAACTCCCCAGTCATGCATGCATTCAGCTTTGCTTTTGTGTCCACATGGCAGCGTGCTGGAGAGAGCGCGCGAGCGGGGGAATGATGGAGGTGCTTCACACCCAGAGCGGAGCTGTTCATTTAGATAAGAGCGGCGGCGGAGTCGCTGAATGTGAAACAGAGGGTTTGGGGTTGTGGCCCGCAGATCAGCCGGCAGCCCTGGATTTACCGGTATTTCAGAGGGAATTTAGTGGGGGAAACTGGGACTAATCCTGTTTGTAAAAAGTCACAGGTAGAGGGATTAAAGCCTGTTGTGTTGTCAGCCACAACGTAGACACAGTCTTGGCAGTAAGGAGTGAGAGATATGTGTCGGTCTGTAAGTGTCTGTGTGCGTGTAATGGTGTTTCTCTTTGGTGAGAGTGTGTGAGAAGTGCCAGGGGGATTTGTGAGGATGGGGGAGCAGAACTGACCTTCAGTAAATAAACACACATGCACTCAAACACACACAGGCGCACGCTGTGTGTGTGGATATTGCATTTCATGGTTATTCATTCATCCAAAGCATGCCATGTGAGATCAGAGAGAGTCTGCGGCGTGGTTGTCTGTTGCTTCTTTGACTCGACAGCAAACGGTCTCATTCACCTTCACACATGCTCTGTGCTGTCTTTTCAATTTGGCTGCAAATCCAGATTAGCATTGAAGAAAATTCTCAACATTTCGGCTTTTAGAGGAAACTCAAGGTTGGCGTGGCGTCTGCCCAGAATTTCTATTATAACTTATTTTGGTTCTTGCCGCTGCTGTCAAAGCAATCAAAATGATAGCAACTTTCAAAGTATTGATGAATATGAGTTGCGGTTGATGGTTTTAATTAATTTGGGTTAGGAACCGTTTGCATTCATGAGGGTGACCTTAACTAAAAGCCCCTTTATAGTTAAAATGTTCATCTTTTTAAAAGAGCTCTGTACTGATATATCTTACAGAGGTCATTTTAATCATGTGGCTGTGTTCTGTCGCTCTGGTGCGCAAAAACAAACTCTCATGTCATCATCAGCATTTTTAATCGTCACATTTCACAGAAAACAACATGCTGGAACTTAAGAGTTTCCTTGATGAGTGCAAATAAAAGGCAAGGTAACTTTTGTTATTGAATTAAGTTTGAGAATATGCTGCATCAAGAGCTTTTGAGACTTTCATAGTGCATCTTGTTTGACAGCTATTATTATTATTGTTTTTATTATTGCTGGTATTTTTTTCTGTCCTCCTGCAAGTCATTGAGTTTTAGTTTCAAGGGCAGTTCTCAATCGTCAAAAAACCTTGAGTAGTTAAATGTATTAAATTTCAGATTTTTAAGAATTAACAGTCATCCTTCTTAGAATAGATTTTCTTGAAGCTGTCAACAATCTGTGTCTTTTTCCTTAACTGCATCTATGAAAGGCTGCAGACCCCAACTCCAATCAGTGGTTCCATCTAAACACTGACAGAAACATTTTCTCTCAAATATGAAGGCAGGAGATTTCAAAAAGTAAAGCACATGCAATATGACTGTGCAAGGTTTTAATTTCAATTTTCTTGCATAACTCTATCAAGTCAGTCTTGGGTCTATTCTGACAAAATTTCCGATCATTTCAAGAAGAAATATCAAAATATCACCAAGCTGCTCAAGTTTTAAAGGGATATTAGTAATAATGAACGTGTGCCAGAGAGAACAACGAACCACAAAGTGAGACATTTAAAGGTAGAAACTGTTTCTTGTTCCCTCTTTCAGGCAAAAATTGAAGCCACAGATGAATGATATAGCCGTTTCAAACTTTACGCTCAGAAAGAGACACCAAGGAGCAACACTCATGTATGCCGAGTTTACAGTTTCAAAGCCAGACCATGAACAGAATGAAAACAAACTAAAAACATAAAATAGATGCATGAAAATACAAGGGAAGCCAATGGAAGCTTGAGGAATCCATCAACAGAACACATTTAATGAAAATATTTACTTTTAGGATTAACAGGTTTAAATAAACCTCCCCCGGGACACAGTGATTCAGAATTAAATCTTTCTCTAATCTTCATATTGCACATCTTACGGCAAATTTTACAGACCAAATGCTTTCTATTGAAAGCTGTACATGTAGAGGAAACAGGTCCTCACAGACTGACCTGAGCTGAGAAACAGTTAAAAATAAAGAACATTTAATGATTAGAATCAGTCAGTAATTCCTTATAGCTCACACAGACCTGCTTCTCCGTGTTGACATAATAATAGTGTGTTGCACTGTTTCATTAACATACAGGAAAGAGGGCAGAACACATTTTCCCATTCCTCAATGGCGCAGTTACTCTTCATAATAGGCCAAGCCAGAGAGAACCAGAAAAGGTCAGAGAACAGAGGAAACTGAGATGGTTTTACAACATCAATAAGTGTGCATGGGCGCATGTGAAGACGTGCACTTGCTGTCTCTCATATCTGCACACCGCTACCTAAGATGTGCCGCCAAATGTCCCCGCCTTCTGCCTCATTTCACCTGGCAGAGCAGCACCTCATATTCCTGCAGATGGCCACCTCTACTTTCTGTCTCTCTTTCACACACACATTCCCACACACACACATGCACACACAGGCTTCCACTGCCATTTTTTCCTCCCTCCTACATCCAAATCTGCAAATCTGGCTTCAGCTGAGAGCTCCTCTCTGTCCCTGGCTCGGATTTCCTTCCACCACGGTCGTGGTTGGCTTCCTGACCTTCGCCAACAATGGATTTATTCATTTTATTTCACAGCGTTTCAAAGCCGCAGGACCCCCATTCTGTCTTTTAAACACCCACGGAGGTATGGAGGCGAGGTGGGGACATTCTGTGAGCCCTTTGGACAAACCTGGAGCGAATCTAACCATGTGTGATGGCTCAAGCCCTAAAACTCACCAGCAGCGGTCTCATTTAAGCAGCTGCAGCATTCCCTTTCCCCCCACTTCACTTCATCTTTTTCCGCTGTCCAATTCAATTTCATTCCAGGACGCAGGGGATGGGCCGAGCTTTCGGGTTATTGCAATCAAGCCAATAGTAGTAGTTTGACTTATTCTTTAAAATGCAGCTCTAATTTCAAAGTGATGTCCTCTCGCCCCCTCATCTACATCTGTACCTCTCTGACGCTGTCGGCCCAACTCAGAATTCAAGATCAGTTTCAAAACACGACTGGCGTATCAGCAGAGGTCGCCGCGAATGTCTCTCCCAGACAGAAACAAGACGGGACATCAGCAACACATATAATTACTCTATCACAATGCAATATCCAGCACAAGCGGAAGCAATAAATTCCTCTCTCCTTTCACCGTCGTGCATGTGTCTCTCTGCTGTGCACGTCCACTTTGGCACACACTCACTTTCCCTTTTCTTGTCGAGAACTTTCCACCCCCAGAGGTGCAGATAAAATAATTGAGAAAAGAGAGACGAGGAGATAGGACTCCAGCAACATATGAGCCAGCCGGCACTATATTCCTGACTTATTAATTTGACTTCATGAATGAGTCGACATTGTGCTGTGAAAATGACTGGAGATTAGCACTGATTAAAGAGGGAAATCAGTTAACATAAGCACCACCCCCACATCCTCTCCAGCATCCCTCCTAATTAAATGCAGCCATGTGGAGCTGGGGCTTGTCGAGCCTGACTCTCTCCTGGGCCCCGGCTCCACTCCTGAAGCCCACATATCAAATATGTAAACCACTTTCGATAGCAGCCAGATGGAATTAATTATTCCCCACTACTTGACTGATGAGGCTACATGAAAGTTAGTACGGGCAATTATTTTGGACATTAATGGCACTGTGTTTTCATGATTCTTCACATCACAAAAGATAAAGGCAGGATTTTGTTGAAACAAACTTGCCATCAACTGTGCTTTGTCCCTATTTTTAATCGCTGACAGAAGGCGTCGTGTAAAGCAGATATGAGGTTTTATGTTACATGACTACAAGATAGCTCCAGTCTGACTGAGACCTTCGATAAAGAGAGAGGATGTTGAGGAGTGGAGTGGATGGCGGATTCGATCCGACAGAGCTGGATCCATTGTCCCTGGATATGTGCTTTGTCCAAGTCAGGTTGTGCAGGTGAGCTGGAGCCAATCCCGGTCAATACCGCCCCAGATACACACCTCTGGGAACCTTAGAGTCTTCATTTAACCTAACAGGTATTTTATCTGATTATTCATACAATGAGAAAAAAAACAGACATATATACACAAGCCTAAGAAGAAAGAGCTCTTATTTTTAATAAAATGACCATTTCAGGACTGCACAGGCACAAAAAGACAGAGATACACTGTAAACCACACAGAACAGAAAATCCAAACCTTCCTGAACATAGTTGTCATGAGAAGTGTTTACATATCAAACCATAATTTCATTTTTTGGTCATCATCAGGTTCTGCAGAAGTTATTAGCGGCACCTGGAGTCAGGGTCAGGGTTAGGATTAGATCAATCAAACTCACTTAACACAAAGCACATGAGCAGATATGGAGACACACATGAAGTGAGAACATTTTATGGAGGTAAACCAGTGAAATTCGGTGCGACATGCATCTGTGCTATTTTTTATCAGCTATAATGTATTTTCTCAGACGTGTGGGGATTAAAAAACAGTGAATTGACTTAATAAAATGCATTAATGAATCTATAAGCATGAAAACTCACAAATGGATTCCTGAACTCTGTGGCACTTGACTTGAGTAGGCTATATGTGGTGTTTTGGAGCAGTTCAAACAACAAAATATCAAGCAGCTGCAACACTTCTCTGAATCTGGATATTTACGTATCTTCAATGAAAATACTTTGAATTAAAAGGGATTCTTTTCAGATTAATTGATTTTTTTCAGCCGCCTGTATTGTTTAAAAAGTTTTTACTCTGCTAACCATCCAGTCCGATAGCCAAAGCCACCGCTGCTGAAGGTTCAGAGGAGAAACCTGCATATTCAGAGATGCATCACACTGACAAAGAAAGGCTTGGATATTCACATAAACTTTTTCCCATTGGATACAGAATCAGGAAACGTTGGGTAGTGCACGATGAATAATGACTCATTTGGTGCAATTTTCCAGAAAAAGGAGCTGGAGATATTTACTTCGTGATGTGCATTTGGCACGGATTTACAGATGAATGAGTATGAATCGCCCAAAGCGCTCTGGTAGAAGCTTTATTGTTTCATTTAATGGCTTCGGTCACACTTTAAACCATTTTGAAGTGGTCATGCTATGAATATGACTCTCAAGGACGAGAGCAATGTTTTTAGTTTTTAATTTTTGTTTTGTTCCAAATATTCTCTTTTTTGTGTTTTATGGCTCTTAAACTCAGTATTCTTAAGATCTGGTCGGAGCGTTTTGACTTGTGTGCAGGAACCGGATGTTTCTTCTACCTCCGGACAGAAACGATCACCTCAGGTCGTCAGGGTCTCAGAAGATGTGCTGTCAGTGCCCATGTACTCTGAGTCGACTTTGAGAAAGACACTTAACCTGTGTCGTTATTCCCTTTTGTATTATATATACATGAATGTTTGTGGGATATGACATGATATGAATTTATTTTTTTTCTTACTATGTACACTAGGAATTCATAACTAGCGCAATTATTTTGGATCCCATGACCCTGAGCATTGAAAAGCCCACTAAAGAAGCCACATTTTAAGCTCTGGGGTAGCAGTTGTGTCCTTCATAACTCATGATGCCTCTGACTGTGTGTTTTGCTACATAAACATGGCACTCTTCATTCAGCTCGACTTTCTGCTAAGTTTAGTCCTGAGGCCATCTGCGGTGCAGGTAAATGCGTTTTTTTTTTTTTTTTTTCCTTCGCCCTGAACATGTATTAAAAGTCACGGCACGTTTTTGGCAAGGAAACTAATAAAACATAATCACAAACCGGCTCAGGCGTCACTGTGCCGTGCGCTTGCTTTACAGAGCACATATTCATTCCTCCGCTCATAAGCGTACATTACGATGTGGGCCGCTCTGCTAATGGAGGGGAAATATTCACATCATGGAGGGAGACGGAGAGGGGCAGCCGCACACCTCTGCTGTCACCGGCCGTGAATTTTTACACCGGCGCGGCTCCGGCTGCAGCCGCCGAGAGCGGAGCGCCGCTCCATGTTTTATGGATGAGGGGGAAAAGGGTGGGAACGTCGGAGGAGAGGCGATGCTGAAGGAGTTTTAACACAGACATGGAATCCGAGAGGAGCGTTGTGTGCGATGTGTTGTCCCTTCGTCAAGACGCCTCAGCGCGGGCCGTTAGCTGCACGTGCACTTAGCGGAGTCTGGTAAATACATAGACGCTCCCCTTGGCTCACACGCACATAAACACTCAGGATCACTGACTTGATGCATCCACAGAAAACAGGGTTTTAGATCTTGAAGGCACTTGAGGGCTTTAGAAATTTTTTTTTTTTTTTTTTTTTTTACACACTCTCTGGAGTTGTAAAGTCAATAGAAAAAAAAGCCTATGCATCCCAGAAAAGGGAGGTGGAGAAATGCTTTACGAGGCACCTGACCGAGGCAGAAGGCATATCTAAAATAGTTTTAATATGCAGGAGTCTTCAAAGTGTCCGTTTTTCCTCCTGCAGCTGAAGGCAGAGTGGATGGACTTGATGTCTTCATCGAGTCAGTTTTAGAGACTGGAGATCGCCCTGATTGCCGACCTGAGACCAGAACTTATTCTGAAATGTTAGCTGATACCTGCACTTTTCCTTGAACGTGAAGATGTGCATTAAGTCTGCAGCTTTTTACTTTTTTAAGAAAATGTTCTGAATTTGTCTACTGGGTGCAATGTCCATATGCACGAGTGACTCTTTTGGTGGTTCTGTGAAAATTATTGAAAACTGTGATGAGACTGATGGATGTGCTTTGAATATAATCCCATTCAAGCAGTTAATCAATACCATAAGGCTTTGCACTGTGACGTTGCTGGTTTATCGTGACACATTCGAAGCAAAAAGAGAAATGGAATGTAATCGGCTCTTTGCACCACCAAACTACATTTTTCTCAAAAAACAGGGTGTGAAGTGTCGGGTGATGAATTGTGTAACACAGATGGGCATAAAACTCCAGCAGTGGGAAGCGCTGAATGGATCATGAAGAGCCTCGCACCACTCCCTCTGATCAGATTGTACCTTTACTGGCATGGAGCCAAGTTCATCTGGCGGAACCAATGATGGATTATTGATGACAATAATCATGGATAATTAATGAACTTCAAATATCTTGCCATTCCCGGTGTAAGGAATTCTATCAGATTCCTTTTCTTCCGTCAACAATCCAAACACACAATTTCGAAGTTTACCAAACGTTCTGTGGATAAAGATGTGTGCGGTTGTTTCTCTCTGTTAGCCTTGTGAAGGGACCTTTTGGACCCTAACATGTTTACTGCCAGCTCCCGCATCCTAAGATGAATAAAGCTGTTATAAAAGATGGATGAATGGAACGGAGTGAAATACCAATGCTAAACAAAACTTTGGTTTGAATAATTCCTTAACCTTGACTGTGAATGTTTGTCAGCTTCCCCACTGAAATGTTTCCCTCTCCAATAAAAGGTCTTGTCCCACAAAGGATGAGTCTGTCAACTGTTATCAGTGCATTACTGTTGAATGATGTATATGTATATTTTATGGATTTTGTTTTTTCAAATGTGCAGCTGTGGTGGTGTGGATACTGTGAGGCCGGGCTGTTCTCATTGTTACGTGGTGGATTTGTCGTGCTTCTGTTGAGATGTCAGACATGTCGCTGACCTGAGTCTGTTTCATATTAAATACTAATATGAAAAGCCAAATCCGTGAGGTGCCTAACGTTGCTCAAATGATGCCTTTGCCCTCTCCGGGCTGTGTTGTTCTGCTGAATCCAACAGCAGGAATCAAGCACCGAGTGCAGAGGGGTTGTTTGGCCCGGCGATGGTTTGCTGTGCTTCATTTTCCGTTGAAGGCCTCGCGGGCGTCGGGGCTGATGTTCCTTCTCCTTCCTGATGGATGAGCATCTTAGTCTCACCACAAGTGATAATTGCCCGAACACAGAGTTGTCACTTACTGAGCAATGTGCCATGTATGCTAAATCCTGACGGAAGCAGAGGAAGTGTTTGTGTATTCCGCACATGGTATGGCGGTGTGATGATTTATATTTGAGCTGAAGCTCCCCTCATGGGGCCATAAACATTTGTATTCGATTCTATTGTTTACATGTGAATTTGCATGTTTTGTCATTCCTTGTATGTGCCTGTGTATGCAAATTCAGAAAATAATTGACAAACCGGTGAATGATCTCTCTCCGGCTTGGTTTTTTTTTTAAATCTAAACTAAAATTCATATTTTGCACAAATTTGACAGTACGACAGTGTTCCTCTGCACTTCATTCCTCCCCCGTGTGCCTCATATGCGAGGCCTCCACATCTCAGGCTGACTGAATGATGGTGACTGGCAGGCCCTGTAGGGGCCCTACCGGCCGGGTAGGCTGTGACGGAGCTTAATCAATACAGCGATGCTTCAACCGTGACTTCAGCAACAGCTGAGGAGGCTGCTCGCTGCTGACAGCATGTTTTCATTCTCACTTGAAGCCCCGACATGATTCTTCTTCACCCCAGAGTTTTTCTCTCTCAATCCCAGTCATTTCTCATTCTTATATCTGACACTCTCTTAAGAAATAGAATCAAATTCACCTTTACAGCTTACCGTGGTGAAAAAGTTTATTTGGAGCTACTTTTGGGATTCAGAGCGATCTCGCTTCATATGTCATTTGTCAGTCATATACTTTGGAAAATGATAGTCACGCATTAAAAATGAAATTTTCTTGTCTATTTTGAATCTCTTTACCTAATGAGTGGTTTTCTTCTGAGACAGCTGTCCCACAGATCAGACGAAGTTGGCCCTTCATAAATACTGTGAACCCTCAAAGACAGCCGTTCACAATATTTTTTATTTATTTATTTTTGAATGACCCGAACTTTTACCATTGTAATCTTCGATCTTGTAAAATAGAGTCTCTTTGTTGTTTTCTGCAAAAATGGTTACCTTTTATCTGGCAATAAACTCATTTGGATTTAAACACTGTCTCAAATATAATGTTAAATCTAAATTTGGGTGCACACGGTCACTGATAATACCTTATTTTATACGTCACCCCTTTTATAAAAGTCCATGATCTTTTTCAAAATGTATATTTTTTTTTTAACTATGCTATTAATGTGAAATTCAGTTCACGAGCATCCACTTACGTCCATAATAGGAAAGGATTTCCTTGTTATCCTTACATGTATGAATATAACATGGATTTCATCTGCGCTTCAGAACAAACAGCAAAATGTCTCAACAATCTTTGAATTTTGACTTCCCCCAGGACTGATTGATGCCTTTTTGGTTTGGTATCATGGCAGATTCTAAGTTATTCAGCATTTAACTGGCTCATTTTTATTGTGTGGCTCAGTCTTGTTGAAGAACAGATCCAACTCCTCACATCAGCATATATAGTGTAAGTACGGCACTGTTGCAACACTGATAGCAAACCCCTGGTACCACTTTACTGGGTGCTTTAGCTGCAGATTTTACTTCTGAAAGATGATTTTTTTTTTTTTTTTTTTTTTTTTGCTTGTCAAATGTATTACAGTCAGCAGAACGAAATCAACCATCTGTGGTGGCTCACATATGCATACACACTCGCCTGCACATGAAATTGCTCACACATTGTTCTCAGACACAAAAATCGACCGTAGCAGTAGTCTTCCTCCTCTCTACCCCCAACCCAACACACACACACACACAAACACACACACATTCACACACAGGCATGCATTATTATCTCTTTAGGACTTTTCTTATTGATGTGATGCATTTTCAATCTTTTTATCCTAAACTAAATTATCAATTGCAGCACCCTTACATTGATTCTAATGCACTTTAATGTGTTTAAATGCACTTTTAACCAGAAATAAGTACAAATAAACACAAACACACACTGACAAGGACCTCCATCTTCAGCAAACACAAGCCTCGCCCACCCTGATAGATGTGCCCTTTCCACAGTGCCGCTTCACCACATTGTGCTTCTTTGCAAAGTGAAGTGTTTAATTGAGAGTGAGTAAAGAGTAAGCCTGTGCTGCCCTGGCCCCCACTCCACCCAGCGGCCTGTGAAATAGACTGTATTTCACGCCATTTTCCACCGACAGAGGGAAATAACACCCAGGCCTCATGTCTCGGTGCCATCTCTTTTGCTCGCTGAAACATAAACACCTGAAAATTTTTCATACGTTTACCTTATTTCATGCATTTTTCACCTCCCTATTTCGCTTTAACACCGGCATGGCTGAGTGGCGCTGATCATTTCAGGTGAGGCAGGCCGCGATGTGGTGGAGTGAGAGAGGAAGAGGGAGCGATAGGAAGATGGAGAGAGGTGCTGAGGGGAACTTACCGAGGTGACGACCTGATTGATTTTTAAATGAACTTGAATTTGTGGCTTTATTCTCTTTGCTTGCAGCTTGCCGGCAGTCCTGCCTGGCCTGGGGTTTGGTTCTGTTTGAAAAAGCTCCTGGAGGTGCTGCAAATAATGGGCAGACTGGGAAAACGGGGAGAATCAAAAAGGTTTTGGTGACAAGGAAGTATAACAACCGAGGAAGTCACTCATCAAAATATACTAAAAGAGCAACAAATAATAAAAACAATATTGGAGTAAGATTACAAGAGAAACTAGTTATTTATGAAAGTAAATCCTGTATTATATTGTGTGTTGCTGGGAGCCATTCACTGAGGAGACACTGTGTGGGTTTAATGGCTAAATCAGTCCTTAGGTTTAGTCGAACTACATTAACAGGAAGATGCTCCGTGATCCTGGAGTAAGTATTAAACAGATTTATGAAGGAATGTTGAGACGAAGCTGAGAGAAATTACCTCCATGCAGACGGCAGCAGACAGGTCTTATAAATGTAAGTTAATGTCCTTTTATTCTGCTAATGCATTACATCTCCTGCGAATCCTGGCTAATGTAAATGTTACTTACGGACATTTATCATGTCACTTTCAGCAGGACTGAGTAAGTTCTGGATTAATGAGTATTTTGCTGAAATAGTCACCATTAAGACAACAGCTTCGGGTAATGTTCAGATAAAGATCGACAGCAGCTCTTAACATCAATTACAAACGTCAATTACAACTGTAAAAAAAAAATAGTAATTAGTAATTATCACTGTACTGGCAGTGTGGGCATCAATTCCCTAATATTATTCCTACAACATTGTTTGATCAGGCTTCAAATAACTGCCAAATTTTCTTGTGAATCTGGAATTCAAGTGCAATGTTTAGCTTAAGTGCTTCAAAGCATAATGCATCAAAAATTTCTGATAAACTCAGTTGAGTTAACCAGTCATGTTGAGCTTATGAGAAGGTTTGATTGACCTCCTGGCATTAAGTTAAAAGGCAGCGGCAGTAGGAAGGTGGCTGTGCTGTACCTCATCAATCAGTCAGTGTATTTTATTTACCCTCAGCGAATCAAGGCCACAGCTTAACGCCAGCTGATGAGAAACACGTTGTTAGATCTCATATATTACTCAGTGTTGAACATTTATATGACTTCTGTCATGAACTCGTAGACATAGGTGGATATCTTTATGTTCACTTTCAATAATTTAATGCTGCATAATCCGAGTGGCCGTTATCGCCCTGCCTTTCAGATGTTAAATGAGAAGTTGATCTGCAGAAGTGACTGATGATGAATGACTTCCTGACGTGTTATCGCAAAATAATTTAGGAGATGTGCTTTTCCTTTAGCCAAGTTTAAGCTGTCAAAGTTTTTTGATTTTCTTTGAAAGTATGAACCAGAGTGTTGCTGTTTCAACCACGATTGCGAGAAGCGAAAGTGACAGCTGCGATGGAAATGAGAACTGAGGAGGGACGCTGAGACTTGAGTGTGACTGCTCGACTGGCTGGACCGAAGAAATGTTCGGGCTGTCTGTCGTTACCTGACCTCCGCGTTGGCATCGTTCAGAGTTAGTTAAGGAAGTCGCCACTGCCATGTGTGTAAATGCAACCCACGCACTTTGGAATCAGTGCTGCTCTCCCCACAGACCAGACAATCTCCAGAAAAATAATATATTTGAAATACAAGTAAAACAGGTCTAACACACTAATTTGTTAGGTCTTTATGTTTAAATAAAAACTGTTGAAAAATGGACTTATTATTTAATCAACTACCTTCAAAAAGTAAGAAAACACACTTGATAGATTACTTCTTTTTTCAACATGCTGTTCAATAATTTTGGCACTGGCAAAGACAAGCTGTCACATTATTTTGTTGGTGCACAACTCAGTTGTGCCACACGTCCCACTAATGCACAACAAATTTTCCTTTTGGCATAATAAGTGGTGAAGGCAGCGAGGAAAGATGAATGTTCTTTAGATTTAACACACGGAAGCTTTATTGTTAAAACAACCAAGCAACCCAGAACACACCGCCTGTCGACACGCAGGCCGAGGCCACTCCCCAGGCAACCCCCTGATACGCGATCCGACAGGACGTAATAACTAAAGCAACACAAAAGCAACAGAACAGTGGCAACAGCACACAACAGTAAACCCCCGACACAATTATCACACAACGAAACACAAATGAACACTAATAAACACACACAACAGCCCTGAAACGGCCCAAACAGACCCAACCATAATGCCTTGCAGCTCTCAGTGCAGTCAATATGGGCAGCGACCCCCAGCGGCCCCCACGGCTGCTACAATTTTTTTTAGGAAGCATTGCTGCAAGAAAAAAAATCAACACACATTAAGTTATTACTCTATAACTGACCTTGAGATGTCAATTGCTGACATTATATTTGGCACAACTTCATTTAAAGATTCAGTTCCAAAATTATGTATTTTCATGATTAATAAATGTTGTTTTTATTTTCCAGTAGTTGGGTTTTTTTAAATAATCAGTCTTGTGGAACAGCCTTGTGCTAGCAGTAGACATCGGTGCACTAGTGGGTGCTGTGGTTAAGTTTTCCAAAGAAACCACATGTATGTAGAGAACAATATGTGGTAAAAATTAGCAGTGGTGAGTACACAGACACTTACATGGACAAATAATGAACTTGGATTGTGCCTACAGGCGACTCTCAACTCTTAAACTACCAAGTCCCAGGAGATTATTGACTGCAGTCACACTGGAGGCCATCATAGTTGTTGGCTGTGGTGTGCACGTGCAGCAGCAGCATTTCAGAAATTGTGCAGAGGTGGCCGGAGCATTTTCAAAAAGTTGAGTTTTCTCGTGTTTCCGCAGAGACGGAGTCTGAGCCTTTCTGCAAAAGTTCCACCTTGAGAGCTGTTTTCAAAAAGTACTTTTTTCAGTGACTGATCCGTTGTCATGTAAATGAACACAAATTTTCACTTGGAAACATTGCTGTGTCAACAGGGGCTTATGGAGATAAACAGGTGCTGAAACTCTTTTATTTCCCAGGTTCGTTCTTTGTCTTTTTTCTATTTAGCAAAAGACCCACATTTGGAGTTCATTTGACTTAATGTTTCAAGGCCAGGAGCGAGACCTTGAAATCCATTCTCTATTCTGAAGGGCAAACTGTGGAGACGCCAAAAAGGAGTAATGTGATCCCAGTCAGTCAGGGTCAAAAGTGGAGATTTACGTGTAGCTGCGAGGATCAGAGTCCTAGAAAGAAGTTTCAGCAGCCTTTACGAAGCAGCTTTGGCTGGCTCTCATGAGCATCTTGCCTCTCTGATAAGCCACATTCTGAAACAACATGTCACACGGAACACAAATACGTGTCTCGGTCTGACATATCCTCTCTTTATAAGCATATGTAAGTAGATCGGTCCCCGGGGGTTGATGCTGTGCGGAATGAATAATAGAGCCAAAGCATGCCTCTGCTGAAGCACACGAGTAAAAGCTCATTAAACTAGTAGTGTGGGAGACAGATGGAAGTCTGCTTGTTTGCTTCTCCCATCTAATGAGGTTGTCCCTGGGAAGCTTAGTGAATGATTTCTATTAGGAAAGTGGTGGGGGGAAGAGGCATGGGAGCGAAATCCAGGGCTTGCGGTGGGAATAGAGAGTGAAAGTCTGTGTTTGTGGTTTCCTGATGTAGTTAAACAGTTAAAGTCAGACTTACGTTCCTCAGGGGAGTGACACAGCCGACGCCTCAGTGACTTATGAGTCTTTAGAAAACTTCCAACTCCATCCCGCCGTTATGAGGAGAAACTTCTCTTTGTCACAATCCTGATGAGTGGGAGCGGAATTTAATCTCTTTCGCTTTGTGCCGGGGTAAAATAAGGTCCTAAAAAAATGTCTATTGTCATGGGAGGCAGCAGAAGTCTACCTAATTGTCATTCCAGCAATATGAGAGGTGCCTCGGCCATGTTATATTTCCATGGAAACAAATCAAGTTATCATTCATTTACAGGAATAATGTGGCGTTGTTAGCATCTGACCTCACTTTTTCATTCTTTTTTTTTTATTTTTTATGAATAGCTATTCATACCCGCCTGACCAGTCCAAGACAATGCCGCTGTTTCTCAAGAATAGCAGGAGCACCGTCAGTGTCAGTACAAGTGGAGAGATTAGATAAATAAATAATCATGCCAGGAAGTTATCTGATGAGTTTTCCCCTCCACTGGAAAGTCGTTGTGCAGACAAAGTGCATGTATTTTTTATTCATTTCTTTTTTCTCTTCAAAACCACTGCCCTTCAACGCAATATCTTGTGGCGTACATCTTCCTGCTACAAGCATGGTTTTTATTAATGTAAGTGAAATGGGATCCTTTTTATCATAATTTGCTCATTTTAATATGTTTATTTTTCAAACCTTATACACAGCATGTCCATGTAGCTGCCTGCTTTGACGTATTCCTTATTCTAGAGCGAGTTCAGACATGGCTCAGGTCTGACAGACTTATTTAAAGCTGATGAGTCATGTGAGGCGACGTTAAATGACACCGATGTCAGAAATCTTCAGGTTGAGTTTCACAGTCTGACTCCGTCACATCAGACTAATAACGTCACATAAGCAGTAACTTTTTCTGCATGTTCATTTTTATCTATTATTGCTTTCATAGTAAAGGGTTGCAACAGTGTATCAGTAAAGTGAAGGATGAAGCTGCACTCCATACTTCCCAGGGCATTTAATGGCTGTGTGACAGCTGTGTCGCAGTGGGTCCTTATGGACTAAATCCCTGTACCTTTTTTTTATTCATTTGACTTGCATGATTCATGGAACATAGCTGAAAAATATATCTCAGACTGATGTTATCGCTTAGCTTGTACTTTTTTTTTTTTCTTCTGTGCCCCAGACTACCCAGTCCAAAGCTCCCATTCCCTGTTGAGAAGTGATATTTAAATGAAGGCAAGAAGCTGCCTCTACTGTTTTACCGCTTCTGCCATCTGGCAAGATTATCTCCAGCACAGCTTTGCTCCCGGAGAGCCATTACAAGAAGACAAAGTAAGATGTGCGAAGTATGAATTGTGAAAGTCACTCTGGTACCATATGGAGGCAGCGTAAAGGATGTGAGGAGAATATTCCAGATCGCCTCAACGACATTAACTTTATAAACACTGCAGAGGTTTGACTCAACCGCTTTACCTCAATTCATCGTCCATGTACAATATTATGAAATATTGTCTTTTTCGGCAACCATGTTAAACATGATCATCTTAATTTCAGTTTTTTTTATTTGGTAACCTCTGAGATTAGCTGCCACGTGGATCTATAGCCCGCAACAGTCATCAGGAAAACACTTCCAATGAGATGGATGGTTTTCATTAAGTTTTCACAATGAAACAGAATGGCAATAAATTGCAGCCAATATTGCAAGCTGAAGTCAAATGGATGTATAACAAATGTAAATTCCGCCTCTGCGCCGCATTTTTTTGTGCTGTTACAGAGCATCTCAGATCCACTTAATCCCTCTTTGCGGTTGTTTATCAGCTGCTGGGAGAAGGTGGAGAAGAATGAGACCGGGCTGCAGAGACCGAGAATTCACATCCAGTGAAGTGAAATTACTGTGAAGCAATAACACACCCAAACACAATTTTGTTTAATTGCTAGCAGCACGTGAGGTAATTGTGATGGAAGTCAAAGTGAAACAGGCTTAAATGTTGGAATGAACAAAACAAACAACGTTTATATAAAATATTGTATTATTTCAATTTAAATCATTTATTTTAACAATGTTTCAACTCATGTTCATTGCTTTACTGAATGCTGCCATATCTTTAAAGGAGCACGGCGCACGTCACTAAGTTTAGGCAGTACTACGCCCTCTCTGACGAAAAGCGGTACTGAATGAGAGTTGTGCACGCTCTTGGAAGTGTGCACGTCGTCGAGCACGAGCAAAGGAAGAAAGCCAGAATCACGCAGCACAACGGACCACACGAGCTTTTTGTAGCGCAATGATGTCCACAGAGGTAAGAAACGTATAAATCTGCAACAGAACAGGTATAAGTAATTTACCTCTAAATGACATAACAAATGTTGTAAACATGGAAAAACGATGTATCTAGAACCCCTCCCCTCTCCGTTTTTGTCCACTTTACAACAAGTTTCATATGGAAAAGCGTCAATGAATGAATCGATTACAATATAGCAGAATGTTATATGGAAACTCGAAACTTACAAGCTGTCACAGTGCACTAATATAACGTTTCCAGTATGTAAAGTGTCAAACTCACGGTCAAAACACTCCCATTCGTATTTCTAACTCTAAGACTATGTGCATCGTTGATATGTTCTCAGTAATAACGTTTTCAAATTGAAATAACTTATAAGCTAGCTAGTCATATGCAAAACATAGTGAAATGTCACACAAGGGATCAGCTCTGACCAGTTTGAGATTCCTGTGGAGACAACCACAGAGGACAGCAGTGACTCTGGCAGGGGGAGCGGTGAATGGGGAACACGGAGGAGACCAAGAGGGAGAGGTACAGGTGGTAGAGGCAGGGGAGGCAGAGGGGGCAGTTGAGGCACGCGCGCGGCCCGCCTCACGGGTTGCCCTCGTCCCCGGCGGGGGTCGGTCGCCCCGGGCCCGCCACCGCGCCGCGAGGCGCAGCCGAGTTCCGGGAGGCCTCCTCCCCGGGGGTCGCGGGGGTTCCCCAGCGGGGCGGTGTCCGCCGCGGCCGCGGAAGGCGTGCCGGTTGCGGAGGGGGTCGGGTCGGCAGTCGGCGGCGGCGAAGCAGCGAAAACACATTTATCAGACAGGACAGCACGCGCAGCTCAGAGCGATTCGTACCTGAATCACTCATATTGCTGTGCCTTCAGTGCCCTGCACAGGAAAATAGGAGCGACTGTGATCTTGCAGAAATAGCTCTTGCTGCCCATCAGGAAAAGGTGAAAATGTGTGTGGGTGTGAATAATTGATCATTTAAAATTTAAAACTGCGCTGTGCTCCTTTAAGAAATATGCATTTATTGGATGAGCAGTAGAGCTGACTATGTACGGTTGCACCTGTGGATACTGTGTCTTATAGCAAGGACTTAGCAGGATTTGGGCATTTCTGTGCAGGGTTAGCATGTTCTCCCTGTCCATGGATTTTCTGTAAGAAGTCCATGTGTTTGTCCATAGGTTTAAATGCGTCTGTGTGCTTGCCTTGCAATGGAATGACGATCTGCACCACTTTAAGCCCTACTGACCTGAAGCTGAATCAAGAGGTTTAAAGGATTGATGGATGAATTTATGGTCCTCCAAAAACAAATTCTGCTCTTTAAGATTGAACAAAAACTCCCCTTTATGTAGTTCTCTTCTGAATGTGTGATAATTTCCACATTTATCATAGTGGATTTTAGTCTGATCAGCAAATCTGAGTAAAGTTTTATCTCAACAGGTATTAAGTACTTTTCTATTGTACTCCGTGATCTTTATGTAATTTAAATCCAATCTCATTTTCTTTTTTCCATCCTTTAGCTCAGTGTTAACTGAAAGTTTTTGCCACAATTGATGTCATCCCATCCCATCCATCCCATCCATCCATCCATCCATATTCTACCAGATGTGTTTCCTGCTTCGTCAGCTAAAGCCGATATTGGTATTCTTTTGAGTTATGACTCACAGAAAGCGAACAGTTTTTGACCTTTCCTCCCACTTTGGCGCCTCACCCCAGCAGAGAGTCTTTTAGCTTCCTGCTTTTGTTCTTCAGATGACTATTACAGGCGGTATCGTGTAATTTCCTAATGGTTAATATGTCATTCGGAATGATGAGTGGAATCACTCGAGTGAATATTTCTTCCCCCGTCTCCCCGTGTAACTTTAATCCCATCTGGATGGAGCTTAAGTGGCTGATTGATTCCTACGGCACGATCCATCCTTTAAAACTGCAGACAGGCAATCACTTAATGTACAGTCAACAGTAATGTTCCCCCACTGGTCAGCGAGCCCTCAGGAAACTCTGTGTGTGAAAAGCTCTCACTCATATCTGCCATCACCTCATTCTAAAGATGACAGACTCAGTCCATATCGCTGTCCCAAGCTGTGACCAGAGTGGCTTGTTTTTCATTTTGGCAGTCGTGATGTAGCTTCATCTTAAGTGCTTTGCAATTAGAACGAGAAGGATACACTAGTCTCCAAAAGGACAATACTTGTTTTTTTCTTTTTTTGTAATTTCATTTTTATGTCAAGAGGAGAATTTATGTCATGATCAAAGTCAGTCAAAAGATTTAGGGTCACCTGGAGTAACCTTTGAAGGGAGCTCTAATGGCTAACGCAATTATCACGAATGCAAGTCTGAATGTAAGTATAGTCCTGAGTAAACCTGATCAGCAAAAAGCTGTAATATTCAATTCACTTTCCAAAGTACAGCAATTTAATGTGTGGGATCACTGTTCTTATAAACACCAGAAATACCTAATTCTTCAATAACTGATGAAAAGTATGGCACTAAAAAAGTTCGATAGTCGAGCCTTTCAATCACACAGTTGTAGGTTAGATCGCTCATCTCCCCCTGCCCATATGTCAAAGTGCCCTTAAGCAAGACTCTCCACACCATTATTGCTCCCAATAGATGGCTGTGATGCCTTGAACAGCAGCCTTCACTAACAGTGTGTGTGTGTGCGCGCGTGTGTATGCGTGTGTGCGGCTGACAAAGTGAAATCCATTTACCATATAACCTTCAGTCACTCCTCAATCTAACTGGAGGATGACTCCAGTTTCCCCCACCTTCCGTTTTCATCCCGTTATGTTTGCACAACATTGACTCTTGTTCCATACAGAGTCTGTCAGACTCTGTAATCCTGCTCCTCCGATCAGCCAGATCAAAGTCAAAGTCAAAGTGAGCATTATTGTCAATTACTGCTAAGACACGCAGTAGACTAGAAACACTGGCTTGCCTGTCCTCCCTCAGTGTAAACATGCTTTCACTCAAAAACAGAAAGAATTAAAAAAGTAGAAAATAAAGACAAGATATTTACCCAGTATAAAAAAAAAGAAGTCACCCAAAAATGTGCAATGCACATATGATGAAGGTATACAATATACAGTAAATATTACAATACAAGTATTAGAAACTTTTCATCTCTGATCCCTTCTGCTGGATGGCATAGGACTGACTTTTTTTGCTTGTGATGTGGGGTTGGCTGTCCAGGAGAGGTCATCAGAGATGTGTGACCCCAGGAATCTAATGCTGCTGACAGCTCGACAGTGGAGCCGTCCGTGGTCAGCAGGGCGTGCTGTGCAGATAAATTCTAAACGGACTCTACTCATATAGCACATTTAGCGCTTCAGCTGTTTGCAATGCTTCACATGAATCATCACAATTGCACATTATTGTACACCAATAGGAAAACAAACTTGGCTGCATTGTCTTTCTCAGAGAGACTTCTTCTCATGGACAGGGTGGGACATCGGAGTGGACCACCAACCTCGGGATTGGAAGTTGACCTGTGACCTCCCAGCAGTCCCAATAAAACACTCAATGAACAACTTCTGTTCACTGACATCAATTTTAGAAGGAAAAATCTATTTATTTTTTGCCACATTGTCACTCCATCCCATGAATGGTCAGTTACTGCTTGGATATATAGAAGGTGATTTTTGCTTTTGGTATTTCTGTGTTTACAGATTACATCCACTGTTGAGATCATTGCTTCTGTTTTTTGACATATTTAAAGTCGTCTTTATTTCCACGCAGCGCCACCTCCGCAGACTTTTCACAGTGAACCGTTTTAACCAGCAGTGATTTCACACTCGCAAATATTCTAACCTGATTCAAGTCGTCCATGAATGTCCCCATGGATGCCAACACCGGGTTAAAATGATTTGACACAGAATCTTTCTGGAGTTTCCTTGAGATGAACTTCATTGACACCTCTGCCCACTGCTGCCATTGTAACTGAATATAATTCCAATTCCCAGCGCACCTGAGGTGGAGCTCGCAGAGATTTAGCTGGCTGGGCACAGGCTGCCACAGGTATCACAGACAGAGAGAAGATGCTATTTTCACACATGCCAAGCCTGTGCAGTTTTATTCAGTTTTTGGAAGACTCTGGCCGTCAAAATGCCAGTTAGGACCAGCTGAGCCCAGTTTGCCTCTGTCACAAATACCCCAGTGTCTGTCGCACAATGCAGCCGGGGCTGCTGTTAGCCGTGAAGCCGGGGCTGTTCAGATGGAACGTAGCTCGGGGAGGTGTTCTCTGTTAAAGAGCTACAAACTGGGTTCACAGACACACACAGGAACACAAACTCACGCTAGTCTATAAGTGAATGCAGGTACACACACGGTCCACTTGTGCCTGTTGGCGTTCCTCTACAACTGGCGGTGTCATGCTGACAGCCAGAGGTTATTATAGCTGTCTGCTTGCCAGGATGCCTGGCTTCCCAGACAAATGCACACAAATTCAGGAGTTGTTTTCGTATCACAGAGAAGCACGGCGCTCTCTCTTTCTCCGACTCTCCTCCTCCTACACCTGCACTGCCCTCGCTTTTTTTCCCTTCACTGCTGTTTCCCGCAGCTCTGCGTTCGCCCCGAGCCATCTACCTACACATCACTGTCCTCCTCCTGTCTGGCCTGCTCGGGCCACCCACCGACACCAGGTGACATCTGCCAATCAGGTCCACGTCAGCGGCCGGTTAGTCGGTCAGTCAAGTCAGCAAATCAGTCTGTTAAATCTGCCGGCGGAGGCTGAGCCCGCTTGCTTCCTACTTGGACGGTCAGCCAGCCAGCCAGCCAGTCAGTCAGTCAATCAAACGGAAGGATTTGCCATTCAGCGGGCCCGTCAGTCAGCCGTGCAAACAGCCAGCTGCTGCAGATACAACACTGTGCTTTCACTTTGAAGGTTTTTAGAGATTATAGACCCGAGATGTCAAACATATTTTAGTTCAGGGTCTACATGCAGCAAAATTGAACCAGAAGTGGCCTGAACGGGTAAAGTAGTGCCATAATAACCCAGTGTAAGCGCTCACATTATGATAATGTCTTTGTTTTTGCCAAAATCGCTCCCAAAACCTACCATAATCTCAGTGTAACATCAATTTAACAATACTCTCTGGTGCAAAATGCAGTGAAATATCAGAAAATGTTGGGAATTTCCATTGCCTTTTATATTACACAATGGCATCAGCAGGTGTTGGACCTGCAGAGAAATACAATCACCACTATGTTTTGTATTCCTACTGTAGGAATACAATGTATATTAAAGCTTTTACCATCAAAAGGCCGTGTCCCCAAGAGACTCATTTTTGCTCCCAACCCCACATTCTGAAAACCACTGATTGTGTTATGTCAACTGAAACCTTTTCCAGCAAACGTGGCCATTCAGCCTTCTGTCTGTGAGAGAGAGAGAGAGAGAGTGCTTGTGTAATTGGTAATGCTTTAAGGTAATTGGACAGTGATATCATTAAGTGAGAAGCTGAATCTACGTTAGCGTGCACGTCTCCCTGTGACACTTATCTCTTATTATACGTTGAGACTATTTCTTCCCTGAATCAGAGATTGATTGCTGTTGTTTTGGAACGGCGTGATGTGAGCCTGAAGACACGCAAACACATAGCACATAATGAGAGAGTGGGGTGGCGAGAGAGATCCTATTTATCTGTCGGTGGGAGAAGTCTGTTTTGCTGTTCCTGTAGATTGGAATGATTTGGATGGATGCTTCACTGCCGTTTATGCGCAAGCGTACGTCTGAGTATTTGTGGGAGCGGATTTATTATTTCTCCACCACCTTAAAACTGCTTGAAAATTGTACATCCTATTGTACAAATAATCAGCCGGCCCGAGGCATTGGTGCGAGACAAACACCCACGCAGCCTGATGCATTTTTACTTTTTAAATTAGCTGGAAATGGGGGAAGCAATGGCTGACCCTGTTGGTGATATCTGTCACAGTGGTAAATAGATAAAGGATCAGTTTGGGTCTTTCTCTGAACCGCGGTGCCTAATTTGGAGTTGTAATTGTGGTAAAGCTGTGTTTATTCTCTTCTCATTAAAAGCAAGTCTCGGGAGACAGAACAGGAGCAAGACTGAAATAGTGTCACCTTCAAGGTGAAGACAATATTCATAATTAACACGTGAAAGACACACACACACATACACGCACACGTCCAAATGCACCTTCGGCTTGCCCCTCTTACAGCTTGATTCTGACCTGGAAAACTGTGGAAGATTAGCAGAAAATTACAATGCACCGCTGCAGTAATTACACTGTTTTGTCTGCTGAAATTACTCCTGAAGATGCTGTTGCTGATTCGCTCTTTTGCAAAAAGTGGCTGCATCAGCCCCGTTATAGATGAGCGTCTAACTGCCGGAGACAGCGTCAGATCCGTGGCAACCATAATGCAGACTGACAGGCTGCCCAATCGCTGAGTGACCTCTGACCCCTGCAGAAGAAATCATAAAAGCATCATGACCTGGGGGAGGCATGCAACAGTTGTTTTTTTTTTTTTTTTTTTTTTTTTTTAATTACTCATGAATGGTGATAATCTTTGAGCGCTGCCCCACCCTACTCACTTCTCCATCTCTTCGTCTCACTTGTATTATCATCAATTAAAACAAGGAGGCGTAAATGAAAAAAAGAAAAATACAGAAAAGTTCATCATCATGACTTTTAGGTGGATTTCAAAATCATTTTGCAATATTGTTATGTCCTATGAAACAGGTTTTTAGTATTGTCTATAAAGAGTGTTTTTCAGTCATGGGCAGTTACAGAGATGTTTATACGCTTGTTTATTTCACCCATTCTGCTTTTATTTAGCCTGTCTAACTGCGCGTTTATTGGTTTTGTTATGGTGTTTTCTTTGCATAATAATCTTGCTGTGATCTCTTTATGGGTAGAGATTTGTTTTGTTGTTGTTGTTTTGTTTTGTTTTTTTTAGCTTTTAAATTTGCCCTCTTAATTTTTCACTCCATAAAATTTCACAAACTTTTCGGGGGGGAAAAAAAATCTAATGCTTTGACGTAACCTGTTGCTTTGCACACTGCAACATACTCTGAACAATCCGAGGCTCAGAGCAGCTGTTTCTGAATCCCCTGTTTGAATCCTGCTCATCTGTAGTTACTGATCATGTCGGGTTTAGGCAAAGATGCACAACATTAATCTCACAAAAATAGGAGAGATTTCTAAAGACACACTCCACATACATGGTGATCTCGGCATAGATTCTGCGTGTTTTCAATTACTGCATGTCTCTAAATACTTGATTAGCCATAAAGCCATCATATTGCTTTAAAATGAATAGCTATACTTACTACAGTCAAGAATCTCACTTGATTCTTCAATTTTGATATGTGTTGTGGATGGATGGATGGATGGATGGATGGATGGATGGATGGATGGATGGATGGATGGATGGATGGGGTTGCTTGAGCCCAAACATGCCAACAGTTAAGCTGGACTGAAACAATGCTGATGGAACACAAGCCGTTCTGAATCTTTAGTTCAATCGCTGGCGTTACGCCCAGTAGCTCCACTTATCTCGATCACCACAACCCGAACAAGCCACAAGGGGGGGCTACAGGGCTTCACCTTCCACAAAGTCCAACATGAGGGACTCCTGAGAGGCAGGGGAGCCACATGGCGTCGTGGGACGCTGCAGTAGAAACTGAATCCTGGGATGTGATATTGTCTACCCAAAGATATTTCTCAGTACAGTTCTTCCCTCTACCCACTCTACCAGAACAGCTCTCTGTCCGGACTGAAATACAGAGTCACCAGAGACAGAGTCTTCCTGACTTTGTTCCCCACTGATCAAAAGGAAGCTTCACCTCAGTGCCACAGTTCAGTAGATTTTCCTCTGAAAAGACAGTCATGCATAATGTTAACCCTTTTCAAATGAAATATGGCTGCCCAGCATTGTATAATATACATTACTGTGCCAAACCAATGGTGGAGTGTCAGTGGCGTTTTCAATACCTCATTATTACGCTGTATCTTTTTATGCTGTGTTTAAATGGATTTTCAGACGCTGATGATGCAGCTCTTTCAGTATGCGAATTGTCACATAAAATATATCTTTTCCTCCATAAAGTGAACACTGAGGGCCTCGTCGCACCGGGCCGTTATTATGTCACATTTATTAAGGCTTATCTCTCATTGTATTGTACCGAGCCATTGTATTGTACTGCATAACATGAAATGAATAGTTGAGTAGCGGGCTGTTCACCTTGCCGGGGTGTTATTTAAAGATTAACAGAGCTAGGGCCTAAATAAAATGAATTCTAATTTCAATAGTCCAGCTCAGCTCAGACACTTAGGCTCTCCCTGTTACAAGTCTTCTACTCTGACAGCATGTTATGAAATATGAAACATCCTGGAATGTCCACAAAGTGAGCGTGTATATATAACAGTAAGCTAAACTGTCATTTTGAAATCTCACGGCTGCAGCTAGAATGCGATGCTCCCTCTCCGGAGGTACAAAATAGAAAGAATTCAAATGTATCCCTTCAGTGTTGGAGTCGTACGTTTGGAAACCAGTGCCTTTAAGAGTAAACCAGACAGCAGTGATGTAGGGAACATCAGCTCAAACCATGGATGTAACAGACAAGACACCCCCATGACTAATTCATGGAAACAAGGTTGCCAATTGTCAAAGTGCTTCCCCGAGGATCAGAGCTCAGCCGGTCGCTTGCAACTCCCACCTTCACTTTATTCTCACAGCAGCCTGATAGAGCACAAGCAACCACTGCAAGCTGGTGAATACTGTACTTACCTGGGCGCGCTTGTATGTCGTCTGTTATACAAGCTTTGAAACATCGAATTGTCTTGTATCTGCACAAGCACGTCGTGAGAAAAGCAGGTGAAAAGACGACTGTATGCAATTGTTGCTTGGAGATTACACAAACAAACCATGGTGAACTCGTTCTGAGCTTTTATACGGTTTCCATCCATGAAAGTGTCAGTGAGGCCATTCCAGCTGATCAGACACACGTTCTGACACATGCTTATTTAAGTTACTTTTGAATTGAACAAAAGCAGCATTTGAAAACCCTTTTTTCAACTCATCTTGATTGATTTACTTCAGAAAAACCTGACATTTCATACAAACAGAGAAAATAGATGAAATAGGTTTCTTAGAAACTGTTGTATGACGTCCATCCACTATTACAGTCTGTGCACATAATGAACACAATCAGCGCACATTAAGACTTTTTGCTGATATTGCACGCTCGCTTTAACTTCCTGTGTCTTCCACGTGCTCGGCGGTGTTGAGTTGAGGCACTCTGGGGGCGGACGTTGACTCGATGGCCCCACTCTCCTCTCTGATTGTTCACTTTAAACTCCCGTCTCCATGTCAGAGCCAGGTGGACACCCGGCTGTATCCTGGGAGAAGCAGAGGAGAAATCATGGGGCTATCGTGGGGAATTTGGTGACAGAAACCATGGAAGAGCGTCCAAAACATCCGTTTCCCATTGTTACAATCTCCAGCAAACTAAATTGATATTTTGGACAGTCTTCCATGGTTTTTGTCACCAAATTCCTTCAGCAACAGGAGTAAACAACACGTGTGACAATGCATACAATCAAACACTGTTTGCTTTTTGTGAGTTATGTTTGACTCATTAACATATTCCCCCCCCCCCCCAAAAAAGAAAAATAGTCTCACTTTTTGCTTCCTCTCCCAGGATTAACTGATCTGTTATAATAAAGTTATGTAATGGGTCAGCATTTTTTATACTGCAAACGTAGCGACTGCCGTTAAGCTGGTATCTGTTCTTCAGCTTACCTGTTTTTTGAAGAGAAGTAGAGACACAGCGGCTCTGAGAATTAGTTGCCCACTGTTTGGTTTGTGGGACTTTCCCCTTTGCATGCGTGAAAGCTGACATTTTCCCTCCACGTCCTCGCTTCACAGAAGGCACTGTATTCCTATATACCTACTTCTACACTCCTCTCTGTTTCCTCTGCGCGCCTGAGTGTGATCTTTCTGCCCGGCCCTGGACATTATAGACCGCTCACCCTGAGGTCAGAGAGATCCTCCCCTCCATCCACCTTGTCTTTTAATGATGCTGTCCCACCAGCAAACCGGGGCTCCGATGCCGCCGGTGGACAGCTGTGAGGTCTCACCACTGGCCTCAGCCCCTCAGCCCCAAGCCCTCGTGACCATATGGGCTCTATTAAGAAGCAAGCAACAACCCAATCGCCTGCCCGGCGAAGGAGTGATTTGGATGCAGCGAAAGTTTGAAACGACCGACTTGTTTTCTGACATTTTGAAGGATGAGAGGGGGCACGGAGCTGCACAGACGAAGGAGTTATTGTGTGTGTTTGCGCTGTTTGCATGCCCGTCGCTGTGAGCAAGCCTTGCCCGGTCTAAATAATTGAAACTCTCAGTCCTCTGTTGTGCAGCTTTGAGCCAACAAGTGTGCTCGTGCACAGGTATGCGTCCCCCAGTCTGTCATATCTCTCTGCATAGCTGATGGCGTCGCTTGATCTCCGTGCCAGCCGTGTGATGTGCCCGCAGGGCAGGGGCGATAATGACCGACGGTACAACGGGGGGCATTCACATCCAGGACGCCTGACATGCTTATTGTAATACAGTCTGTTGGGTATAATTGCGTTCCCAGTGTTGAACTCTCAATTTCCACTGTCAGAGAGAAGAAAGACCTGAAAAAAATGCTTTTTTTCAGAAAAAAAAAAAGAAAATGGGGAAAACACTAATTATATGTCTCTAGAACAGACAGAGGAAGGAAATAAAAGATACATTTTTCCTTTGTTATGCTCAAAATATGCTTCTGATTTGGAGGAAACAACACTGAAAGCAGAGGCGCTACTCTGAATTTCTGGCTCTAACCAGGCAGCATAAAGACGTCACAGCAGACGTGACAGTGGTGATCTGCTGCATCTTAGTAGTTCAGCTTATTTTCGGAACTTTTCGGGAAGCAGTACTATTTAAGGGCTCAACAAGACAGCATCAAGGTTTCAACATGAGGCCACTTCAGCATCAAGCCTCCGCCACTATGTTATCTTTGTTTTTCAGTCCGTTGTGATGGCCTACAGGAATAGTTTGGCTCTCTGATGTGCTTCCTCTTTGATGCTGCCACGTCCCTCATGCGACACGATTCACATTAATGATTTCCTTTTTATAGAAAAGTTTTGAACTTTACCTTCCACTTGCCTTTTTTAAATCCAACCTTTATTGGAGAAACTTGTAGATTGTGTTATTCTTTCCCTGCTCTTTGACTTCATAGTGAACCGGCCCTAAGACTGAAAATGTCTTCCAGGGGAGACTGTGGCAAAATATGCAGAATTATACCCATATTCAATTGATTTGTATGCATCGCTCCTCTTTGTAGCGCCTGCTTTTTCATTGTGCCTCAAGTGCGGTTTAGAATTGCTGCAGAAACTCTTTACTTCCCAAGTGGTTACGCAATGGGTCATTCAAACTTACTGGAAAAAGCCAGAGCTCAGACAATTTAACCAAGGCGGCTCGCGCTATAAATACATCACGGTCTGTCAAGTAAAATGTAGTTTGAGTTACGAGTCTTTTAAAACTCCTGACAGTGTTTTGAAAATGTTCCAAGTACGTCGCTGTGCTAACGGGGGGAAATGCACCTTTTTTTCAGCGCTGCTACTGCGCATGTGCACAACGGTCGCAGTGAACCTACTCATGTCCTCACAACTACACTTTTTTCATTGTTGATTTCTATGTTATTTATATGCTACACTTGTATATTAAATCAGACACAATGCAGGTTTGTTGGAAAAATATTGAAAAAAAAAAAAAAAGTATTTCTGGTCACAAAAATAAAAGTGATGAGTTCCCCACTAAAAAATGTAATCTTTTATTACAATTTTTTGAGTTGAAATCGTGTTCTTGTTATATGCAAATTTTATTTTTGCAGAGCCTTTAATTCTTTTCTTTTTTTTCCCAAACTTTCACGGCTCATTTACTCAAATTCAGAATTTCAAATGCCACGGAAAGCAGCCCAGGAGAGGTCTAATTCAACGCAGGTAAAGCCCCGCTGTGAATGACACCCTGACATTTGCATTTTCCAACATTGCATCAGAAAATGAATATCAACATTTTGAAAGCGGCTCCTCTCCTGCTTAAATAAGAATGTGAACAATTTGAAACAGAGGAAGGATTTTCCATTTCTTGCTCTACTGAATCTGATTGGAAACTAAATCTTTCTGCCTGTTATTGTTCATTTTATTTAGACTTTTTTTTTTTTTTTCCTCTAAACAACTTGACCCAGAATTTTGAAACGCAGCCTTTCACAACTGACTGTGCACATCAAACATCAAACAGGGGAGTGTCACAGGAGCTGGTGTGGACTCCGGTTATGAGGTCAAGCTTTGCCGCGAGAGCGTTTGAACTTTTTGGGTAGAACACAAAAGAAAACAATCTTTGAACTAGTACACTTGGACTAGGCTCTCTTTTTTTTTTTCCTGCTTTTCTGTCTGGAGTACATTCAGCACTAGATATTCTGCAGCTATCTCACAAAAAGATAAAAGTGAATAAATCATGTGAAAAATGAGCTGCTAGACTGTTTTACCCGAGACGTAACAAAGAGATCCTCAGCTGATGTAAAGCCGCTGTCATGGTTGGCGTATTTTTAACACCTCTTGCGGGCAAAGCTGGGTAGAAATTTTCAGGTGTGACTATGTCTCAGGCTCTTAAAATTCATTTGAGGTGTGACCACACTGTCTGCAGAGCACCTGAGTGACACAGCAGCCACACATAATGGAGTTGTTTCAAGATACACGTGCAGACAGAAACGTATGGACGACAATCAGCACAGAGCCTTTCATTTGCACCTCTTCACCTTTCCTCATTTGTATGTTTCACACATCCGGTGTGATCCCTTTGCAATGCTGAAACTTTGTGGGATGTGGACGTGATAATCAGCATCGGGTGAGTGGAAACAGTTGTGTGCAAATGTCCTCAACCAGTCTGCTCCTTTGAAAGCTTTCTGAAAAGTGATGCATGCATTCATAGACGCATTTGTCTTCCACACTGCTAAGATGAAGCCAATTTCAGTTGATCATGAGTAAAATGCAGTGTGCACAACCAAAAAAAAAAAAAAAAAGATGCAGTATTACGAAGTGAAAGAATTGGGAAGACAGTGAATGGAAGTTCTCTGTCAAAACTAATCCCTCTATCTTATGTATTTACTGACATTTCCAGTGTTTTAGTAGGAAGAGCAGACAGAATACTGAGACTCGAGCTGATGCGTAAGGTATGCAGCAGGTTCGGTGATGAAACAGCATCTGCATGAAAGCCACACTGTGAGGGTGACTTCTAGAAACATGCATCCTGAAGGCTGCAAAACATTTTAAATAGATGACTTGGTTTCACAGCAAAATACAACTGTGTTTTACACCAGGAGGAAGACATAATGCTGAAATGGTTCTTGTTTCTCAGAAAAATGTAATTTTTTTTCACCGTGACTTCAAGCTTATTTCCAGTAAAACAAAGGAAAACATTTAAAGTTGACAAAATAAATTGTTTTTAAAATAATGTTGCTCTGTGTTTTTGGCGGTTCGACACTTCAGGGAGATAAATCCAATTCACTCTCAAACCAAAAAGTGGCTTTTTTAGTGGTTCCAAGCGCCGTTGTTGTGTAAACAGACACTCAAAACAAGAGTTTTCCACTATCACTTTAAAACCTTGCCATGTAAATGGCAACCTTTGCATCTGGTACGTTACATATTTTTAAAGATCAAACTGATGTTTATTGCATCAAAAAAAATCAACATTTCCATTACTCACCTCTCTGTGTCGTAATTCATGGGCACTACATTGATAAGATTCCGCTGTGGGTTTTAAATATCTACAACAACCATGAGGCTATTTTAAACACCTGCAAATAGAAATCCCTCTTGGAATTTTTTCCACAAGCCAGTAAGCTCGGTTCTTGAAAAGCATGTTTTTGATTTGTGGGAGGCTGAAGCAACAGGAGAAAGAAAAAATAAAAGGCAAGTGTGCTAACAACCACACACTGTGCAGTCTGAATTCAGATCCCCAAGAGAAAATCTCACTGTGGGGAAACACCAAGGGTAATATTTCCCCTGGGTGGAATTAGCAGCCCTGGATGAACTGGTTGCCAACACTTTTATGTGAAATGTAGCTCAGAAATTTACTGTGTGGTGTTTCAGGGGGGGGAAAAAAAACCCTTTCAGTAATGTGTAGCCACTCATCTTAGTTTTCCTTTTACGCAAAACCCTCCAGGGTACAAATAAATAAACTTGAATACCTGGCACGGGAACGGTGACTCATTCTGTGCTTTTATGATTGCAGACCCTAAATCTCTATTAGGATTCAGATGTAGGCAGGCCTTGTATGCATAATTATTAGTGTAAGGAAAAAAAACACACTTCAAATACTTTGATGTGTTACTTTGGGACCGCCTAATGGACAGTGCTGGTGCCTGTGAAACAGTGGCGCCCAATCAATAGCCCAATAACAGCAAACTCTACATGATGCTCAACACATAATGAGATTTTTGAGCCAAGACTGAATGGAGCCTCGTTCGGTAGATTGGTTGAGAGCAGGGCACGTGATCACTTTAAGCAGCCCTGCGCTCCTCGTTTTTCCCAAGGCAAGCTGGAAATTGGACATGAAATCTGAGCTCACGCTATCTTGAAAGCAGAGTTTCCTCACAGCTAAAATGAATATATTACGACGTTAGTCATGAGCCATACATGTCAGTTATACCCTCTCCTTCATATATATATCCTCCCGCCTCTTCTTCATTCATCCGTCTCCCACGTCGCCCGTCCTCTGCACAGGTTGATTTCACTGCCACCGCCTCTGGGGCAAAAGCCTTTTCTAATCCGTTTGGATTGAGACAATTTAGCCAAGGCGTGGGCGTCGCTGCGCCTGCATCTGTCTTTATAAACGCATGCGGATGTGTGTGTGTGTGTGTGTGTGTGTGTGTGTGTGTGTGTGTGTGTGTGTGTGTGTGTGTGTGTGTGCTGTTGGTTATCTGTTGCATCAAACGCTGGAAACTGTAGTCAGAGGCGGGTCATGTTGAGGTAAATGAGGTCATCTCTGAGAAACAGCGGCATAAGCTGTTCCTCGCCGGGGTTTTTTTTTTTCTCCCTCCGTCTTCAGATAAGATGATGCAATCAAGTGGGCACAGAGAAGAACCGTAAGACGTGTGTGTGTGTGTATGTGTGTGTTTGGTCTCGAATCTGTTTCTCTGTGAGACTGGGAACACAAAGTTTTCGGGGCCGCACTTTGTGAGTGTAAAGGAGGCTTCTTTCAATAGCTCAAGGTAACTTCTTGGTTTGAGAAGTGGAAATATGATTTCAGGTGTGAGGGCCCACGGTTATCGTTAAGGTTAGATCTTATCTGCAACCCAGTTGCACTCCAGATCATGTAATACCTACATTTTTCCGAAGCTGAAACATAGTCATTTCATGAAAACAGCGGTGAAATCATGACATGGTTATGTTGCATCCCTCACAAGCCACAAGTTATCTCTATCTTAAAAAATGACAACTTCCACTGAAAATAGAAGGAATCATCCCCCTTTTGCTTGGAAGAAAGTCTGCAGTCTTGTGACTTGAAGTCAGGCCCAGAGAAAACGCTGGACTCATGAAACGAAGCCATGTTACCATTTCAGAGCCCTTCTCATGAAAAGACTACATTTTAAACACACTTTGGACAAATATAGATATCATACAATTTGCAATATTTCTGATTGAGAGGTTGAAATCAGCTTGACAGTGGATGGAGATGCTGGTGTTCTTGTGGTGGGAGGCGTTTTCTCAGCTGGATTTCACTGGCTAATTTGCAGACTTCACAACATATTTTTGTTTTATGCCATTTCTTTCGTCTTTGAATCCTTTTCAGTTATCTGCTGTTGCTTTTATCCCCACAGTTTTAACTATGTAGCAGATCTCCCTCCAGATTGTGTTTATTTTTACTTTTCTTTTTATTCCACATTCATATTTATTTGCTGGGATGTTCAGATGTTAGATAACTTCTGCCAGCTTTCATATTTTTTTTCTGTGGTTATGGAAGCTTTGGATGCTCTTGTTCTTCTTTATTACTTATGGAGCTTATGCAAACTGAAGACTATTCATTCAGTGTGCAATTTAATGTTCTTTATATTATCTTCGTCAGTCAGACTCTTAAATGTTGTGATTGAGGTGAGGAATGAATAATGTCACATCACAAAGAGAGAGCTGCTGGCTTTCAGGTACGTGTGGGAGAAGTGACTTTTTTCACTCTTTTCTTCTCTCCCTCTCTTCTTACATCAAAAACATTTAACAAACACAATCATAAAACATTAGAAATGGATTCAATACATATCAAGGCAGAATAACTGGAGCCAAGTTTCCAGTCAGTTCTTTTACAGATTTCAACCAAATTTATACAATAGAGCTGATTTCAGTCTTCACTTCAGTCTGCACATGCTGTATCTATACTAACTCTTCTTGTATACTAATTTTTATACCACAAAATGTTGTGTTTTTCATCGATATTTGATGTTAGTTGGGTCAGACCTGTGAAATTAGATCACACCTGTCAATAAGTGGAATGCAAATGTGTGCAAAATAAATAAAACTGAAGACTAAAATCAGATCACGTCAGACACAGTGGACTTTCTTCACAAAAGTGTAATTCTTTTTTTGATCATTAATTCATTTCAGATGTGTGAAAATCTATTAAAAGGCATATAAAAGAAACTTTGCAAATACTTGCATACATGCTTGTGCATGTACACACACACACACACACACACACACACACACACACACACACACACACACACACACACACACACACACACAGCCATTCTGCAGTTAATGAGATGGGGAGAACAGCAGTGATCAGCTCCGTCACCTCACAGCAGCATGACTCTGATTTGATCCCAGATCAGGTTTTGTGTGAATATTAAATGTTCTCCCTGTGGCTGCACGCGTTTCCTTCAGATTTTCACAGTCAAAACACGTGTTATGTTAAGCAGCAGTTTTAAATTGACTGTAGGTTAGAGAGAGTGTGTGTGATTGTCTGTGTTTGTGCTGTGACCGGTGACCTGTTCAGGGGAAATTGGGGCTTTCTGAGCGTCTTTCCCCTGTCACCGTTAGTTTCACAGGACAGACCTGAAAATATATGGCCATTGCATGAAAATATGTGTGAACACATGCCTGTTGTTTCTATATGCACGAGACAAAGTGTGTTCCCTAGACAAAACAAAAACAGTGTCTTAATATGCATCCCGTCACCTGTGCTTGATCGTGTACAAGTCTATTATAAAACTGAGAAAAGCTGAGCTTAGAACAAGCCTTTTCCCCATCTTTGTGTTTGAGCACGTGCATATGTGCAGGTGTGCTTGCGTGTGGATGTGCACGTGCGCACGCCAGAAGAATAAGACGGTGGAACAAGGAAAAAGGGAGGGGATGGATCTCCACTGAATGATGACAAGCAATGATTTTCAGCCCAATGGTATTGGAAGTGCAATTTGTCGTATTAGTTGAAAAACGCTGAGCCGAGTAACAAGAACTCATCACCGTTGTTATTGTGGCTTCAGCTCGGACCAATCCCTCTGCCGGACGGCCCCTGTGTGTTGTACAAGCACCGTGATAAATAATTGAAATGTTGACTCAGCCCAGTGGTCTGGGCCAGAACAAGCTGTATTTGTGCACGTGCGTGTGTGTGTATGTGTGTGTGTCACCCCAGAAAAAAAACTCTTAAGAGGGCTGCTGCTCTGAAAGGCATCATTGTATATTCAGCAGGGTGAGGGGGCATAAGGTTTGGACAGATACGGTGGCGTTATTGGGAGAGGAGGCTGCTGGAGAGTGTGAGAGCAAAGAGAGAGCAGGTAGAGAGAGAGAGAGAGAGCGAGTGGAAGTGTGAAATTCAGCAGCTGCTTTCCAACCCCGCCGTGGCTTTATAATGTTTGTAGTTCACAGGTAGCAATGTGCACATGCACACACATTTACAAACACACACACACACACACACACACACACACACACACACACACACACACACACACACACACACACACAAAACAGTGAGCCTGCCACCGCCGCCGCCCTCGGCGGCCATGTTTTGGATGTTCGCGTCGACCGGACCCTCCTGAGTGGAGCTTTTCAGGACTTAATTTATGTCTACAATTAATTGAGTCACACATCCAGAGTAGATATTCTCCACTGGATGAACATTTCTGCAGGGCATGCCGATCCTCCTGCTTTGATCTGACCTCAGTACAGATGAATGGACACTAACTAAGTCCCCGATCTGCCGGATGTGGAAGCACAAATCGATCCAGGCAAACTTTTAATGGTACAGGAGTAGAAATCCCTGCAGTGGCTTGATCCATAAGGTTGATTTAATCTTTTTTTTTTCCTCTCGTTTAAACAGGTGAGGTTCATCAAATGACTTTTTTTTTTTGCAGAAGACATAAACACAAAAGAAGCAGCAACAAATTCCTCTGGTTTTTAAAAGCAATCATCAAACAAAGCGAGAGCTTCAAAAGACGATCTATATTCAACGCCTCAGCTGAGACGTCAATCAACATCTGCATGCAAATAATTCAGACTGTTCCCAGAGCTCAGTTGCTTTTGAGGTTGTTCTTCTGAGTCTGAATTCACAAGACCCCAAAGGAAATAGAGTTCTGGTGACACGTTACCAGATGCAGTGTTATGCAGCCCTGGGAACTTATTTGACCATTTCAATGTCCTGCAGTAGTGTACCATTGGACATGGATTTTTTTTTTGGCCTAATTCACACAAAACAGGGTGATAAAAGACTGAAAATGATCAAATAAAATAAATCAAACTTGTGAAGCATTCAGTTCAATGAACAAGGTACACTAGATGAATGCCCACTGGTGGAAAGATGACGTACTGTGGTTCCTGCTGCATTCATACCGCTGGCGCCAAGCAATAGGCCCAGAAATTATGTACTCATAGGAGAAAATGGCTCTTCCCAGTCTGTTTGTATCTTTTTTTTTTTTTTTTTTTGCTTCCGTTGATGTTTCCTGATAAAATAAGTGTTGCTCTACCATCTTTTGCAAAAATTCAATATTGCTGTTGGTGGCATGCATGACTCCCAGTGCAGTAAACAGTGATGAGTGAGAGAAGCACAGTTTGTAATGACTGCCTGTGCCCTGTGATACTATTTATCCAGCAATCATGACTTTGAAAAGAAACACTCGTGCAAAACACGTCTCCATCATCAGTGCTGAGCAATACAAATGAATCTGAACTGAATCCTGGTTTACAGCAGAGGTAAAATAAGGCCAAGTTTTTTCGAACGGTGTGGGTCTTCAAGTCAAACAAAACCTTTATCTATTCAATAAGGATATAATAGAAAAAAATCGGTTTACTGTGGCATTTAGTGTTGCAGGAATATGCCAGAGAGATTTATGCTTCGAAGCTGTCACCTCACAAAAACGCCTTGAACCTGAAGAGAGATTCAATAGAACAGGAGTGAAGAAGAGAATCGGTTTTTAAGGTGTACAGTATATAGGAAAATAAAAATAATATATATCCGTAGGTATTTCAGTCGCCTTGCACTTTTGTTGACCGTGGCTTACCTTTACCTTTGAGGCAAATCCATTTCCCTCATCTGATTTGTGCAGTGCACTCCTGGCCCAGCCGTCCAGGGCTGTTCGTTCAGCACATGGCTTTAATGAAAGATGAACAAAAACTGAGGTCCAAATTATGCAGGGAATCTGTCAAAATAGTAGAGATTACATTTCTGTAATATTTTGTCAGTATTTAAATACTGCTGTCCATTTCTTCCCGGAGCTGAACGCAGTTTTGCTTCATTCCTGCAGCTGATTGACGTGTGGGAGATAATCCAGCACAGGATTTGAACGGTCAGCACAGAGGGAAGAAGCCACCCAACACGACGCCGAATGCTTTGAAATCCTTTTTATGCACACTTTAGAACAGATTATCCCTCTTCTATCATGGTCATTGGCCAAAAAAAAGTTAAATGCTGGCATTAATTTCTTTTTGAAGATCTTTGAGCTTAGGTTTGAAAGGAACGAAGGAAATGCTTCTTACTGTGTATCTGTTATTGACTACATTTCCATATTTGCGTGGATTCGTCTGACATGGAAATGTGGCTGTGTCAAGAATTCAGTCATATTGTTTGTGCATCTGTCAGTTAAAATTCACCATGAGAAGTCCAAGCGGTTTTTGACCAGCACATATAGTCCCTCACTTTGGGATACAATTCAAAACAATGCAATAATATTAATTTATCTTCTCAAAACATGGCTATCGATCAAATGCCTACATCTTTGCACTTGAAATTATGGCTGTAAGATTTAAAAAAAAAAAAAAAAAAGAAAAAAGGTCTCTAAATGAGCAGGACGTATGGTTTCAGTAGCTGTTTCTCTGTGAAACTTTGAGAGTCGAGTCAGGGAATGTGTTTTCTGGTCTTTAAAGTGTTTTTCCTCTGAGCATCAGTTTTCTGACAGGTACATCAAGTTACTGATCCTCTCCTTCACCCTCCTTCTGTGCTTTAAACCTTCGCTCTGTCCAATCACATAAATTACATCCTGGCATTGGAACAGAACTGTGATACATGATATTCCTCTGTCCTCCACTCAAATCTATGAAACAGAGAAATCGGACAGATTCTGTATTTTTCGTGATTTTTCCTTGAAGAGTGAATTATATCTGTCATCATTTCTTTCACATAGTAACAACAATCATGCGAATTCAACAACTTTGAGCCTTTATTGGTTTAAGATAATATTGTATAAATGCATCACAATGCGTTGTGAAACAATTTAGCATCTTAATACATGCTAGAGGGCCTCTACGCAGTTTAAGATCTCCTGTTAAACTGATTGGCGAGTGACAAAAAGGTCCAGGTAATGGGATGAGGTTATCGTTGTTACATCAAAACGATGAGCCGGTCCTGGAAAGTGATTTACTGACGCGGTAGCTCAGTGTGAGCTGAGATCCTTTTGATGCTCTGCAGTACATATCTGAATTACACTCAGACCTGCCTTGTCAGCTTTTCGAAGCGCAGTGCCATTATCGAGGTTGTTACATCAATTCATAATCATGTCAGGCAATCTGCTAATGCTTAACAGTGACAAGATCTGTATTTAAATATCAATTAGGTCGCATATTGCACGTGTCGTTTGAGTATTAAACACAGATTAAATAATTTATTTGAATATACTACGTTGGTTAGATGGTTTAATATTCTGTGTCGTTGGCGGGTAAAATAAGCGTAGGCTTAAAGGAAAATTGATTCACGGTATAAATGTTTAAGAAAAAAATCATTACAGCTCCAGTAAATTATTTAAAAAAAAAAAAAAAAAACTGAAGTAAAATGCTGTGATAAAATTAAGTGGAGAAAATAGTAATGCCAGGTAATGCCAGGTAATGCGTTTAAAGTGTTTTAAATTTTCATTTAAATGGTCATAATACGATTTGTGGAAATCAAAGGAATTGCTGCAATGGAAGAAGAATTTGAAATGTGGTTAATTGTCAACTACAAAAACAGGTGCAGAAAAGCCTTGCATTCTGTTTGTTTGTCCGGCTGCAGCAGATAAACAGGAAGTGGGAAATGGGGTGTTTCTCAAAGACTCGTGTGACCCAGCTTGTTACATGGACATGCTGATTAGTTTAGGTAGTGGTTTCCAGAATTGAAGCTTTCTCTCTAGAGTGTCTTTCCTGTTTTTAGACGCTTCTGAATTTCAGTCATTTGACAACAACAGATGGGATCTTGAACCGAAGAAGAAGAGGAAACTCTGGTCTTTGTCATCTCTTGGCAAGGCCAGTCTGTGCGATTATAGGGGAAGAAAGACTGGGCCACTGATTTCAGCTCCTCTGCCTCTTTCACCCTCTCTCTCTCTCATTAGACGTGACTGTGTGGTAGAAGGAGCCCATCCTTGGTCCATATTTTGTAACACAATAGTCTCTCTGCTTTGTGCGGTGGCATTTTTCATGTTCGCCTGACTAGATTCTCACGGACACTGAGTTGAGGATTTCTGTTGTTGCTGTTGGCCATCGTACCATGTCACCCCCTTCCTACAGAACCAATTTTTCCTCAGTTTGCTGAATCAAAACTGTCCTAAATGGGACATATTTATCCAGGAAACAATGTCAGGGAGTAAAACTTTGTGACTGTGTGTGTGTTAGCATTATAACAATGTTGCTTCATTGATAAGTTCGAGGCTTGGGTTGGTGAGTATGGGCATTTGGCCCTTGTGGATGTAACTCGTGCATTCATCCCCCGCCACACACACACACACACACACACACACACACACACACACACACACACACACACACACACACACACACACACACACACACACACAATAAATGAAGTTTTGTTCAGTGTTAGCCCACTCCTGTCACCCCTGCTCTTTGGTAGGAGTTGAATCATGCAGCTACAAGAGGAGCTCTGTCCTGTGCTTTGTTCCGTCTGGTTGAGCATGCGCCTTTGGCTCACACCTACAAAATAACTCACATGCAAATACCCACGTAGTTCTTTGTCAAAAAAAAAAAGTCATCGGTTCTTTTCTTCTGTCACTTTTCTTCATGTTTCTACTTCTTGAACCCTCTCACCTTTCCAGCTCTCTTCCTCCACCATTTACCTTGCCTCAAGGCTGAGTGACATATCGACATTGAAACAGTAAACCCCCCCCCACCTCCCGTCCCTGTCGCTTCTTCTCCTTGTCACCATTGGGTCCGATAACACTATGCGCTCGCTGTTCAGAAGTCTCCTTTTGTCCGTGTTGCTTGCTGAGCTGCACTTCGCTTGGAGCAAAGGAGTTACACTTCATAACCCTCGGGGAGGGTCGACTGAGGCCATGAAGCAGGAGGAATGACACAATCTGAGAGCGAGGCCACCGAATGGAAAATAAATCTCAAGTTGTGGTGCGGGCACAATGACCGGCAACAAAGCTATTTAAATGCATCAGAGGGTAGAACGGGCTGAAGGAGGAGGATCTGGGGTGGGCTGACATACAAGAACATGTATAGTGGGGCGTTGTGAGGCGACAGCTGTCGTATGCCAGTGTCAATGGTCAGTGCCAATGGGAGAATAAAGGTGGCAAATATGTGAAGGTGTGATTGGATGTGGGAGGTTTGAACCCCTCGCAGACCTTCTGTCACCCTTTTGTTTTAACCCCTGCACTCAGTAATGAAGAGCCTTGTGGTTGGATGTTCTGTTTCTTTGCATTTAAGAAGAAAATTAAGGTCTGTCTGTCAACACTGCTAATTTAAAATGAGCTCACCTACAAGAAGGTGTGATTTCTGTCAAATCCTCAGCCAAAACAGCAATGAGCTACTGGAGAGATGTTTTCATTCCATTGCTTCATAAAAATTGTTGAGTTACTTGGCAATTTAAACAGTTTGGTTTCATTTATTTGTCTTATTTTTCTTTTCACAATGCACTTTTAAGCAAGTCCAATATGAATCTTCAGAAATGTGCTGACTGAGCGTTCAAATGTTTTGACACTGATGGTTATAAGGGACACATGCAGGTCCTGCATTGAATTTCCAGGCATTGGAGTGCTCTTCATATTGATTCATGATGAATCAGATGGTGCTCTTATGATGAGTTTTATTGAAATGGATCTTTAACGCTGTCTTGATAAACCAGAGCACACTGTTATTCCCATTGGCCTTGATCATGAACCTTTGGATGGTTCATTTAGGACAACAAGTGGACTTCAGTTTTTTTCAAAATGTTCTCAAGACTTACATTTTCATCAATAACCATTACCAAAGCGAGGAAGACATTCTTTGGGTATTCTTTGGGTACTCTAGCTTCATCCAATAATCTGATGACATGTTTGCATGTTTATGTGAATTCTGTTTTTAGAGGTTTCAATAGGACACACACATCCCGTCCCTCACAGACCAGGTCCGAATCATTTCTGCCTTCACTGCAACTCAGTGACTGTACATTTTCCATATTACTAACTTGTGATTGTCAGTCAATCCTCATATCACCATGAATTTCAGTAAATTCAAATGTTTAATTGCCCATAAAATGAATAAAAAAAATTGCTTGGTGTACTTCAATGCAAAACGTGACTGCTCATGCTCGCCTGCACAGGATTCTATTGTTCGTCATACAAACCAGATTCATTGACTGTTCATCTTTTACACTGACATTTCTCGAGAATTAAAAGGGAATAGAGACATGCAAGTGCAGTCATCAGTGAAAGTGTGAACAGTTGGCGCCATAAAGCCATGCTCAGCAGAGCAGAATCAGAACAAAGCCACCATGATAATATTTTTATAACAATACAAACAAACATTAAAATGTCCACTCACTGGGTTTAAGCATGCCTCATTGCATCTTTAAATTGAATCCAAAAGGATAACTAATACTGCTGGCTCATTAAAGACCACAGCGCAATGCGGAAATCGTATTAGACAAACAAACAAATAATCGGAATGAGAGCACAAGGAGATTATCAGTTAAATCACGTTCATAGAAATGAGCTTTATGCTAAAACATACAAGATTTAAAAACACAAGTTTGTTTGTCCTAAGGCGGGGTGTTAAAAAGTTTAGTGTCAACATATGCGTTTGAGAGCTTTTAAGCATTTGCATATGTGTATGTGTGTGTGTGCGCGTGCAAATGATGTGTTGTGGCGTCCGTAGGCGAGCGGAACATTTGTTTGTTGGCGGCATCTTTCCCTTAAGTCCTGTCTGATGGGGATAAGGGAATGGCCTCTGGCAAGATAGATAGAAGGATGTTGTGTTTATTCCAACGGGTGTATGGGCAGCAGCCCCGAAGTCACAACGAGAGGGAAGAGAGAGTGTGAGAGAAATTCACCAGAGGAGGGCGATGATTAAGACAAAGAGGAGTGATAGGGAATCTAAGACTGTGAGACGACGGTGGGGAATGAGTGTGTTATTGGGAGGAGACCCGAGGGTGAGCTGTGATGGGCCCTCAATGGGCAGTGGCCGAGCCGTTCACACTGTCAAGAGGTTTTCAGAGCGCCATATGCATGCTTGAAACCTTTTTAATCCACAGTTGGCAGATTCTAGACTCCCTAAAAGCAACAAAAAGGAAGAAAAAAAAAAAAAAACCCAGATGTGGCCCTGCGGCTTTAATCTGCTTCATTCACTTTGTTTCTGTTGTTAATAAATGCTCAACTTCATCCTGCTTCAAGCAGACATGCACTCACCTTTCGAGGTCTGTAGTCCCATGAATGCACAGATGTGATATGGCACATTTGTCACATGCAGAGTTAAGGAATGTACAGCTTGAGCTTCGATACAAACACATCTGCACATTGGAGGTTTAATTAACACGTCACTTTCCACACATACATCCTCCCATAGTTCCGCTAACTTGCTAACAAACACAGAAACATTTCCTGAAGGTGACATTTCCTCCTCAACAGGTGACGTTTTTTGACAGAAATAACAGCTGTAAAACTAGAGAAGTGTGACCATTTGGGGGATTTTTGTGACATTTGTATTATGAGAGATTTGCAGATTGAGCTATAACATGTCATAAAAAGAAAAAGAAAAAGAAAAAAAAGCAGTATGCACCAAATGGTAGTCACTTACAGGTATTCAGACCTGGTGTTCAATGTTTTATTCTTTCAAATAATTTTTAGCTTCACGATGAAATGAAAATGGTCCTAAATCGGATTTGAGCAGCCATGGCTAAGACCTGTTTCCTTTATTTACTCTTGCTGAATCGGACAAACCGTTGCAGCTGCTGCATGTTACGGTGAAAAAGCGTGTTTGTTACCCAGTGAGACTCACCTCCAAAGCTAACATACCACTGCACTTTTGCTGTTATGGAGGCCGAGGTGTAAGAAAACATGGAGCTCACTGAGCTAGACGAAGAGGCAGGAGGAGGAGAAGAGGACAGATCAACCATCACCGATGCTAATGCTAAGTAAAGCTAGCGAACAAATTAAGAAATGGACGTTGATGAAGACAGGTGAAACTGGTGCTTGTGCTGAACAAGCTATGATTAATAACCGTTGAATTACTGTGCACTTTTAGCTGAAAGATTAATGGATGAGGGGGTAATGAGAAGAGCAGCTGTGACTGCCATTGATCTGGGTTCACGTTCAATATAAAGCAACGTTACAATAACCTGTAAGTGTGGTGATTGTTATGCTTTGTCTTCATTTGTCATAAATTTATACAATTACAGTTACCATTAAAGCATGAGTCGTTAGTATTGCTGTGGCCATGGGATTTAGAGGCTACAGCCACCAATTTTAAAATTACAAAGTCTGTTTCGGATACTAAAGACTGCTGTGTATGCAGAAAAATATCAGTATAAAGCTTTTAGTAGTTCCACTGGGAACTATCCAAAGTCTGTATGAAGTGATGTCCTTTAAGCCAAATACATATCTGATTTAAGTTAGTGTCTTAAGACGACCATGCCAAAAACAAAACCACCAAGAAAGATTTAGTTTGATCGTTGATTCTCTCTCTCTTTTTTTCTTCTTTTTTTTTTTTTTTTTTTCAATTTCCTCATTGAAAATAATGGTGATAAATGAACCTTTATGTTCAGCAGGGGAACAATAGTAGCACTGGGGGTGCAAAGCATCTATGGATGCATTCAATTAAGTTAATTATGTCTTTTGATTGTTCATCGGTATTTTGCTGTCATTTTTTCAGGCAAGTGTGCTTTTACAATGTACTTGTCAAAACATGTCAAAGATATCTTGTGAAAACCCATGTGCCTGAAAAGAAGAAAGCGAATACTCATCTCTGTATGCAATGTTGCGGCTTCTGAAATAATTAACTTCTTAAGAGAGTATCGTTTCTACAGCACACCCTTTCTTTTGTCTTACAATTGCGGTAGTCAGTCAGTCAGCCAGTTTTCAAAGTCTTAGCACTTTGTTGATTTTATGAGTGGTTAAAAACTTTTTCTCTGACGGTGGATTGAAAGCAAACCAGATGCTGAACGACTCACTGCACCATGTTGTGGAAAAAAGTGGAATTACTGGCACGGGCATGCTGAAAGAAAAGACATTGGTGTTTATACAAATCTTGGAGATGATGCTCATCCAAGTTCTGGATGACCTGTTTGAATGCTTAGATCTGGATATTAAGTATATTCAGTGTTGTGACTTAATTTATTTATTCTAACTCATACAGCACATTTCCACTGCTTGAGCCGTCCCCAAAACCCTTGTTACTCTATAACTCACTTTCACTCATTCACGCACATACCAGTGGAGGCATCAGTTCATTAATTGGGAGTAATTTGGGGTCTGATGTCCTGCTGAAGGACGCTTAGACATGTGGACAGGGAGAGATGGGGAATCGCATTGACAGCGTTCCAATTGAGAGACAACCCCTCTCGCATCCGAGCCACAAAGTCAATAAAACTACAAAATGAAAAAGAGCCGAACCTGATGAGTACATTTGTCGCAAATGTTGCCCATATTTCTCCAAAATAAAACTTTTGGTGCCTTCTGTCTCCCTTGTACACACCCGCTCGTCTCCCCAGGTGGAGGCCGCAGCCAGTGGTCGCCCTTGCTTGTCTGGGTCAAACGCCTAATCAGCCGAGCCCAGCGCCTCCACCTGAGAGACCCACTCCTGGTGGTCCACTGGAAGGCCTGAGGGGCTGGACATCCGAGGGCGTGTAGAGGTCGGGACGAGGTCCTGTGTGTGGCGCTCACCCGTAACCTTGATTTCACAGTGCAGCTGATTCACTCTGGATGTATCCATCACGCACTCTTTTCAGTCTTCAATAGCAAATAGCAGCAGTTGCCTGCAGGATGTAACCCCGGTAACTCACATCAAACCCAGTTTGTCAAAAAGTGATCAACTGGAGAATAAAAGCCCGACTGTAGCTTAAACCGAGCTCCAAGGCTGTACATACAAATGCCCTCCTGTCATTTAATAAAGGTTTGTTTCTCTTCAAACTGTTCACACATGGATGTGTTATCACACACTCATTTCCACAATGATATCACAAGAAAATCTCACAGCAGAGCTGTGATATATTGTAATGTATTGCACTGAATGCCTGTTGCCTCTGCCTTGTCAGCCGCATAATCTAACATTATTGATTAAAGCCAAGCGGGAGCGTTCAGCTAACTGGCCTGTAACACAGTTAAGTTTATAATAATGAGAGGTTAGCAGGAGCCCGTACGTCTTGTGTCAGATGCAGATGACTGGGTGAGCGAACAGCTGCTGGCGCAGCACGTCTGCCAGGTGTAGCAAGCCAGTGTTGCATCGCAGTCTGTCAGTAGATTTACAGTACAAATACAACACAACAAAAATATCCATCCATCATCAGCCCCGTCGTTCATCCCGCCACGGATCCGTCTATCACTCGCTCCGTCTTGTGCTTGTCTACACAGCCATCTGTTCACCTGTCAACGCAAACGGAGAAACATTCGCGTAGCTTCTTTGAACCCGTCTCAATCCGCTCCCTCGTCAACGTTCAACATCTATATCTTCATTAAAGTTAGGATGAGAACAGACGTCGTGGCTGCTTTCTGCTCTCAGACCTGTACCAGCAAGCCCCCGTGCGGCCCCATAAGGCACGCTGCACTTGTCAGCGTTTCCTGTTTAATGATTTTTTTTTTTCCCCCAACACGCTTTGAGTCGCAAGCAAAATCACAAGCATATATTTGGCGTACTTTTGGGAAACATCCTGACTTTTCCGAGTTCCTGTCTGTGCTGACAGAACAACAGGCCCCGGAGTGCTGAAAGCACACATCGCAAACAACGCACAGCCTCGTAGGCGCAAACGAGTACACACATTTGTAGCGGCGAGACTGGCGAGCTCAGGATCTCTGCTATCTAGGAGTAGGCCTGGGGCGAGTCATTCATTCTGGAGACCACCGCTGTTCCCTTCCCGTGTGTGTGAGCAGACAGATGAGTGTATACGTCACTTCATGCCCACTATGCGTCGTGGCAGAGGCGGCAAACCTTATTGCTTCTGTAAGGATTCCTCTCAGGCATTTTGGGATGCAAGCACTGTCTGACTTTGTGTTTGTTTTTCTTCTTCTTCGTCTTCTTCAACCAGAAGCTGCAGAGTCATCGCCCTGCAAGATAGGCAGGCTTTCACCTTAATCCTGGAAACAGTGACTATGTTGTTTACTGTGGGCTTGGCAACCGAACAAACGGGCCAGAATACAAATCCTGTGATGTAACTATACTGCAATCAGGAGGCTGCATGGAAATTTTGCTGTCACCTATCCTCGCAGTGCATTTTAATGTCCGCCTCAATAAGTGACTGTCCTTTGAAATTCTGTGGGTGTTTTGTGGCGTAATATGGCATTTCTGACTATAGTCATTCATCAACGTCTTTGTTATTGTCGGAAGTGAAGCATTTTGTTGTTAACAGAAACACGGGAATGATATTTCCTTAGGAATTGAGTCGCAGTCATCTAATACCATTAAAAAGGAGACTTGAGAGCATTATTCTTCTGATCTCGACTTTACATGACAGCGACTCCGCTCCAGTGCCTCGGGCTTTCAAACGTAGGTGTCCACATGTCTGTGTGCACTTTTCAGTCCATTGGTTTGTAAAAGTGCTATCAAACAGTAACCCACACACACACACACTCACACACAGAGAACCATGTGTACACTCTGACAAGGCACTTCATTAGCCAAGGACCTGACTGGCAGAAATGTGTGGCTTGCTGTGCACTCCAGGTAATAAGCTCCCTTTTTCCCCGACTCCAAAGATGTTTCTTGATGCTCAAATAGTGCACACAAACACACACACACACACACACACACACACACACACACACACACACACACACACACACACACACACATATGCTGGCATTAGAAATTCGGTTTGTGAATGGGTAGCAAAGTCCCCGTGCGCAAAGCTGACAGTGGCGTTGCAGCAGCTCCCAACTAGTTCAATCGCCAGGAAATGGTCCCTGCACACCGAGAAGCGGCGCCTGTGTCGCTCACCTCAGAGAGATAATTGCCAGGCTGCTTCAACCTTTCTCCCCTCTCTTGCTGCTCCCCCTCTGCGGGGGAGCGTTGTTCTTTGTAATTACTACGGAGGAGTGCAGTTAACTTAAAGCGATATGCTGCCCTTCTGTTCGCCCGTACCTTCTCTCCTCACTCATGGCTTTTACGTGTTTTCTTTACAAGTTAAAACATAAACACAATCCTCCTTGTTTTTCATTAACCTCTGTGAGAAATGAGTGAATTTGTTCTGATGCAGATTTGGGTAATCTGTAAATCTGACTGAGGTTTTTTTCAGAGATTAACAGCATGCGGTGAAACTCAAACTCTTTGGTGTTATTTTTTCGCTAACGAACCTTACGTTGCGTTACATCATTTTTTTGGTATAAATCTCCGTAATACGCTGAGTCTTTGTGTGATTGCTTTGCTACAGTACATTAAGTTAATGTTCAAAAAGGCAATGAAATGTGTCTTTTCATGAGGCGCTAACCGTGCCTTTATTACCCATTTATTAACTGTGCTACAGTGCATTATAGCGCAGCTGAGTGTATAACAGTTTTCATTTGGATGTGTGTCTCAAAGCCTCACTACTGACTATATCGTCGCACAGTTCAATGATTTTCTTTTCTTCTGTATGTGCAGTGGTGCATCCATAAGTCCTGCTGTCAGGGGATCGAACCCAGGAAAAAAAAAAAAAAAACACTATTAAAACAACGGACACTTTCAAGTCATGAAATCTTGATACTCTCTTCTTAATGCTCCACACACACACACCAACAAGTGGCTACTAATACCAGAGGAGCCTGCAGGCAGATATAAACCTTTAGGACCAAGCGATCGTAAATAAGATAAAGCATTCAAAAGTGCTGGTAAAAACCTAGGGCAATGTTTTAAAAGCTCCAACAGAGAGGTAGGGGAAATGGTAAATCACTGGTGGCCAAGTGATTAGCAACACTGTGGGCAACACGGTGTAAAGCAGATGGACAGCTGTAAAACGTTAAGAGCTGTTATTCTGTTATTGCTTCTGCCTGGGTCTTACCATGTGTTTTTTCAAGCATAAATATTTATGTTGGAACTAATTTTTAATTTTTTTTTTTTTTTTTTTTCATTTTTTTCTAAAATAATCTGGCCTGATCTTTTCAACAGTGAAGTCTCATATTTGGACTTGAAAAGAGAATAACTGAGGAGCTCAGCTATTAAAACAAAGACGTGTCAGCAAGAAAACATGTGAACGCATTTATTCTTGTACCATTTTGCACCTCCAAATATTGTGAGTCACACTCTTTCAGGTGCCAAAACAAGTAATGAAACAGAAAACACCTTGGTATCTGACGTTTGTGACCGAGGACAAGAAAAGAAAAAAAACCTTTGAGAGCACTGTTAATTCACACTGATTTGTTATTTCCTGTATTTGTTATCACGATTGTGAAAAACACTCAAACTTGACTTTTAGTCTGTGGTTGCTGGGGCTTAAGTTGTAAACTCTATCAGAATATTTCCTATCCTAATTTGTTGATCACACAATAAGAACCGACTTTTTTTGTGGATTGTGTTTTAGTCTCATTTATTCACTGTGCTTGTAACTTGAGTTTAAATCCTCCAGAACATATTTTCCATCTCTGCATCTGGATGTCGACTTTGTTTCCGTTTCCTGCTTTAGGAGTAATGTACGGTGCAGATTTCAGAGATGGGTCAGTAAAAATAACTGCTTCCTTCAGTAGAAAACATGTAATGGAATCTAAATGAGCTGAATTAGTCTGAATTGATCGGAGTTAATTAAAAAAAAAAAGCATTGCTGGAAGATAATGATCTGCAAGTTTGTTCTAATTCTATAAAGTCTGTGTAAAGCAGATGTTGAGATTTGTTGCACACAATGGATAAACATTAAAATATGATTCTATGTGGTTCTGAAGTCGTTCAATGAATCACGTGTTCTTTTTTCTGCAGATACGAGTTTAATCTGCAACTTGTGGCCCCAATTTCATCACGGAGAGAGAGAAGAGTATGTCCACAGACTCATTTATATAGTGTTTCCATTATTATGAAATATCATGGCTTGGATGAGTTGTTGATTGCATAATTTTCTGTACTGTGGGAAACTCAGAATGCCTCTTTAATTAGGCCGAATTACAGGCTTTAATATGAAACACAACTGTTTGTACATCCAACACGTTTCATTTCAAACTGGAGCAAAATTAACTGAAGAGTTTGTGTGGTTTTATCCTGAGATGGATGTATGTTTTTATTCCATTTCAGGCTTTGCATTTTAATTGGTATGCCAGTGTGCAGCCCCTGCGCTGTTTTCTGTTCCACTGAATCTCCATCTCATATTCAATAGATGAATAAATGAACTGGATAAATAGGCTCACAGTGGCAAATAAGTGCCAAGTTCAGATTTTCTTCCAAGGCCATTCTCGAAAACAAGTAAGAGCCAGTCGCGTCGCCCATCTCAATAAACCATTCAGCCTCCCACTCTTTGTCAAATTGGACATCATTATCAGAGTCTCCTTCTGAAATGCTTGTTTTGCTTCTCAAAGATTTCTCTCCTCTTTTATTTCCAAACTTCCCACCTTGGGAACAGAAAAAAAAAAAGTCTCTATGCAGCCGCTGGACGACTCGGGCTTTAATAAAGAGATGGTCCGGCAGTGTGTTCGGGAGGTGATTACAGCCATCAGTCGTCATCCTGTTCCGACAGATCAGTGCTCCTGACTCCCACTGACGTCCTGGCGGGGCGCCGCGCAGCCACAGCCCGGGCTTCCGCTCTGCTTTACAGCTGAACTCTGACGCCCAAAGTCGCATCAAGAGACGCCCTCAGCCAGCGGCCCATCGATTGGAAATCAACGCTGCAGATGGGAATCTTTGGGGCTGCGCATAATCAGGGTTGGGCATGCCTTGATGTGGCTGCGATCAAAGAGCGATAAAGGAGCAGCACAATATCACACGAGCTTTATTTGAACAGCTGTGAACTATATCTCGGTGTTTTATCTTCACACTCCGGAGGGCACGCATAATCTCAATTATCCCTCTCTGCCTGGAGAACTGAGCAAACATGATGCCACTTCCAAACTTTCTGGCACCGCTATGTGTGAAATTAATGAAATTTAATCGCAGACATGCTCGGCTGACTGAGGAAGAAGCGCGAAACATGAAGTTAAGGCTGGATAAGGTTTCATTGGACTCATCATCTCACGGTGGCCCAGAAATGTCAACAAAACGCAAAAAACTGAAACTTAAATAAAAAACATAAGAAAACTGCACCAAACACAACACCTTACATCAGAAATGAAAATGCCATAAAGCCAACAGCATCAATTTGTGCTTTGAATATTTGTTCATTAGGCCCTGGAGCTTTTGCCGTGTGATGAAAACTCCGCTCCAGAAACATCCTGAAAACGTTGACTTGCACATCTGTCGCAGCTGTTTCTTCAGCCATGGGTTCTTCTACAATTTCTCACGATTCTTCTTCAGTTGTAAGCCAGGATTTCCATAGGATCTCAGTTTTCTGAACCAGCAGCTGTTTGCCTAAAATTTTAAGTCCTGCAGGATTCTGGCTCTGATGCTGCCAACCATGTTCCCTTTGGGATCCTTTGTTATTTATACTGCACACAGATGTTACAGATGTTCCTGCTCGTTGTTCCGCCCTCCTCTGTGTGTATGTTGAACCAGCTTTCATTTGACTTCGTGCAGTTACTCTCTATATGCAGAGCTTCATCTGATGTCCTGCTGGCTGGACTACAACTAATGATTTTTATTTTATTTATTTTTTTGCTTGAGTTAGCTTGCTTGCCTCTATGATAAATATATCTGTGGGAAATAATGAGACAATGATGTTCTTCAATCTTTGGTAGTCATTCAAAATCGGTTTCCATGAGAAACAGTTTTTTTCTGTTATTGAAGCAAATTCTTGCTGAGTAATTCGAGTTGTGTAATGAGTTGCATGTGAATTTTGAGGTATGTGTACAAATCGCTGTAGGCTACATAATATGTTACAAATAACATGCATATATTGCGCATGTGTTTGCATTTGAATGTGCATTTTTATCATATTTTGATTTGTGTGAGGATTCCTGTTTTACTGCCTGTTCCAATCATCTTTGGCAGCACACACACTCATGATCAAACCATGCAAACAAGTACTACAGCTAGAAAACCATGTGAAGCATACATTAAAGTGACAGCAGATATCGAGATAGTTTACCTGTTAATAGTTTCTCATCAAAGCATCACTCAGGGATCGCTACAGGAGTAATTATGTGTGTAATAGACTGATGAGTTAACAGAATAATGTAGGAATATATGCTTCTTTTCCTTTTTTTTAACATCATGAATCCAATGTTGTTTCTTATTTTCCTGGTGCAAAATCTCAGGTAAAAACACTGCAGGTATTTGTGGAGGTTAGCAGACCAAAACAATACAGAGAAATTATTCACATGGACAACAATATGAAGCAGACATGTTCTGCACGCAGCGCATCATAATTAATACCTTCGGTCAATACGCGCAGGCTCATGATTTATTTTTTATTAGCTGCAGCTGAGCTGGTTGCAGGTTTACATATTGACACTTATGTCGGTTGTGTTGTTTGACCTGCAGCAGGAAAATCCACAGTAAAGTTTTAGAAACAGGAGCCGCATTATGGAACTAATTGTATAGTTAACAATGAAATCCCAAAAACAGTGACAAAAGTCAAAGCATTAGCATTTCACTCTGCTGAGGTCCTATAGAGACAAGTTTAACTAGCTCAGGGGCAATATGACGGCATTTTTATTCAGTTTGCTTATTCAGTTTGGTTTTAATAAGTTTAATAATTATTTCAATAATATAATGACTTTAAATTCTCGCAGTGCAGTTTTGTTTTTTTAATTATTTAATCTTCCAATCGAAGCTTGTTTCAACACTGAAAAAAAATAAATAAATAAACAGAAGAAGCAAGCCGAGCAGAGGCAATTGTTCACTTAACATTAGGGTCAAGTTGAAATTGAATGAATAATGGATCTCTATCAGACATGTCAAGCATGTTGAACCAGTGAGTAAGAATTAGGAATTTCGGTGGCCGCTCGGACTCGGTTTCATATCACCCCCGGTGAAGTGTAATTTCAAGTCGGTTACAAGTCAGCGCAAACAACAGATCAATCGCGGCTGTTAGAGAGCAGCTGTGTGCTCCGCATATGTATCAGCAGCCCAGGATGACGTCTTAACTAACCCACAGCCTACCTGCCGAGAGATTTCAACTCACCACTCTTCAGAAGATTACAAATACAGTTTGTATCTTAATACAACCTCGGAGATGTGATTCAAAGCAAGCCGAAAGCAGACGAGAGCCGGACACCCGCTACAGAGAGTTTCCAGCAGCGTCTCTCGATAAATAAACCAAGACTACCCCATTCTGTCAGTTTGAGGTGAGACGCTGCATCAAACCGCACCGAGACCACCGCTTCAATAATGGAAGAGTGTTTGGACTCGTGCGCGTGTTTGTGGCCGGGCATGCCGAGCTAAATCTTCAGGTCTCGTCGAGCATATTCCTCCGTCCGCCGGCGTTTGCGTCTCATCCTCTCATGAAGTTGACACAGACGGTCTCAGAGCCGAAGATGCGCCGCTGCTCGTGACACAGTGGTTAATGACAAAATATCACAAATGCAGGAAACAAAGCATGAAGGGGAAAGCTTTATAATTGATATTTTCATAATGGCAATGGGTGAATTGACTAATGGGGAACGTGAAAGGGGTCACTCCAAGCGACCCAAAGAGAATTAGCACATTTACCCTGACGCTCAGCCAGAAAGAGCAATATGGAGTGTGTGTGCTCATCAGTCACATTAAAAACATTAATGTTGTCAGCTGTCTCGTCACTTCTACACAGCAAAACAAAGTGCAGTTACTCTCCAAGAGATTTGAAAATACATATATTTCTTTCGGTCTTGTATAAAATCCGATTTAAAGTTGACTTATAAATCGATTCCCATGGATGTTGGTGTTGTTCTGATTGATGTTGGATGTAGCTCTCCCCAGCAGCTCAGCGCTGCCACCTAAGCAGGCCTTGAGGCTATACCTTTAAGTTATTACTTATTTTGCCTTGAAATTTTGGATCTCTCTGTTAAAATATACTGCACACATATAACACAACATAAAAGCCATTCTGTTAACAAGCCTGCGTACATAATAAGTGACCAAGCTTTTCTATTTAAAGTTGAAGAGTAGTGGCTCTATCTCCTCCCGTCCAAAAAAATGCAGCTCGGGCATAAATATGCATAATTACGAGCCAGCAGCTCAACATCGTAATTATCTCTTAAGGCTGGTGTTGATTAAGATCCATAATAAATACAGGGAAATTTAAAGTACCCATCAATAAGCAACGGTATAAGCAGTGTACAAATTATAATACTTGTACCAATATTGATGTTTTAATAGTAGCTATATTTACAAAATAGCCAAAAATCTTAAAGACTATGCATTTCACGCTGGACTTAATGTCTGTTATTAGCTGGAATTATTGGTTTGCAAGAATATCTTTTATGAAGCTTATTCCTGCTGTGGTATTTGTTGCACGAGGGCTGCTGTGAAAGTCTGCAGGATTGTAAATATTGAAAGTGGAAGTTCTGTCCTCTTAAAAAAGAAACTTTGTGAAGTCAGATTGACTTTTCCTTTACACGGCCTCATGTACTTCTGTAGAAGTGCAGATAGGAACATATCACAGGCCAGGACTGCGGCTCTCTTTCAAGTGTCGAGGTGTGGATAGCAAAAAAGAGAGAGAGAGAGAGAGAGAGAATTTGGCTTCTGATATTCTCTTTGTGGACAGAGAGAGGAATGCCAAAAGCCAGCGGCATTTCCAGTTTCCAGATGTGAGCGGACCGCCCCGCTTCTGCACCAAACTGATGCTTTGATGACTTAGTTGTTTATGGGTGTTGTCTCAGAGTCGATAGCCGTTGCATGACGTCTGCTGTTTTCACCGCAGGACCGAAGGGGAGGGGCTTGAAATGATAAGCCGCTCGATCAGATGTTGCTTCTGAAGTGTGATAAATTAGCGTTCATTAAAATTCAGCCCTAAAGAGCTGCTCCATCATTTATATAGATGGTGTTTTATTATTTATTTCTATATTACGGAAGCTTAATGTGTTGTCCAAGAATTTGCCCTCTCTGCTGGCTCCAGTCAACCGTGTCCTACGGCGTTGGATGGGTTTCTGACTCGGTGGATCTGATTCGGCCATGAGCTCGCTGCCAGCACGAACTGCAGAGTATTCCCTTTGAAATCCCTTTCATAGAGTGCTCGACTTGGTCTGCCACTGTGCAAACAGTTTATTGAGTCCAGAAAAAAAAAATCTACAAGCCAAGCCAGACAAAGGAATTGATGTGCGGTTGGTCCGGTATCTTAGCTGCAGTGACTTTTGAGCAGCAGAATTCTGTTAACGAGGCAGCTGGAGGGAACACGGAGCCAGCCGCGACTTATAATCACCTCTTAGCGATCACAGACGGCAAATCGAGCTCGTTCTTTGTGATCTGTTTGCATTCCCAATCTCGGTCGCACTGTCACTTCGTATGTTTGATCATAAAAATGTCATCAAGCGCCGAGCTCCTGGAATGTCATTGGTGGTGAGAGATATGAGGGCGTGTTTTCTTCTTCCTCTGCTAAAGAAAGAAAAGCTCTTGTAAATAATGTGTAAGGTATGACGGCTGGATTCCTTTGGAGTGCCTTGTCGCCGGGCGTGCTTCTTCACTGTCTCGCCGTCCTGTTCTGCTGAGACACTTCAATGAAGCAGCTATTCCAAATGCTATTAGTATCTCCTGAGCTTTCCATAACTATCGGAAAAAGAAGTTAGACTTGTTCACCGTAAATGACAAATAACCTATGTATATATATATATTTTTTTTTTAATTCTGATGTATAAATTTGGCTCACTTGAGGAATTTATGCGATGTTCATCAAATATCTAATTACATACTTTTCTGGAATGAGTCGCCCGTTTTCTGCAGAATAAACTCCCTTTCTGAGAGCTCACCTTGAACACGCCACCATTGAACTGAACTGGACTTCTATGCACGGTGTGGATAACAGAAGAAAAGCAGGAAGAAGAGTGTGTTCCATCCTCGTGTGTTACTGGACAGCTGTGTTGAGTGCAACATGCAGCCTGTAAACATGCCTCTGTCTCTGCTGTGTACAGCCTCCAGCAGAATATTCAAGACCGGCAACAGGCAGCATGAATCAACTATACCCGAGTTAACCAGCGGCAGTCTTCAAACTGAAATAAACTATTTATGCTTCGGGACATTTTGACAAACTGTGTATGAAGTCAGAACAGTTCTGTTGGTCTGATCTCTGTGGTTCCAAGAGCAGCAGTGTAGACAGTGAAATCCTCTTTTTTTTTTTTTTTTTTAATTTTAACAATAAAATTCAAAAGTAGGTCTACATTGCATATGAAGTAAAATGTAAATATAAAGTAATATTGATATTTTTTGAGTCCATCCATCTTGGATTCTCATTCGGAAACTGTATCTAACGAAGATCAATGAAGGGAACTCCACAGAAAATTCCTCCCAAACTGCCTGAAGACTTGTTGTACATATAAATATTTATTAGATACAGTAAAAACAAAACTAGAGTAAACGAAAGAATCGCTTCACCCCTGAAGAATAAAAGTCTTTCACTTGAAAAAGCTCTTAAATAAATGCAGCATTTCTGAAAAGAAGAAAATTGTATGGAAGAGACTGAACCTAGTATTTCCTCTTTCGCTATAGCCTGAAATATTCATCAACCTACGAACATCTGACAGCGGCAAAGGAATGAACATGGAAACATGTGATGTGAAATTCAAAATCAGGCGTCACCTTTGACAGATAATTGCATGTTGTCTCATATTTTACACAGAACGTACACACAGAGTCAGGCTGGATCCCACTCTGACTCAATAAATTGAATGTTAATAATGTCCATTTAAGTATATTATTACACAGTGATAGTTAGTGAAGCGAGATGCATAAGCTTTAGCTTTGTGCGCCTTCACACTTCTGCACGCTTCAGATTTCAATATGTACATGGATTTTATTAAAATATCTTACATTAAATCTTGTTTAAAAGCTTTGATCCTTAACATTTGTTTCAACAATGTTGCACAGTTCAGATTAAGTTGTTTTCAAAAGAACAGAAAAGAACACAGTAAGTCATCTGCCATATATCAGAAAACTACATCAGGTTTGGGTCCTGAAAATGTCTCAAACTGACCCCAAAGTTCAGCGCACACCGTGTTACTTTTCCTAAAATACCGGCCGGCTTGCGGGAGAAAAAAAGCCTCATAAATCAAAAGTCTTTCATGAAGCAAAGTTCCATTCACACCTCAGACAGAGCTACTTCATCACTGAGAAGTTTTTTCATTGAAACAATACCACTCAGGAGCTGATTGTGTTCCTGGAGCTCTGCTCCCGCCTCCCTCCGGACCCGCTCCGTGAGCGCCGCATGCAAATCCCACGGCCGACGGCATCAAGTGATTTTGGTCAAAAGGGGAAAAAAGGTGTATTTTTCAGAATGTGAAATCCTCGAAGCTGTAGACGAGCTTTGTCCCAGTGATTAACGACTCGGATGCTTCCACACACACACACACACACACACACACTCTGAAAGTGACACACAAGCGAGCTCCTCCCCTGATCAGATATAGCACAGACACAAGATCAGAGCAGGTCACCTTAAATCCCCACGCTGCGGTGTCATTATCTCGTGCACACAACATGCAAACAGCCGCAGCACGCTCGACTTATTTCACATGCAGATAAAGCTCGTAAATACTTGTCTCCTTCCTCCAAAATATGTGTCACACATACACACTCATTTCTTTCAAAAACTGCTACTCAACAGGATAAACTTGACACATCCACTTAAAAGAAATATCAAAATGCCTGAAATTGCATGAGCAGCTTTGCACACCAAAAGAACTGCTCTCGTAGTCCTTCAGCTGCTGAAATTCAGCTATTTTTACTCAGAGCAGCACATCGACTAGTTTCATTGCTAACCATATAAAAATATCAGGACTGTGCGGTCATAAATGCAGTGCACCCGTCATTTAATGACGCCACAAAACTGCAGCTGGAGGTGTGTTAAAAATCACATGGCTAATAATTTCTGAAGTCCCAAGAAAATAAGGTAAATTCTTTGTTCTGAGTTTTGGGCAAAGCAGCCAAAGACACTGACTGCTGACGTCTGTGGCTGTAATGTGTAGCGTGTTGCACCTCCATCTGGATTGAAGACATTTGTCACTTGATGAGAAAACGCCTTATTTTAAACACCTCTGTGTGTAGGTTTGATCTTTAGCTTCATGTGTCCGCATGCAGGTGTTGTTTTAATGATATAAAGTGTACCATGTGATACCCGCCTGCTTGTTCCGCTGTGTGTTCAGGATAGGAGGAAGCAGCCCGGACTCGGCACTGATTCACTATCTCCCTCCTTCTACAAACCGTTTAGCTTTAAGGACTTTTCCTTCTGACTGAACAAAGTTCTTATAGGAGGCGACAAGAGCATGCGGCTGGCACAAAGTGATTTCCCGTTTTACTGTCACTTTAAAGTGATATGCTACATGTCGCACAGTCAATTCCCCCACTACCTGTGACAGATAGAAATTGGCCGGGCTGAGGCCCCGCAAAATGGGTTTTCCAGTTGACGTGAGCGGGGAGCACCAAAGCAAGCGACTTGCAGGTGAATCAAAATCCGTGGGAGTTTAGATTGCTTCAAACGGTGACGGCAGTCCGGTGGCTCTCCGGTACTGCTGGGGTGTGTGCGATAGCGTCGACCGAGGCAGCTGATGTTACGGATCTGGAAAGATAAGTTCATTATCTCCAGCCTGGTCAAGAGAGCCTCCGTCTTCCTTCCCCTCACTCTGCCGCCGCTCCCCGGGAGTGTGGCCCGATCAAAGTAGTAAGCCGCATTGATCGTGTGTGTGCGTGTTTTTTTTTTTTTTTTTTTTATCAACATCCTGGATAATGCACAACCCCAACTCCATAAAAGTTACAGAAATAACTGAATCATTTAAAGAGTATATTCAACTAAAGTAGTACAAACACAGTTTATAAAGTGTTTGAAATGTTTGTTGTAAGGCCCCGTTTGCACAACATTCCAAACAACCAACAGTGTCTTTGTTCCAGAAGGGTTTTTAACAAGGCTTTAAGTTGACAGGCAGAGTTAAGTTTGACTAAACTTAAGTCTGAACTTAAAAGCTTAAAGTAGTCTGAATCTACCTGACTCACTGGCTAGCTTTGTTTGGTGCAGGTCAACATAGAAATGCTTGACTTAAATGTAGTTATGAGAAATGTTGCGAGTTGCAATGGGGTCGTTTAATTCTCTTTTTTTTTTCTTTCCCAAAACAGCCTACAACAAGTCTAGCTTACTGGGATGCCATGTCTTTACCTCCTTTTGTATGACTTTTTGAAACTGTTTAAAAAAAAAAAAAAAAAAAAAAACTTTGTTAACATTTTATTTGAAGCCCCCCTGTATAACACATTATAAGTACATTTATAAAGCATTATAATGTCATTATAACACGTGTAGCTATAGTTATAAACATTCATAGATGATCACAATGCCAGGTCCTAACCCTAACCCTAACCCTAATCCTATGCTGTATAGTGAGTTATAAAGCAGTGTGATCATTTATGAGTGTTTATAACTACTTATAATGTGTTATACCGGGTGCTTAAAGTAAAGTGTTACCAAAACTCTTATTTGAGTTATTTTGGTAATAAGTGAGGAGGCGGGCTGAAATGATGCCGTATTGCATAACTTACAGCATTGTCTCATTTTAATCCACATGCTACTGGTGCCTCAGAAAAATGTCTTCTTAGCAGAAAAGTGTTGTCTTCTTTAATTTTTATTGTCACGTCTGCTGACTCTGTAGCTCCCACTAGTGGCAGCACCTGGAACTACTTTGACTAATACAGTATTTCTGGTGCAGACAGTGAAATGGCAATCAACCAGTTGAACAGCTATTTATACACAAGCAGAGCTGTCACTGTCAAGAATTCTGCGTTTTGAAAACAATTAAATGTTTGTTTGCTTTTTTTAATTCTTCTCAGAAAATAAATGGGGTCCAATCTTCACCAGGAGAAAATAATCAACAGTAACAACATTTTTGACAATTACCATGAAACAATTTCATTCATAAGTGGCAATTTGACCTGTTTCACAGGTTTGGTAAAGCGTGCCTTCGGCCATCACTGTGGATCTGCAGCTGCTGTTTATTGGTGATTCCTAAACACTGTGTGCTTGCATTAAGTAGTTTCAGTGTGATGAGACAAACAGCATGCAGCGTTTTGTTTTAATGTTCTGAAAACCTCCCTAATCCTTGTTTGTGCCAGAGGCTAATTTTCTCCTCCTCAGAATCGGCAGTTTTTACAACTGTGGCAGATTTGGGGTTTTCTCTCTCTCTCTCTCTCTCTCTCTCTCTCTCTCTCTCTCTCTCTCTCTCTCTCTCTCTCTCTCTCTCTCTCTCCTTTTGTTATTGAACTACCACTGGGATGGGATTACAATCTTCTGCTTGTTTGTCTGGTGTCAGTCCGGTTTTTTAGCATGACTTTTTTTTACCTTCTTTCTCACAGATCTTTGCACGTGTGTATTTTCAAGCCCTTAAAAATGCCTTCTTCTGTTTCCCCCTGCTTCTCATCCCTTCTCCCTGCCACCGTCGCTTGGCCTCATCTACTGGAGCACCTCCAGTGAGGAACGACGGAAACTCTCGCCCCTCCATCCTTCACTCCCCTGCCACCATCCCTCCTTTCTCCTCAGCCCACGCAGAAGGGAAAGTAATTAAGAGGGAATCTGCTATAGATTGTCTGTGTTTATGCTATCTCCGAGAAGCTTCCTGGGCTGTGATGATAATAGTACGTTGCTGGATCATTACCCAGAATCCTCCCTTCCACTCTCTGGCTGTGCGGCTCGGGCGTTCGGAGCGGTGGCGCACCAGCCTGCCACAGATGAGAGGGCGTGAGAGCACCAGCCTTTTCATTCGCAATCACAGATTGGGCAAATTATAAATCGCTGCTGTCTTTTTCTTTTGTTTTGCTCTTTTTCTCTCTTTCCTCTCGTCTCTTTCCATTGAGCCGAACTTGTGACAAAAGGTCTCAGTGATGGGCATTCAAGTGGATGATATTAACCATTAATCACGGCTCCTGAATAGCTGTTTATTCACATTGTGTAGCTTCATGTACTGCATTTGTTCAGTGACCTTCTTCACGTCGCAAAGAACACAAAACATCAGTGGCCGATAAAATGTGACAATTCTCTTCAAATTGTTATTCCTAACAAATAAAAGCAGTGTTGTTGAATCCGGGTTTTTTCCTGCCTGGTCCAGCGGCCCGCTGTCCAACCTGTCACCCGCTGAGAACCTTTGGCAAAGTATTGGGAAAGAAAAAATAAATAAAAAGACCATTAGAATTCCTGTAGCAGGCAAGAATGAAAAGATATATACTTTAGAAAAAATCTGGTCACTCTCGTTGTTGAATTCATTCAGAGTGTCCAGAGAAATGGGCTAAACCAGCAGCATGATCTCTCTCTCTCTCTCTCTCTCTCTCTCTCTCTCTCTCTCTCTCTCTCTCTCTCTCTCTCTCTCTCTCTCTCTCTCTCTCTCTCTCTCTCTCTCTCTCTCTCTCTCACACTAACCAACAAGGTGTTAACAAGATAAGCGCCCTCGTGTTTGTTTATCTGTTAGGTCTCCTCCATGCAATTATGAGGTAATTTAGGTCAAAGATGAGATAATAATTTATTAGCATTTGTTCATGAGACCCCCTCTGAGTCTAAATTATGGCCTTAAAGTATCATTATTTTGTGCCGATGAGTTTTCCAGCAGAACTTAATGGCACTTCTGGGGCCGCGTCTCGCTGCTTGAACGAGTTAATGAACGTGTCGATGAATCAATAGATTTACGCTTTGTTATCATCACGCACGGCGATCTGGGTTAGATCGCCCAGCTCGTGCCGCGAGAGCCTCGCCGGCCTGGCATGACAGATTGCATTGCGGCGCTGTGAACGCTGCAATCAACATCTGCACGTCGGCCCGCATCAGGCTCTCGGCCTCCCCGGTCTTTGATCACGCAGACAGATGCCAAGTCAGCATAAAGTGTGTAATTAAGGATCTTTTCTACTTTGGACCGGCAGAGTCAGAACCTTTTACACGAAGGCCTTGTGTAGTATGTAATGGTTGTTAACATTTGTTCGGCGGCCGGGCTCAGGGGACCACTTGGAGCGATGAGTCATCCTTGGTGCTAAGTGCTGTGAAAAACCTCAGGAACAGCAGTGTGATCTGCACTAATTTCATCTGGCACAATCTTAAACGCCTCTGTTAAGTCCGATAATTATTACACTCCATGAAAACGTGCAAAAAAAATTATACTCTTCCTGTACCTACTAGTTTTGCCACGGATACGCCATCAGCTGAAGCTGTGATTGAACAGGTCGGTTCTCTGTTCTTTCGCACGAGCGATTTTCTGTCAAGGATACTATAAAATAAGTAACACAGATAGTCAGCTGTGCTTTTCACCGTGGATACTGAGTCTTTTGGTTTTATTTTTACGAACAAATCTTTCCATTGGATAAGAAATCAATTCCGTTTTCATGTCCCGTCCCCTGCACAGTTGTGTTAAACATATGGGAAAGGAGCCAAAACTGGCTCAAAAGATGATCTGATCCAGCCAACGAGTGACCGTTCATGTTGTGAAGGCATCAAATCTACTTGTTCAATGAAAATGTCTGCTGTCTGTAATATATTTACTGGGGCCAGAACGCTTCATTGCTGGAGATGTAGCATTAACGTCAACACTGCAGTGTGAGAGTAAATATGTGAAAATAAACTTGAGAAAAACCAAGAAACAAGAGAGCAGCGGAGATTTCAGATCGTCAGGCAAAAAGTTCAGAAGAAAAAAAATGTGAACTGTATAAATATGAGTCATGGATTGTAGACATGTCTTTCTGTCTTTCCTTGTTTCTTTCTTTTTGTCCCATATGGGGTCATTGCTTTTAGCAATGTTGAAGAAATCCTGGAGAGAAACTTGAAGGAATTCACTGGACTGGAGGACGAGGCAGAGAGTTTATTACAGATGAAGTGAAGATGTGCGTCTCAGACGATTCACAGAGAGAAATACATCACAGAGGACTTAAGATCTCAATTCTGAGAAGCCGACCTTCAGGAAGAGTATTCATCGAGAGAACAGACCAAATCAGTTGAATTCAGATAAGGACGCGTCTGGATCATCTGCAGATGTTCGTCCATGTGAAAGTACTGAAAGTGTAGACCAGGTAAGACCAGGGTCCGTGAGGTCTATATGGAAAAGCAACAGTGGTCCATTTTTCTCTTTATGAACTTGAATAATTTCAATTCCTTCAATTTATTTCTAAGAGGATAGTGAAAAAATGTACACTTTTTCAGAATGCTGTTGGAACCTTTTGCACTATAACAAATAAGATATCTTGAATTACTGAAATTTAAAGGTCAATTTTTTTTTAAATGTATTTATTTAGTTCATCCTGACTATTTGCATGTGTATTTAACTACTTTTTTTTTATTTTTAGAAAACAAGAATTTAGTCTCTAAATGATCATTACTTGTTACTATTTCACCAAACTCTCGTTGTTATCAAAAGACTCACTCATTGATCATGAACTAACCTGACTGTTTTTTTCAGCAACCTGACAAATATGTTATTCTAAATCGAATTGACATGATATGCAAAGTACCTGTGTTGTCTGCACCACATTTAAATAGTTAACGCTGAGACCAGTGTGCTGCTCTGTGCATGTTAGTATTTTTTTCACTTTTTCTTTTACATCTTAATTCATCAAGATTTTAGACTGAAAAAGGAAAAAAAAAGACTAAACAGCATGAAAAAATGAAACAGCTAAAGATAGCTTAAAACCAGAGGAAAAATGTTGGAGTAAAAACATTCAAGATGGCTGAAGTTGATAGAAATTCATAATGGTAATATGTCAATATTTACAGTAACGAGACAGAACGAAGCAACCACCGCCTTCGACCCTCACATCCGGCAAGAAAAAACTCCAAAAACCCAGTGGGAAAAGAAGAAATCTTGGGGAGAACCACAGTATGGAGGGATCCCTCTCCCAGGGACGGACAGCTTGGCACAGCTAGCATGAGACAATAAGAAGTAAAGCCTAGGACAATGTTGAGGACAGTCCGTTGGACGGTCCAGCACAAGAACCACGGATCCCAGCAGTAGAACCGAAGCCAGTCCACGGGCAGGACCGACAGGGGTGTCCTCCCGGTCCGGACGGAGCTTGTTCATAGGCCTTCGTAATAGTGGAGTCAGCAACTGAAACTGGAGAAGACTCCCCCTCGAAGGGGGGGACAGCAGGTGAAAAGCAATGAACGGACTAAAGGGAATAACATTCAGACATTAGAGGAGGACAGGGCTCAGTGCACCGTACTTCCCACAGCATTCTAGCTCCTGGGGCAGCTTTGTGGATACTTAACTGTTTAAACTAGTATTTAGTTAGTATAGTTTAGTTTAGTTTAATTTAGTTTGGTTTAGTTTAATTTTGTTTAGTGTAATTTGGTTTGGTTTGGTTTAGTTTAATTTAATTTAATTTAATTTAATTTAATTTAATTTAATTTAATTTAATTTAATTTAGTTTAGTTTAGTTTTGTTTTGTTTTGTTTTGTTTTGTTTAGTTTAGTTTGGTTTACTGTAGTTTGGTTTGGTTTACTTTAGTTTGGTTTGGTTTGTTTTAGTTTAGTTTAGTTTAGTTTAGTTTAGTTTAGTTTAGTTTAGTTTAGTTTAGTTTAGTTTGGTTTACTGTAGTTTGGTTTGGTTTGTTTTAGTTTAGTTTAGTTTAGTTTGGTTTACTTTAGTTTGGTTTGGTTTGTTTTAGTTTAGTTTAGTTTAGTTTAGTTTAGTTTAGTTTAGAATCCCTAGCTGACCTGATCATAGGCTGCATCGAAGAGAAACGTCTTGTACCAAGAACAGAAAAAGTACACAATAAAATAAAATGAGTAAGGATTTAAAAAGAACCTAAAACAGTGAATCAACTAAAATGTGCACAGTAATCCATAAACATCTTCAAACTGAAGAAAATGAATAAAATACATATTTTAAAAAAAAGCTAAAAAGAGTTCAAATCCCATGTGGATGTGAGCAATCAAACATCACTCAGCAATAAGAGAATGTAATGACTCAAATTTGACCTTAATCTAATCAATGCCATTGAAAGTTCATCATATTTAGTCTTCGTAATATTTCAGATTTGAAGCAAGCAGGGTTTTTATCTTTACAGAAATGAGGAACGTAGCCCTGAGGACAGTGTTCTCCTGTACTTGTCTCATTGTCTCCTTCACTTCGCCTCGGGCTCTTCAGCATCATCTAAAATAGACTATTTATTAATTTAAAAGACTCGCTGCCAGAGTCAATTCATGCCGTCCGGGAGACAAGTAATTACTTTCTCCAGGTCCTCCATACTGAATGATTGAAGCGTTAGTTGAACTGAACATGTATGTTTTTGGTCTGTGAGCTTCGGTGTGAATCTGAAGAACAGCTGTCGGCCGCCGGACCCCCCACCACCATCACCACCACCCACATGTCAATTAGCGATTCCATCTCACGCGGCAAATCACCGAAGACATTTCTGACCTTCTCATTTGACGTGACACCTGTCTGTCACAGATTCCGGCGCTGGACTCCCGCCTCACTGCTCGCCAGCCTTTAAAGTGCCCCAGTCAGTGGTGTACTTTGTAGAAGAAGGGTAAAAAAAAAAGGGATTCTCACAACCCACTTGATAAATCTGAGGCGTTTGAAAACGAGCCCACCAGGGACAAATGCTGATTAGAGTTGTGAAAGTGTATAAAAGCTAACTCTCACATAAGAAACAATGATGAAGCCAACTGTGGCCCAACTCTTAATTGGTACATGATTATTTAAGACACATCTTCGGTTCCAAATGTGAGCTGTGAGATAAAAACAAAAAACGCCGGTAAGAAAAAGTAGCAAAGCTCCTGGCTTATAGCTGTATGATTTTCCCGAGCTTGGCTAAAGCTTGACAAGATGTGCGTGGAATCTTTTAGCGCAGGTCTTGGTGGTGCTGCTTTGTACTTATCAGAAGCTCTACCAAGAAACATGAAAATAGTGTCCTGGGCCAACAAATTCAAATAAGCCTATTTCATTTCAGACAGACTTTATAATGCCACATTTCATTTTAGCAGGCCCAAAGAGAGGTAGGAGTATTTCAGCACTTACGGGAGATTTTTTCCCTTTTTTTTTTTTTTTTTTTTTTTTTTGCCCCCTTGCTTTTGCCGCTCTCCCTCAATGGCACTGCGTCACCGACTGATTCACCTCTTTCTGCCCGTAATGCAGCAAAGCAGAACACCATGATGGATCGCATAAGAGGGAAATGTGGAGAGTGGAGAAATGAGGTAGTAGTTCCACGGTGTCACACTTGGAGACAAGGCCTGGCGTGACATCCAGTAACAATAAAAAGCAGGTTGCGTGCCGCCGAGAAGGGCACACAGTGTAAAGACAGCGGCGGGTTGGAAAGGTCTATTCTCCGAAGCTGGTAATTTTGGAGTAATGGGTGTAATTTTGCAGCTGTAAAAGGCAAGTGGTTCATATAACCAATAATGTTACTGTCTGTTGCAACTTTTACTCGGCTAAAAAGGAGGCTGAGTTATTTTACAACCCTAATGCTGAGGAAAGGAGAGGCTGCTATATAATTCAGAGCATTTTACCTGAAATTGAATTAAAATTCTGACCTTTGGGTCAGCCAAAATTTTTCACAATTTTAAATTTTTATGCAGTGACCTGAAAAAAAGCCTTTAACTTTCTCTCACTCCAGAGAAACGTGAAGATTATTAAACTGTAATACATCTAAAAATAAGTCAAAAATGTTTTCCACACTATTAGCATTTGCGTCCACTTTCTAGTTATTTTAACAATTTACACGGCTATTAGCATTTCTGAGAGCGATCGCCTTTCTTCTGTTACACTTTGAACAGTTCTCTCCTACACAGTTGCTTTCAGACTATTTCCCAAGCCACCTGTGAATTTGATTTGGAGACTGAGCAACTTGCGTTATGGTAACGTAAGTGAAATGGTTCCATCCATGCCATTTTTTGCTCTTTATCAGGGTGTATTTGTGTTAAAGTACATAGTGCTACGTGTTAGATGGTGTTGGGCCTATGAGACTGTTAAAAATGTCACAGCACAAATATAACTTTACACAGATGTTTCCATGTCTGATGAGATTCTCACCATGTTCACATATTCTTGGGTAGAAAGCATCAATCAGTCAAACGTTATTGACAAAGGCACATTTCTTAGATTCTAATAGCATCGCAGTGTTTTACATAAAATGATGTAATATGAAAAATGCTAAAAGCTCTTCCTGCTCACTCACACTTTTTTTTTTTTGTAGCTTCACCAGAATGTCTAATGAGTTTGGAGGAGAGAAGCGCCGTGAAGGCAGGTACCGAAAAAAGTACCATCCAGGAACCGGTACCTTACATGAGGTATCAGAAAAGTACTCGTACCCGAACAATATCTAACGGTACCCGGCCCTACATCTTTGTCAATAAAAATTTTAGTTTTTCGCCAGCAGAAGTCCAGATGTCGCTCACTGGAGATGGTGCTGTTTTGCATGGCTGATTCGTTTGTTCACCTTTCCCACAAACTGCGCTGTGCAGTCAGAGCCGCTGCACGGAGGAGCAACAAGGCAGCCAGTGAAAAATGAGCGAGGAATGGGAAAGGAGGAGGCAGTTGACAAGACGGAGGGGCAATAGAGAGGAATTATGGGTAGAAAATGAATACGGAGGACTGAGAATGGTGAAGACAGACAGAGAAGGTGCAAAGTAGCAGCGAGATAAGGACGGGGCTACGGGAGAGACAAAAGGGGAGGATATGACAGAGGGAGGAAGCGCCGTACATCTCCCGAGATTTAACGGCAGCATCCTGCCCTCACCATAGATCCTCCTGCCTACGTCTCAATGAGGCGCCATCTGTCACCGGCTTGTTACATCCAGCTACCTCTCCCTCACATGCCAGCCGCCGCGCTTAAAAACACACCACAAAAGCATGGGAAGCAGGAAGCTACGGAGGAGTCGTGGCATTGACTTTAAAATGAGGATGAATCCAAAGTGAAGCCCGACTGACAGGAGGGATGTCAGGGCAGCAGCACTGCTGACAGTTACACTGTGAACTCTGATCAGCAGTTAGAAGTCACTTTCCACCCGTATGTGTTTTGGCTTTTTTTTTTTTTTTTTTTTTTTTTTTTTTTTTGCCCTCCTCCTCGCCGGCCTTGACAGCTCGCCGTGGCAATTTTAAAAATCTTTGCACAGCAGACCCAGGGCACGGCGTCCATTTGAAACTCCTCCAGAAACTTTTGAAAAAAAAAAAAAACAAAAAAAAAAACACACAGCACACGTGCAAAAAAATTTAACTGCCCTGGCACCGGCAAAGCCTTAGAGGTGCAAAACACACCTGCGCCAAGCAAATTTGAATCAGGCAGACCTGCAAATTCTTGACTTGTTTGTAACCTTTTTTGATTAGTGATTTTCCCCCTGCGAGGTCGGCTGGCCAAGTCTCAAAACAATCATTCCTGCCCTGATTAATGGCTTGCTCTAAGCGCCGATGCATGCCAACCAAGACGGAGAGGCTTCATGACGGGAGAATTATATAAGGATTTGTTGCTGTCCGGGGGGCTTCCAGCACAGACAGAAAATCGAATGAGCAACAAAGTTTATTCCCGCGCAGCGGCGGCGTCACCGGGGGCTTCCCTTCACGGCCCGGCCCCGGGGCACGGCTTTAGGGGGGAGGCAGATGAGAGCAGTGACCGCTGCTGTCCTCAAGAAGGACCTGTTTCTGTTCATACTTTCATCTCAGGCATATTTGGAGATCTAATCCTGAAGCAGGGCCTCTTTCCTATTAATTACGGCGTCGTTTGAAATCGCTATTAGTGAAAACAGACATTTTGTTACCCTCACCGTCTCACCTGCTTCATTCCTCTATTTTGTTGCTTCATTATACCACCAAAGAGTTTGTTTTTTTTTCACAAACAGCCTTCAAACATTTACACGTGCCTTTTGAAATCGCCGTAATTAACGTGACCTGTTTGTGAAATGTGTCAACACCAATTTACAGAGGCGCGGTGAAGATTTTACCCGCTGATTATCAATTAACACTACACCCACGGTGGCGCACAAACGCACGCTCATTCTCGATCAAAACATCCGAGAAAGTTCAGGTTGGAGTCACGCCGGTGCGATTCCATGTAGCTGCACAGTAATCCCAGTTTATGTGGAGCGCTTCCTGTCGTAGAGCTCTTGGAGAAAAATGCAGCAAGAGATTATTTTTGTCGTAAATAAAAAGGAGGAAGTCCGATTCTACAGCAAGAAAACTGAACAGCAGGTATTTCAATAAGTGCTTTGTTCTGCTGGGCGCGGCCCCGGGGGATCGGCTTAGACCTCACCGGAAACGCATTTAACCTGCTTCACTGAGAATATCTGGGGCAAGGAACTGCTTTGAGGGCTATAAATGAATGACCTGGCTTTGATACGATATGCAGCTGTACTCTCCCTCCTATACGCCGTTCTCCTCTCGTGTAGTTTCCTTCTGTCTTTTATTTTTTTTTCCTCTGTGTTTTTGGCCGGCCTGATTGGAAATCTTTCATGCTCTTTGCTGTCAAGCCCCCCGCTCCACGCACATGCACAACAAAGCTGTAGAACTTTGTGGCCGGCTCTTGCCCACCAGGCTGGAGTGAGGCAGGCTTCAATCAATCCGCATCTGTGCCAGTCTCACCTTTAATCTCCATCGATCGCTGAAGCAAGTTTTTGTTTCTCTTGTTTTTTTTTTTTTTAGGCTGTTTCTGAGAAAAGATTGAAGTTGTTCTTTTTTTTTTTTTTTTTTTTTTTTTTTGCCGAAATTTTGCACATGCATTACCACAAATGCACTTCAGTGACACAATCAACCCTGTCAATATGGAAATCGAAGGATGGGAAAGACAAGATGAGAGGGAGGGAGTTTTCTCTGAAGAAGACCGAATCTACAAAGAGGAAACAAGGAGGGAAAGTGTTTTGTTAAGGGGTGAGAAGAGTCAGAGGAAGAAAGAAAAAGGGGCGAGAAGAGACGAGGTGAGATCAGGAGAAGCGGGTATTGATGGGGATAGTGGGTGGTGTGGCTGCTCTGTCAGTCTTGGCACATCGTTCCCCTCATTACAGTTTCACTCCCTGGCTCCAGCCTGCTCTTTGGTCCTCCCCCACGGCTAGCCCTGGAGCAGGGATCCATCCCGCCCAGCCCTCCTGTCAACACAAGCCCAGCTCAGCAGCTCTGGCCCAGGCATCTGTCAGCCCACACAGTCCCCTGTCAGCTATAGCCTATTGGCCGGTCCATATTGGCACAGCGCAGCGGGGTAAAAAGAGTATAATATAGAACAGCAGAGCATCCATCAACAAAGCGCAGGGTAAAACGGCGCAGGACAGCAACCCAGGCATTCATCACAGGCGGACCTGCATCAAGCCGACCCCCGCTCTCTAAAGGGACTCATAAACAACACCAGCACTGTAAAATTGAGATTTTGAATAAAATAATCATTTGGAAAAAAGATGTAATACAGACAGCTAACAAGGCTTTTTGTTTTCAGACCTCAGAACATATTTGTGGGAAGTGAAGAGATTTTTTATTTTTTTTTTTATGTCTGATATTCTGCTGCTCTGTGTTGTGATTTAAATAGGACAGTTTTTTTTTTTCGTTTTCTTTTTTTTTTGTCCTGCCAAATATTCAAATAAATAAACCCATGCTGGCTAAATAACACAGCTGAGACACTGCATCATTGTGAGAGCTGCAGCCAGTTAATGGGATGGATTTTCATTACAAATCGTTGGAGCGTGGCTCGCTTTTCCAATCAAATCCAGTTCCCTGCGAGCGACTTGTTGAATGTTTCTGCGATCAGATCGATCCCAGACAGCCGCGCTCCTATATTTTACTCCACGGTGTTGCCTGGCCTCAAAGTAGCTGGTGCACAGACGCACCTTGACAACTGCTGTGCAGTGGAGAAGCGAGAGCATCAGGCAGACAGCTGCACTGACAAGTGATAGGAAGTTCTTCACTTTCTGGGCGGTCGTTCATTAGTGAGGAACTGAAAAAAAAAAACTACAAGTGAGCATGCTCTACAGCCTGAACTGAGAGTTGTCGGGACAACTCTCTGGAGGCTTCGGCAGTTCCAGGGAAGACAGGCGGTGCAAAGGGCAGGAGGAGTCTGATCCGCAGGACGGATCAATGAATCGCTCCTGTGACGTCGGCTCCATGCTGTCCACCGCTTCACCGCGGCGTTGATCAAGAGATGAGAGGAATCCTCCAGAAAAAGAGTGAATCTGGTTTGTGGTCTGAGAAGTGAAGATTGTGACTGTGAAAAAAGTCGACGACATCCGATAGAAATCAAACGAGGAGGAGCCGCTGTCTGCGGCGGCACACCGGCGCTCAGGTTCAGGTCTGGTAGCATCTACCGCTCCATGTGTGGAAATTCATTCACCTGCTGCATCACTCTGACTGGAGTGGAGGAGCATATGGTGACCGCAGTCTGGAATGAGGCGATACAATCAGGGACGCTCATGTCATTAGTGCTTCCAGGAAGTCCCTTTGGAGCAGGATGCTAACAGTAGATGTGGTTTACGATCAGACTGAGGATTCAAACCAAGCCACCGTGAACTCTCTCTGCTGGGCTGCGCAGAGTTTGTGCATTATCTGTATTCATCATGTGATGCGCTGGAGCCAAAAACGTGCTTTTCCCACACAAAAGTCTTTTTTTTTTTCTTTGAATAATCTATTATTTTCAGTTTGTAAAATGTAGAGGAGCCGTGTAATTCTTTTATTTCATGCCATTTGTTTGTGACAGCAGCCAGGTAGAAGCTGCCCGGACGACTCGCTGCCGTTCGATTTGGCCCAAACGCTGCAACACCAGGGTGTCTTGAAGCAGAAGCACGTGGGAAACATTCGCAGCACGCCTCGGAGAGACTTTGCTGTCCCCGTTTCTCCTCATTATATTCATGCTTAAAACTGCACCTTGTAGAGCAGGCGCTAATTGAGTGTGCACAAAATACACAAAAGCAAACAATTTCATGAGGTAACCCGTAGGTGCGGGTTAAATTATATATTGTCAAACTGAAAAATAAGGTCCAGACACGAGGGCTATTGTTCCCAGACACATTTATTAAATTACAACCCTACTTTTCATCCTGCTGCACCGCTGTTTCTCTCTTATTATGCCTTTACTCTGCGATCAGATCCAGGGATAAGCTTCAAGTCAACAAAGATGTAAATCATTTGGGTTAGATTCATGTTGTTAGTAGTGGTTCTCTAAAATAGCACATTTTATATTGCAGTGGCCATATACTTAACAGTAATCTGTATTTACAGTCTCGAAAACAAATAGCGAAATTAGTTAAAATGCACATTTTCATCAAGTTGCAACATATGAACAAGGTTCTTTTTATCAGTATACCTTATTTACAAATGAAGTACAGATTTTTCAAGAATCATCTTATGAAAATAAGATGCTCAAAAATTGCTCTTAAAGGTACCCTGTTGAGCAACTGTGATCATTTCCAGACAGTAACTCAGCTCTTCTCTGCACACGTGTGTTTGGTTCATCGTTTTCAGAACATTTCTTTGTGAATGTGAAAATGGTGCTTTTTCATTTGACTAATGTTGCATATTGGACACTGAATTGAACTTTTATTTTGATATCATATTACAAACTACAATAAATACTCGCACTCATCATAATGACTGGTCCTCGGTACTTAGTAGCTGATCGTAGAGCAGTGTGGGGCAGATCATCTAATTAGCACAGCCGATATAAATAGCAGCTGATGTTTATCATCCTTCCAAAGGAGGGACTGTTTGATTTTTGTCGCAGCTCCGTCAGTTATTAGCACTCTGGTGAGATGTTTGATAAAATTTCAGCTGGACAGCGGTGAGTGAATGCAAATGTCCTTCTGTGCAGCGCCACATTTCCCACTTTTGTTGTGAAGAATGTAAAAGAGGAATTAGCAGTGCAGATGCCTGCTTTGTGCTTGCAACACATGGAGTCAGCAGCGTGACCGAGACAGTCAAGAAACTACAGACAGGATGGAAATCAGCACCAGGCAAGAGTTATAAGTTTGCAGTTACGTGGTTTTTTTGGGGGGATTTTTGAACTTTACTGCACTTCAGTGGACATCATCGCCGTGATGGTCAGGAACTGTGATTCATTCAGATTTTCGTTCTTTTCTGTTATTTGATCACATTGACGGCTTTATCCACTCACCACTTTTGCATCTCAATCGCATTCGAGGATTTTATTATTTACGTACTGATTTCACGTCTGTTCGGTGCTCTGGGACAATTCTGCAGCCTCTTAACGCTCGTTGAGTTTCTGTGAGTCACAGAGCTGCAGTCAGGAAGCTTCATATCTTTAAATGTAGGCTCGGCACACAGTTAAGTGGAAAACTGCAACTTAGCACTGGAACTGGAAGCTAGTCTTGAACTTTTTTCAATAAAACTCCAGTTTATTGTTCATATGCTTGACTCTCCCTTTTTATGAAGAAATTAGGGCTAAAATAATTAGCAATGCAAAGATCAAACTACGATTTAGGACATTTCAGAGCTAGTTTAGTAAAGCACAAATTAAATGCAACTGAGTCAAATTATAACTTTGAAATAAACTTTGATGCAGTTTCTTCACAACAGTGTCTTACTGAGGCCCTCTTTACAAGACAACATTGTTTAAACGAAAGTGCAAAAACCTTCGTTGTGTTTTGGCTGTCCAACTTTGTCATCTGTCCACACCAATGTCTGTGTACTCGCCAGTTTCTGTTATTTGTTTCAGCTTCATGTTTCTTCATTTTTTGTTTTGGTTTTTTGTGAAGAAATTATATTAACTGAAATGTCAAACTGATGAAACATTATGAAAACAGGCAAAGTAATAAATAAGTAAGGTAATTAAGAAAAATTACAGCTTTAGCATGACCTTCAATGCAAAACAAGAAATGTGGTATTTCTGAAAGATCCCAACAGCGTTTTTTTTTTTTTTTTTCTTTTTTTGGAAGACTGACATTTATCCAAAAGTTTGCACATGACATGACGAGAAGCAAATGTTTTTTTTTTTGTGAGAATTTCTCTCCAGCTCACTCTTCAGTTACTAGAAAATGCCAATTTTCGATAACAAGCTTGTTTCTCTGTGCGTGTGTATGCATACATATATATTCTTTTTTTTTTTTTTTTTTTACATTTCAAGATATAAGCGTAACTTCTTTGCTCCAAACAGCAGACAGGTGATCCGCAGTGTCCTTTGAAGATCGATTATGTGTAGCAGCCACAGTCTGACAGTGTACGCTTTTGAAAGAGACAAATGAGGGAAGAAATATTGACATGATTCTGTTCACATCTCTGAGTTGTTGTTGTTTTTTTTTTTTTTTTCATCTTGCCTTATCCCTTTTGTGTCCCTCCACCTCCTTATGTCTCCTTCGTGGTGGAAAACGAGCAGTAATAATGAGGGAGGAGAAGAAGCGAGCAGACAAGAAGCAGCCCGGTCCAGAGTGTTTATGGCTTCAATGCAAATACCTCTGAAAGCTGCTCCGACAGTCAGTGGGTGTCTGCAGGACCATGGTGGAGCATTAAACACTCAGGAAAGCAGGGTTTGTTTAAAAATCAATCACAGCATTACTTTACATTTTATTAATTTATTTTTCCCTACTTTTGTTTAAAATCGTGTGTATGTTTGATTGGAAAGAAGTGAGCGAACCAGGCAAAGTTGGATCCGCTGTTCTCTGCAGCTGATTTTGTCCAACAGTAAACCAGATGAAAAGCACCAAACAAAGATGGACACGTCATGTGCTGCTAAAAGGATCTGTTGTTTACTGGGGGGTTTTTTTCTCACACCAGTCCAACAATGTCACAGACGGCACTCTTTGTTGTTTGTAATGCGCGAGGCGCCACAATGAAGCCACCGCAGAGTAATGTGATTCTGTTTTTGGTGAAACGTGGCTGTTTTGTTGCACTTTTTGCACATTTTAATTTGAAATCCAAATTGTTTTTTTTTTGCAGATGTAAAAAGCAGTTCTGTCTCGACCAGGAGACGAGGTTCTGTTCATCTGAGCATGTAACTTGTGTGAATCATGCGCCACAGGGCCGCATCATTCATGGCTGACTTGCAGAGGTTAAAGCTCAAAATTTGAGCAGAATATGATTTGAATGTGTGAGTGGAAGCTTCTTGTTCCAGCTCCAGATGTTTCTTCCTGATTGTGGACACTTATAGAGATGGAATTGTTCAATAAAGCTCTGCGCGACTGTATGAAAGCGCGCCTGAAATCGGTTTCAGCGTACTTTTTGTCTCTTTCAATTAGAGCCAAACGAAAACTGAGTAAACACTTTCCAAGTGAGGGATGTGGAAGATAGATGTCAAATCGAGTCAATAAAGACACTGAGTTATCGCGGCGCCGCACAAAAGGGAGGGAACATCAGTCGGGATTCAAGCTGTGAGCTACAAACCTTCAGCAAATCTGACATCCCGCTCCCGCCGGGTAACAGGCTGGGGTGACTGCACCACCACTTTTTGTGCATCACCCTGGGTCACCTGCCAAAGACGGCCTCACTCCGCCGCCTCGCTAATCTACTCTCTTGAAGCTCGACACAATCCCAAGCAGAGCGCGCACACAAACCGAGGCTCGGGGAGTCGCCGGGATTTGCATGTGAGGCGCATCCGCCGTCGGCTTGCATTACAGCTGATATCCATTCTCATTGATTCCGACGTCTTCCCACATTTACATTTATTCATTAGCAGGATGTGCTGCTCTCTCTCTCTCTCTCTCTCTCTCTCTCTCTCTCTCTCTCCCGTCTTCGCTTGAGCTTAGGAGTAATGCTCTGACAGCGTGCAACACGCAGCAAACAAGAGGATACCAGTGTCCTCTCTCATCCGCGGGAATGGCTCACTGTTAAAGGAGATGTATTTATCACCCAGAGGAGGGGTGGCAGATTTAAAGGAGGGCCGGCTGAGTTCAGCAGAGAGCGAGGGAGGAAACAAATGAGGCAGGATGGGACTGAAACCAAGATGCTTCTCAGAATGAGCCTTCCTCTTTCCGTGCTCATTGGTTAAGACTAGATTGTCTTTGCAATATTTAAAGTTAATATATTGCTACTTTTGTGCTCCCGCTGTTGCTGGAGAGTCACTGTAGCGTACAGTCTGCCAATTTAGAGTTCACCATCGCTTTCCAAGAACGTACCGTTAAATCGTTGGACTGAGCACACAAAACATTACTGACTTACTGCCTTATCATGTGGAACAAAGTGGTCGTGAAATACTGAAAAAACTACAACTACTCACATCATCTTACTAAAACCAGCAAATATTGTTGCACCATGGTGCCTTTATGCCTTTGATACGATGACATTTCAATTTTTTCTGTCATTCTGTTCATTCTTATGTATTTATGGAGTTAAAAAAATAAAAATACACTTGATCTCAAGTGAATTAGAATGAAAAACAAGAGTTCCTTCTATATATTGACATTTTGGGGGCAATTTATTATTATTTATTATTCTGTGTGGTTAAATACAGTATCTGGTCTGTGTGTTCTGGTTTCTATTTTTCCTTCTTGTTTTGAGTAATACAGTACACATTACACTCTGGGAGGACGAGCGGGACTGTATCTCAGTTCCACTGTGCTTCTTGCATATGCAGCGGTAATTGACGATAAAGCTCACTTTGACTTTGACTTGACTTTCCGTAAGTGACTTGACCACTTCTGATCACTTCTCTCTATATGCAAATAAATCTGCAGTTCATTTCTCTGTGCAACGATCAATTGCTTTATCCCCCCCCACTCGAACCATCCGGGGGAAGAGGAAGAGGATGAGAAAGACATTGTGCTTTATTTGTTTTTCACCCATGAGATTCTGCCCCAACAATGTTTTCAAGTGGAAATGGAAAACTTTTGCATTCATGGTGTCCGCTTAAATGACAGTGGTGCTGGAAGACGCTGTTTTCAAAGTGTTGCAGTGTGAAAGTGAAAGTTTTCAAAAAAAAAAAAGTAAATGTAATTGTAAAAAGCAATGGTTCCTTAATTCTTCATTTTCTACCTACAAAAGTGCACTATTCTCTGTCTGAGTAAAGCTGTGCCTCACAATAAAAAAGTTATTGGATGACCCGGCAGCCTGTAATGAAGTCTTCCCGCTCTGTGTCCTTCTCCTCACCTCTTCCTGTCTTGTGTTGTGCCTGCAGGTGTTACGTTGATGACAAAGTGTCCAAAGTGGCTTGGCTCAATCGATCCAACATCATCTTTGCTGGCGAGGACAAGTGGTCTCTGGACCCCAGAGTAGATCTGGTCACTAAAGGACAGCTGGAGTACAGTCTACGCATACAAAAGGTAAACACAGTGCTGAAAGTCGAAAAAAGGAGTCTGGACGGTGGCTTCAGGCGAATTTGATTGTTCTGAAGATGCCTGCTGATTCAAAACTCGTGAAACGCGACCTTAATAAGCGCACACTTTGACTTAAATGTATTCTTCTTAGTAGCAGGAGCTCTGTCGTTTAAATATTCATTCATTCATTTATTCATTTATTTATGCAGTAGGTTCATTCTGACCAAGGTTTTATTTTCTGCTTCATTCTTAGATCTTAATTTATCACTTTTGTGTGCTTCCCCGTGCGTGAACGTAGGAGATGACAGGTTGGGGAGAAAAGAAAGGAAAAAAAAAAATCCCCCTCATGTCTATTTGCATAAATTAATACTCAAAAGACTCGTTTGACATCCTCTGCTTGTCTGTGAGCCTCCAATAACGTCAGAGCCTGGACAGTTAGCTTAGCTTAGCATAATGTAGTGGGAGAAAGAATTTAAAAAGTGCACACTTATTCCTCTTGACGGACCAAATGCCTTCATTGCAAGCTGCTCTCATTAGAAGTGAGCTGTGCAGGCTGCGATCAGGATCCTCAGAGGTGCAGTTTGGATGCACACCAGCCAGGCCAAACCCACATCTCCATGGATTCCCTCCGGTTGCAGCGGCCACACAGAGTGAGGACTCTGACATGAGAGATCAGGCGTTGCATCTTGAGTTCCTTATGCGGTTAAGTTGAGGCAGACACCCAGCCCTGCTGTCTGAATGTTGATAAACCAAACACGTCGTGTTCTTCAAGTCGCTTAACCATGACTGTGAAGCCGTTCTAGTACAGCCCAGAAAAAAAAAAAAGAAAAAACATTAAAAGAGACATCAATCATGATTTAGTTGCTGCAAGGACAGATTATATAGATAGAAAGAAAAAAACAAAAACATTTTGTTGATATATTCGGTGTCAGCATTTTGGAGTTCGTCAAACCCATTAACTACGACGTTTCTTCATTATGTTAATAGAAAAGCGTCACGAGGGCCGCATTGCGTTTCTTTCCAAACGCACTCGCTGCACGAAATTATCAGTACATAAAAGTAATTTGTGACTGAGTTCTTCTGCCGCTTTATGGAGGCGTGAAAAAGAGTTATGACAGAGGTGGAGCTCAAGTGTTGGACAACAAAACGCAACATTTAGCTAATCGGTTTCCACAGTGACTTTAACTCTTGATGGAACACAAACTGGTTTAGGAATCGCAAACAGGATTTCCTCTGATCTAGTTCTTGAAACATAGAGAATGAATGCAGGTTTTCGTATCGGTTGATCCCTGCTTTCATTCCAATAAGTCGTGTTGTGTTTTATTTTGTGTAGGTGGACGTGTACGACGAGGGCTCGTATACCTGCTCCATACAGACAAAGCAGCAGCCCAAGACCTCACAGGTCTACCTCATTGTACAAGGTAAGAGCCACCACTTCTCTCCCCCAAACGACCCAAACTAGCAGCTTTATCCAAAATATAAATACATTTTCCGTTTGTTCACTAGATGGAACAATTGGACCAGCCATCAGGGCTCATTGGTAGCTGATGCTGTGTTGATGTTGTGTAATTCATGAAGCTGCAGACGTCGGTGTCGCCGCTCCGTGATGTCGAATGTGCGAACGTGTGCCTCGCAGTTCTGGCGCTGAGCCGAGCGCAAGAACAATAAATGAATATGTATTGTGAGGATGCGAAAGCTCCATGTCGGAAATGCCTGCCTACAGCAACAGGATCTTTTGTTCCAGTTCAAATAAATCTTAAGTGCACTTGAAAAGCCTTCATCTGCAGTTTTCCATTTCAAAGAGTGGGAGCCTGTTCCTCCTGAATGGAGACAGCAGAGCGAGATGAGAGTGAGAGATGATCGTGATCATCAGAGGGAGAGTGAGAGAAGGTGCTTTAAGATTCGATCCATTGCCTGGAAGGAAGAAAGTTTTGTTTTTCCCACACATTCTCTTTTTTTGGCAATTTTTCTTCTGAAATTTATCTTGTGGGCATTGAGGTTGCAGTTTCTGAGATAAAAGAGGGAACTACGACATTGCCAACTTTTTGTATTTTAGAAGTCTGACGGAAAGCTTAATGAGCAGTCATGGGTTCATTTCCACTTCTCCAGTTCTGTTTCTTTAGCCACAGAATCTACTATCCCAACAAAGTTTAATACCTTTTATGAATTAACGACTTATCTTGAAGTTCTTTGGTTGGCAGAAACGTTTGTTCAGCAGTGTCACCAAGTAGCAGCCAGTCGTTAATGGGAATTTCCAAATCATCTCCAGCTTTAATGAGGGGAAAGAAGGGAATCACTGTGTTTTGGTGAGATAGTAAAATGATTTAACATCTGAGTAAAGTGGTAATTGCAGCAAACCAACTCAAACATTTAAGTTTAGGTAAAGATACACATTTTGGTATTTTAAGATACACATTGATATAAAACCAGAAGAATACCATGAAAAAAACAAGAAACGTATCTAGGTTTTATTCATCTTGATAAGAAACAATTTGGAAGACGAAGTCGTACTGTTCAAAATGAAGATTCCTTATAAATATCTTACATTAAAAAAATTATATTTTTTTTTATCCAAAAGAGTTCAAAAGCTCATAATGTGTCTGGTATACTGTTGTGTGCCATCCAGACCTTTTGTGAGCGCAAATATTTTTATCACATGACTTCATCACAGATTAAAATCTGCGCTCGTCTGTGATAGAGTGAGAGGTCTTAGTGATTTAACAATGCTGTCAGAACTGTCTAGATTAACACATTTAACTTTGTTCCTGTTGATCTACAGCTGCTTCAAGCCCCATCAACTAAATAAAGTTAGCAAATTCAATGGCGGTGACACACCGGAGCACATCTGAATTCTTCACCCCCATCTTTGAAGCTTTTCCTCTCATCATTTACTCTACTAGAAAAGGGCTCAATTGTTGATCAGGTCCATTCATTTATCCATAAAAGACACTTAACAGGTAAGTGGTTAAGTGGATGGTGGCGCTGTACAGAATACTGTCATTCCCCGGTTTATTAAACCACATGGGTCCATTTAACAACGCCAAAAACGAACCCAAATCTGAATCCTGGTGCTCTGGAAAATAACTCACCATATGAATATACTCTCAATTCAAAGTTTTCTTTGACAGTCAAAGAGAAATACAGTGTATTTCAGCCATTTCTATTTCAACTAATGAATTGAACGCTTTGACTAAAGTCATTCAAAGCCACCTAACAGATCCATTCATTGTGGCACAAAGACGTTCTCCAGCCACAGCAGGTCTCTGTCGGTGCACTTTTCCTCTTGTCAGTCTCAGAAAAGCGAGCGCCGCAGCTCCACCAGTTTACCAAGGCACGTCGCCTGGTAGCGAAGCCCAGCAGAGCTTCTCCCTCCACTCCCTTCCTGCTTTGCAGGGAGCAGTTGACTGTCGTCTGTTACGGTGTGCGCACGGCAAGAGCCAGCCGTGCATATCCGCAAACCCACGTCGCTCTAGGGAAGCAGCTTTCTGACCTAGATGGAGAGTTTCTATACCTTCTGTCAGACTCAAAAACAACACAAAAAAAAAAACTTTTGGTAACTCGTGTCAAAATAAAGTCTGAGAAGAGTTGTGTCCTGGCACCAATATTGCCTGTCAGTGCCTTGATGTACTGTCAACTGAGAGGAAAAGGCCAAAGGTGATACGTCCGAAAAACACCTCAAGAAACACTTTTTGTTGTAAGTTAAAGTTTTTAAAAGTTCAGGGAAAAAAAGCAACAATCAGACAATGGAAAAAATGGAAAAACAATGAAACTAGAATTTGCTTGTTCAATAATATTTAATAAAAACGTGGTGATTTAGAAGAAATCTCTGATTATGACGCCATCGCAGATGGTAAAAAGTTGTCTCACCTTTTAGATTTCAGTCCCGATTTTCAAACAACCGAGGATCTGAAACTTCCAACTTCGTCTGGAGTCAACATTTCAGTGACATACGATGAGGCCAAACCCAGGTGAGCATAGAAAGAGATGAGCAAAGCTCTAAAATCAATTCTAACATGCAAGGAGCCAAAGGAGGGAGGCCAAGATATTATGAAGCCAGTGAGCAGACAAGTTAGCCAGCTGCTGCATTCAGGTACATTTTACAGTAATGAAAAAGAGAAAAGACTCACTGTTTCTTCCAAGAGGCTGAACTGTGTCCTTGCTGTCAAACTAAAGGATATTGATTCAAATTTATGACTGCATGAGCGTCCATGTAGTAAATTTTGTCTTTGTTTACATGTGCATCAAATTTATGACTGAAAATTCATCAAATATTAGTTTCACAGTTTTTGAAGATGGTTTTCTCATTAACAGGCTGTTTAATGTAGAGGGACATGGCCAACAAGCAGTCTAGGTTGTAGCAACCTCATTAAAACTCCATTCTGATCTCTTGACTTGTCCTTTCTGCAGTAACCGTACAATTCATTTTTAATCTCTGTCAGGATACTTTGTCCTTTTAGGCCTTCTTTAAACCCCTGAAATGTCTCTGAAGTGCTTGAAACCTCTTGGGAATATGAAAGAATATGCAGAGGGGGAAAAAAAACATTGAACTCTGTATCAAGGCCAAACAGGAAGTTCATTATCCATCAAAATGCCAATGCCGAGTCTCTGTAGTCTTATTTCACAAAAGACAGTTGGCGGCTTTTAACCTGTCGGAAAGAGACTGCCTGCAAGACGTGTGCACAGCATCTCAGATCCCATAAATTGGATTGCCTGTAGTTTGCTTGTTTGTTTACATGCCTGTGCGGGGGCGTCTTCTTCCTCTTCTTCTTCTTCTTCTTTTTTTTTTTTTTTTTTTTTTTTTTGTCGGCTTTGAGCTACAAATGCTTCAGATGTCGTGCGTCCATTGTCCAGAAAAGCCAGATGAATGATGTTGTACTGTGCAGGCACAGTGAGAAATCTAATCCTGCTGCTCGATGCATTTTAGCAGCGCTCATTGTTTGATCAGTCTTTCGAATTGCACTTCCTGTTTTGGACTTATTGGCTCTGACGTGATGTACAACTAAAGATAAACGCTGCTGGCTGTCCAAAGAGAAACATCCTCACCTCACACAATAGGCTTGTGGAGGACTTCACATCCCACTATGAACTGAAGATAGCATCTATTGATATCATTTTCAAAGGTCAGTATTCAAATTGATGCTGCTCTTCTGGGATCTATACAAGTGAATTGCCGTTCCTTCCCAGAATCCATTGTGTCTGGTTATTCCACGCTTGATCATTGGGACGTCCCGCTCCGACTTCCCAGAGTATGTGACGGCGCCCTCGTTTGTCACGTCTAATGCGACAGTTATAGCCAAACATTGATTCCCGTTGCCTTTTTCCCCGCTGTTTTGTCCTTTGCTCTGCCTCTCAAAGACCCATTCAATCCCGCTGCCATTGTTGTGATCATCCGTTGTGTGTCTCCCTGCTATGTGGGCGTAATCTTCTCCTTGAGGTTTGTTTCAGCATCTTTCATCCAAATTGCGTTGCGGTGCTCAAGGCGTAGGCTTCAGGCAATTACAGTGGATGTGCTTCTACGAACAAACACTGCAAGATCTTCTCTGCTTTGATATTTTTGGTCAAATATTGAACACAGACGTGAGCAAACAAGGGTTTAAAGATTACATGAGAAAATCCCACTTTACCAACAACCCACCACTTACTTAACTTCAGATACTTTTTTTTTCATGTTGCTGCATTCACTGTTTTTTTTTGTTACTTTGGTTCAAGTCTTTGACAAGAAAAAGCCCTTGATAAGAATGTGCCGTTGCGTGTGGCACCAGTATGCAGCAACCTATACCAACCCCCTCAAAACCCAATCAAGTCTGCGGGATAATAATTCACCCTGCCTTCATCTTTTAATGGGTATGAAAATGTTCTAAGCATCAAACATTGCCCCTGGTTACAGACCCAAGAGCGGGTTCGCGTAACCAAAGCTGACAATTTTCTGCTAGCAGGGACAGGGACGTAATTGGAAAACAAATGATCAGACAAAGTAAATTTGCGGTGGATGAAAAAGTGGCGGACTCGCAGGGCTCAGACGACTTGGTACCAAGCAACAGGGTCATTGCACATGACAGGAATCCCAATGCAATGGCATTTCAGCCCAGTCCAATTAGATTAAATTTTTTTTAATCATAATTTTTTTTTTTTTTTTTTCGGAAACACGGAGCTGGAAGTTCAGCTGATGTTCTAGATCAGTGATGAAGAAAGGTCTCCTCTGTAGTTGAACCAGAATGTTTACTTGCATCAGTGCAATCCTACATCTGTTCTCGGCTTCTTCTTTTTTTTTTCATGTATGGTCTCCAACACAATAATGAAAAGGCAATGAAGGATTGGAGGGTCATCAGACATTTGACCACTGTTCAAAGGAAGACCAACAAGAAAATGTCAATCAATCAATCAATCAATCAATTTATTTTTGTATAGCCCAGTATCACAACAACAGTTGCCTCAGAGGGCTTCAAGATGTTACATTTGTCGGTAAAAGTAAAAACAGTGAATAAGCATAATGGTAATATGTCAATATTTACAGTAACGAGACAGAACGAAGCAACCACCGCCTTCGACCCTCACATCTGGCAAGAAAAAACTCCAAAAACCCAGTGGGAAAAGAAGAAATCTTGGGGAGAACCACAGTATGGAGGGATCCCTCTCCCAGGGACGGACAGCTTTGGCAACAGCTAGCATGAGACAATAAGAAGTAAAGCCTAGGACTATGTTGAGGACAGTCCGTTGGACGGTCCAGCACAAGAACCACGGATCCCAGCAGTAGAACCGAAGCCAGTCCACGGGCAGGACCGACAGGGGTGTCCTCCCGGTCCGGACGGAGCTTGTTCATAGGCCTTCGTAATAGTGGAGTCAGCAACTGAAACTGGAGAAGACTCCCCCTCGAAGGGGGGGACAACAGGTGAAAAGCAATGAACGGACTAAAGGGAATAACATTCAGACATTAGAGGAGGACAGGGCTCAGTGCACCGTACTTCCCACAGCATTCTAGCTCCTGGGGCAGCTTTGTGGATACTTAACTGTTTAAACTAGTATTTAGTTAGTATAGTTTAGTTTAGTTTAATTTAGTTTGGTTTAGTTTAATTTTGTTTAGTGTAATTTGGTTTGGTTTGGTTTAGTTTAATTTAATTTAATTTAATTTAGTTTAGTTTAGTTTAGTTTAGTTTAGTTTAGTTTAGTTTAGTTTAGTTTTGTTTAGTTTAGTTTGGTTTACTGTAGTTTGGTTTGGTTTACTTTAGTTTGGTTTGGTTTGTTTTAGTTTAGTTTAGTTTAGTTTAGTTTAGTTTAGTTTGGTTTAGTTTAGTTTAGTTTGGTTTACTGTAGTTTGGTTTGGTTTGTTTTAGTTTAGTTTAGTTTAGTTTGGTTTACTTTAGTTTGGTTTGGTTTGTTTTAGTTTAGTTTAGTTTAGTTTAGTTTAGTTTAGTTTAGTTTAGTTTAGTTTAGTTTAGAATCCCTAGCTGACCTGATCATAGGCTGCATCGAAGAGAAACGTCTTGAGCCTAACCTTAAATGTGGAGACTGTGTCTGCCTCTTTGACACCACTTGGAAGCTGGTTCCATAAAAATGGTGCCTGATAGCTAAAGGCTCTTCCACCTAGTGTCCATTTAGAGACTCTAGGAGTCACCAGTAACCCTGCATTTTGAGAGCGAAGTGCTCTGATTGGTTGATAAGGCGTTAAAGCATCTTGGAGATAGGTTGGAGCCATCCCATTTAGGATTTTGTAAGTGAGGAGAAGGATTTTAAATCTAACTCTAAACTCGACTGGAAGCCAGTGAAGAGATTTTAGAACGGGAGTAATGTGTTCACGTCTTCTAGTTCCAGTTAATAATCTGGCGGCTGCATTTTGAACCAACTGAAAGTTTTTTAATACACTTTTTGGGCAGGCTGCGAGAAGGGAGTTGCAGTAGTCCAATCTCGCAGAAACAAATGCATGGATGAGTTTTTCTGCATCGCTTCTCGGTAAAATGTTTCTTATTTTAGCTATGTTGCGCAAGTGGAAATATGCTGTTTTACAAGCCAGGTTGATGTGTGCTTTAAATGAGATATCCTGATCAAATAAGACCCCGAGGTTCCTCACAGTAGAGGAGGAGGATACACTGACGTTATCTAAGGTAATAATCTGTTTGGATAGACACTCTCTCAGTTTATGGGGGCCTAGTATAATGACCTCTGTTTTGCCAGGATTCAGACGGAGATAGTTCGTAGTCATCCAGGTTTTAATTTCTCTGATACAGTCACTGAGTCTGTCTATTTGATTAGTTTGATCAGGTTTCATAGATAAATACAGTTGTGTGTCATCTGCATAGCAATGAAAATTGATATCGTGACTTCTAATTATGTTCCCTAAAGGAAGCATATATAACAGAAATAAAATTGGCCCGAGCACGGACCCTTGAGGAACCCCATAACTGACCTGGGAGCACGGTGAGGACTGTTGGTTAACGTGAACAAATTGGTACCTATTAGATAAATAGGATTTGAACCAGCAGAGGGCTTTTCCTCTGATGCCAACCTCACATTCTAACCTCTGCAGGAGAATATTGTGGTCGATTGTATCAAAAGCTGCACTGAGGTCTAGGAGAACCAGGATTGAGACTAGACCTGCGTCAGCCGCCAATAGCAAGTCATTAGTGACTTTAACTAACGCAGTCTCAGTGCTGTGATAAGCTCTATATCCTGACTGAAATTTCTCAAATAAACTATTGTCCTGTAGGTGGCGGTAAAGCTGTTTAACCACAACTTTTTCCAGGACTTTTGAAATAAAAGGCAGATTTGATATCGGTCTGTAGTTAGCTAGAATATCAGGATCGAGATTAGGTTTTTTCAGCAGTGGTTTGATTACTGCGAATTTAAATGACTGTGGCACATAGCCATTTTCTAGAGAGGTATTTATTATAGTTATGATCGTATTTAAGATAACTGGAAGGATATCTTTGAAAAGCTTAGTTGGAATTGGATCTAGGAGACAGGTTGAGGTTTTAGAAGACATTACAATTGAAGTAATCTCAGCCCCATTTACTAATGAGAAACTATCTAGTATTTCAGGTATTTCAGGTATTTCAGGTGGAGGCAGTGGCTGGATTCCCTGAGCTTGATCTGAGGAAAGCGCTTCACTGATTTTACCTCTAATGGTTATGATTTTATCATTAAAGAATTTAAGAAAGTCATGGCAGTTTAAAGATTCTGGGATTACTGGTTCCACTACAGTATGACTGGTTGTCAGTCTGGCTACAGTGTTGAATAGAAACCGAGGGTTATTTTTGTTTATTTCTATTAAACGAGAGTAATATAATGTCTTGGCTTTAAAGAGAATTTGTTTATAGCTTAGCAAGCTACATTTCCAGGCCTTCAGAGATTGTTCTGATTTAGATTTACGCCACAGTCTTTCTAATTGCCGAGTTTTTTGTTTGAGAACACGGGTTTCAGAATTAAACCATGGAGCAACGCGCCTGGGTCGATTGGTTTTCAGCTGCAACGGGGCCACTACGTCAAGGGCAGATTTTAGTGAGTGCATAGCACTGTCAACAAACTGATCACTATTATCACCACTGGCCAATAAGCTCATTTCTGTGAGTTCACAAGATAATGCAGCAAATGCAGGCTGGATCAATTCTTTGTACCGAGCCACAGATTTTTCAGATAATGTCCGTATCAGCTTAATTTTATCTTTTTGAGCACAGTAGTCTTCAATCAAAACCTGAAAAGTAATTAAAAAATGGTCTGAGAGAATAGGGTTCTGAGGGAGAACATTTAGGTCACTGACTTCTATCCCATATGTTAAGACCAGATCCAGGGTGTGCTTGTGACTATGAGTGGATTCATCAACATTTTGAGTGAAACCGATACTATCTAATACTGCAATAAACGCATTACTCAAACTATCACCAGAATCATCCACATGGATGTTAAAGTCACCTATTATAAGGATCTTGTTATGAGTCAATACTATATTGCTTAAAAACTCTGAGAACTCAGTTAAAAAGTCAGAGTAAGGACCAGGAGGTCGATACACAATAATTAATAGCACAGCTTTTTGATTCTTCCAATTTGGACAAGTAAGCGTTAGTATTAAGCTTTCAAAAGAGTTGAATTTAACATTAGTTTTGGGTTTAAGAAGAAGACTGGAGTGGGAAATCACTGCCACACCTCCACCTCGACCTGTTGATCTAGCTGTTTGGAAATTAACATAGGTTGGAGGGGTACATTCATTGAGCCTCACATAATCATCTTGCTGGAGCCAAGTTTCTGTTAGAGCAAGGAGATCAATGTTATTGTCACCGATAAGGTCATTAACTAACAGAGATTTAGTGGAGATTGCTCTAATGTTTAGTAGACCACATTTTATGTATTTCCTACTGGAAAAGTTATTTTGTCCTGTACAGATGTTAAGCTTTTTACCCATTGACTTTTTTTTAATGCTTTGAGCACTTTGGACAGACTCAGTCTCTGTTAGCCTAGGTAAACCTCCATGCTTGACTTGTAAAAATCCGGGAGCAGGATTAGTGACGGGATCAACAAGATCAACAGAGGAGTGTTCTACACGACTGCTCTGCGCCCGGGGCTCATAGCTGGATTGTCAATTTAGAGTTCGAAGCCGATCAGCCATATTGTGAGCTAAAAGGGCTGCACCATCCAAAGTTGGGTGGATGCCGTCCCTGCGGATGAGCCCAGGCTTTCCCCAGAAGGTGCACCAGTTGTTTAGAAAAATAACTCCGTTTTCCTCACTCCATTTAGACAACCAGCGATTGAATGATGAAAGTCGGCTATACATTTCATCATTGACCAAATTGGGCAGGGGACCAGAGAATATTACGGCATCAGACATCGACTTAGCCAATTCACACACCGAGGCTACTTGTAATTTGAGCACCTCTGATTGTCTCCGCCGGGCATCATTACCGCCTGCGTGAATCACGACTCGACGGAATCTCCTACCTTCCTGTTTTAAAAGCCTAAGGTTCCCCTCGATGTCCCCCACTCTGGCCCCCGGGTAACACCTAACCTTCACCGCTGGCAGCTTCACGTCTCTAACTATAGAGCTGCCAATCACCAGCGTGTCCAGTTCAGCCGGCGTGTCGTCGCTGAGGGGAGAGAACCTATTGCAGACGTGAAGCGGTTCTTGGAGTGCTACGTGGCGGTGCTTAGCACTAGCCTTCCTCCGGACTGTCACAAACCGGTCCTGGTCTTGTCCCGGCTGCTCGGGACACGCTGCGGGGCTAGGCTTGCTAACACTCCTCTCACTGCGGGAACGGGCTGCGAGCCCTGCCGCTACCTCGCTATAGCTAGCGCTGCCCTGCCCCTCACATCTGCGCAGCCGCTCCTCTAACTCGGTTACCCTGGCCTCCAGCGCTGTCAATACACTGCACTTTACGCAAATACCCCTATCGTCAAGGGAGGCAGGGTTCTGACTCAACATACGGCACACTGAGCAGGAAAGAAAAGAAGACAGAGGGGAGGACGCCATAGCGGTCCCGGCGGACCAAGCTAGTTAGCACGCTAAGCTAGTTAGCACGCCGGTGGCGCTAACGGCGGAGAAGAAATGTAATTCACGAGAGATCGCTTGGTCAATCGGGGGCGAAGTAACCCCGGGGGCGAAATAACCCCGATTTTTGATTGCTTCGTGAATTAACAGTAATAGCAAGAGAGAGACAGCAAGCACTTCAGTCGCTCGCAGGCTTCAGCAAGCTTCACCAACACGGAAAACACTCACCGGAGTGACGTCAGACGCTCAGGCTGCGCAGAATCCTCATGTGACAGTTAAATAGTGAAAAGGTGTTTTTCATTGCAATGGGTTGAAAAGTAGACTGGTTTCTGCAGAGGTATTATAGCTATAGATATACTTGACTTCAGAGATGCACCAATACCACTTTTCAAAGGATGAGTACACAGCCTCTGCGTTGAAACGAACATCTTGCTCTTGATTTGACATCCAAGAGCAGACCGATCATAACCCTCATGGCCTGCGTGCTTTCCCCTGTGTTCTATGCTGCGTCGAAGTGCAGACAAAAGCTCTTGGCGGTGCACCTCTTGATGCAGAGGTTCAGTGTATGTGATTCTCGGCAGCGCATTACCTTTGTGTATCGTTTGCGTATGGATTGTAAATGAGGCTCAACAGCAAGCTGGAGTGTGTGTTCAGCACACAATAAGCCCTGTACCAGGCATACGTTATTCATGTGTAGCATGTAGCATCCCTGGTGTGTGATCCCCGATTCTCTTTAGCATGCAACATGTAGCGCAGCTTCGGCTAAACTCCTTCTGGATCCACCGAGGAGTTAAACTAATGAGCAGCATCGGGCTAACTCTGCTCGTCCAAACGCCGGTGATTAAGCTGCTGGTGTCGTACAAACTAGCTTCCACCTTCCTCTTGATATTTAGGCAGAACATCATTTGCAGTCTGCCTCACTGTGTGGAGTTTACGTGTTCTCCTGCAGTCCAAAAACATGCTCTGTGCACCTGTTGGTTGGCATCAGGTTGTACTTGCCGCGTTGCATCAGAGATCTTTTGAGATACTTTGGGTGTTTTAGCATCAGAGTTCATATATCATGCTGCTGTCAGTATCAGTGCATTGCGTACTTGACTTCACTGAAACCTGAATGCTGTGTCAAATTACAAGTCTGCTGCATCGATGTGATTATCTGGAGTTTCGCAGAATTCAAGCTAAACATTCCAGGAAGCCGTTTGCTCTGAAGATGCTGCATATGACAGCAGTCCCAATGAGGAGTGAACGCTCTGTGCTCCCGAAGTTTTAAATAAAACTGCCGGGCTGTCATTTATAATGCCGCACCACACCGAAAAGCACAGATGGCCAGAGTGCTTTACTGTGAATAAAGAGGAAAAATATGTGCCATAGTAAAAACTTGAATAAGTTATTCCTTTATAGCCACTGGCAGGGTAAAAGAGTTCCGTTAATTTACGGCAGACTAATTGAACCTCAGGAGTGGGTTGAGGTCATTAATAAATCAGAAGTAGGGGAGCAAACTGTCTCAACACAATGATAAAGTTCAATAATGGTGAAAGCTTGTGATTGACAAAAGAGAAAGCAGTACAGAGAATTTTTATGTTTTAATCAATTTTCCACTTCTGTCATTGAGATCAACAGGAACAATGAAGAAATAAAATAGCGCAAACCAAAGTGAGGGTGCTTTAACCCTGTCACACAGATTGTTTAAGAATGGTGCAAAATACAGTAACGGGAGCAGTTTGGCTTCCAATCAGTAGTTTTTATATTTGAATAGACTGTTAGTGGGCCGTAGCACACCGTGCATAATCCAGGAGAGTAATCAAATAGTTCTGACTTAACTTTTGATTGCTAAGTTCCCCCAAGTAAAGGCCTTTTTTTCTGATTTTGCTATTGTTGCAGCCACTAGACTTTTCTCAAGTTGTCACATTTCACCATGTTTTCTAGACCACAAGTTGCTCCTGAGTTCGACTTATCTGTCAAAGGTGTTTGTGTCCTTTAACCCTTGATTCATCTTTTTTGTTTGTTTTGTTTTCTTCATTAGTTTGTCCACTTTTCTCCAGCCCTGTACAGGTTTCTCAGACAATTCTTTTTCCTCTCCTCTCCTTTTTAGTGTATATACATGTGTAAAGATGACATTTACTTTCTGTTTGTATGAGCTGCTTGTGAAGAAGTATAATTGACTATACCACAGGAATCCTTTCCGGCTGGTTTAGAGAATGTTTGTCTCTTCTTCCTGCTAGAAGTGTGGCAGATCTTTAGCTTCTCTTTTTTACGATAGCTGCTTTTTATCTATCTGCAAACTTTCAGTGATACTTAGGTCAAAAAACTGTTGGGGGCAAAAAACCCTCAGGCTGCTTCTCTTCATAGAATGTCTTTATCTGGTTGCAGAAGCCTTCAGTTTTTACTATGGTGAAGCACCCCATGCCAATTCACGAGGTTACCTTTCATCCCTTGCCTTTTCACCTCAAAGGTATTGTTGCTCATTGTGACGAATACTGCGATGACTCCACAGAGGGCTTCCGGAAACCGCCAGCCTCTTTTCCACGTCCTTCATCAGATGTTGACGCTTGTATTTTGCAGGTCGGATGCAGGCGAGGTTTTGTTCTGACCGCTTTACCATCATAATTACAGCTGTAACAAAAGGCGCATACAGCATCAGTCCAGAGTCTTTTAAATCTTCCTGAGTGTTTTGAGTCTCCCTCCTGCAGTTACCTCAGAAAGTTATCTTAGTTCTGCAGACCTCGAATTGACCTCCACTGTTGCTGTTAACGGCCGTTTCTTCATTACATTATGAACTCGGGGAACAGCCACCTGAAAACGCTTTGCAATCTTCTCCGAGCCCTCCTCTGCTTTGTGGGCATTAATTATTTTAATTTTTGCAGCGCTAGGCAGCCGTTCAGTGGAGAGCATTGCAGCCGATTGTTGGGACGAGGTTTGAGGAGACGGGGTAGTTATAAAGTTTCTGAATTCACCTCGCCTGGCCTTTTGCAACAATGCCTGTGAACAAGGGATGATAGTCAAATAGGCCTGGGAGCCCAGAGCTGTTGTGGTGTCAGTCATTGTGCTCTTTTCCTTTTGTTGCTGCAGCCGTGTATTAGATGTTGAACAGAATGTTTGGTTTTTAATATTTTACCTTTTGGAGATTAATATCTTCTAAATGATTGAAAGAGAGTTGCATAAGACTGCATATTAATTTTTAATGGAAGCGCTCATTATTAATTACCATTTCAGCATATAAAACAGCATTTAAGGGTGTAATCAGAATATGCAACAGCATGAAAGTAGATGAGCCATGTCAGTGATTCATTAACAATTTATCACATTTTGCCCAAAAAAAACATATTCCAGTTTGTTGTAAAGTCTGTAAAGCAAATTACTTTTTTTTATATTCTTAAATACTGATGATCACAGTTTCTTTTATCCATGAGTGAAATCTGAATCAGTAAAGACGGCTGAGTTTCTAACACCATGCTGAAGATATAGTTTCTCCTCTGTGATTTTTTTCTGCAGAATCTTGACCATGAGAAAACCTTTTCATTGATACATCTCAAGATCAGCTGACGATCTGAATAATCTTTGACTCTGACTGGAGGGCACTTGAAAGGAGGGATGAATGAAATTTGGAGCTGAATGTCTACAGGAAACTCAATTTTTTTAGAAATCCATGTGGAGAATATCTGTCAGTAGAAAGCGACCGATATGCGGATACTGAATGGTATGTTAAATCAAACTAATGAGGAGGGTTGGAAAGAAAAGGTGGTGCATAACAAAAAAATTCAAAATGCAAAAGAATCCTTGTCTGGATTTGACTCTCATAGTAGTTGACGAGGTGGAGATAGTTTCAAATCAAATTAACTGAGAAGGTGCATGGAAATCAGGCTGTGATTATTATACCCACAGAGGGGGATTAAACTCATCCCTCCTGCGCAGCGTTAAAAGCCACTTCACCAGCAGACCACAGAAATGCGCCAATTAAATGTCTTTTAGAATATAAGTGAAGCAGAGCTGTCACCTCTCAGGCATTGAGACTGAAAGTCCCACAACTGAGGCTCCGTTTACGCAGCAATATTTTCAAGTGAAAATGGAAAACTTTCATTGCGTTTTGGGTGTCAGTCTTCACAACAACACTGCTCACAGCTGCTGAAAATGCAACTTTTTTTTCACACAGTTCCCATGGTAGGCAACAAGGAAAAATGCAACTTTTTTGAAACACTGCTACTGCTCATGCACGCCGCAGCGGGACTGAGAAGAAAAACGAGTTATTCTGCACATGTATGAGTAAATGGACAAAAATAATATTTCCAGGGTCCAGACTGACATGACTCCCAGTCCATATTCTTCAGGGACTTGGTAGTTTTAGCATTCAGGGTCACCCTGAATGGCAATTATCTTGGTCATCTCTCCTCTGTCATTCTAACTAGATCATTTTCAGTTTTTTCAACTTCTATGGAAACTGACATGATTTTCAAAATGTCGCCTTGTAAACGTGACACTTATCTGAAACGAAAACGCAAAAAAAATTGTGCTTTCACTTGAAATGTTGTATAAATGGGGCCTAACTCTTAACTTATACTTTCCACACTGTGCCACACTGTAAGCTTTGGTTGAAATTAAGATTAAGAGTCTTGTACTTAGCAAATATTATAAGTTTCTGCATCTAAAACATTCAGTGTGTTTTTGCATCTCATTTTCTCATCATTCCATTTTCCATTTGTGTTGACTAAAAGGTGAAGTTGTCCAACCTTTGTGTTTCAGTATTCATCTATGATTATTTTTACACTCTCATGATTGTTCTTTTACCTGATGCCCTTTAATTTTAACCCCATGACTGCTGCCTTTATCACAAATCGCACCCTGATTAAATTATAAATTCTTCAGGGTTAGACTTCTATTTGAAAACAGTCTAACGACTTACCTCAGTCATTTTCATTCGGTCCTCTTCACAGCCTCATCCCCGTAGTTTCAGCAAGTTCAGCAGATCCCAATATGCTATGCAAATGCGGCTCATAAAACGCCGAGGCTGGGGAGTGATTCATTCATCTCACGGGGTCCTCTTGTGATACTCGTCCCGCAGGAGTGGAGCTCTGAGTTGGTTTAGCTCTCGCTGTAACTGCCGATCGGCTGGCGGACCGCCGACCCCAATCAGAAACGTTACAGCTTGTTGAACTCTCATTTTCAGTAGTGCGCCCAACAGTTGATGTTCATTTGACGTGGCCGTTTCACCAGTTAGAAAAATCATAACGTGTGAGTCATTTCGCTTCCAGTGGGCAGGGTGTCCGATGATTGGTCTAATCAGCTGCTGCGAGTGAATCGAAAGGCGTCGGGTTGATTTGTGCGTTCCAAAGTAAATGAGCCTGAACAGCTGGATGGATTTAGATGTGCGCTCCATCACTGCCGGGAACTATACGCCGAACGCCAGTGTGTCTGCGTGCGCACAAGCTGTTCTCCATATTCCTTGAGGCTTGTCAATATTATTGATCCTGTGTTTGTCTCCAGATACAACAGGCTGCTATCTGGCTTCCTCCACTTCTTCTTTTTTTTTTTTTTTTTTCAGTTCCGAGATGGCTGTGCTTCATCAGCTGATTCAAATCAGCATTGATCTGATCCTGTAGTTTTACACTGAAAGTCAGCAATTTTGCATCAGTATTGACATTTTTTAAATTATTGAAGCCATTAATATAAATGATAACTTGTCTGCTCTGGGTCTGTTAAGCAGGCTGGTTTTTTTTTGTTTTTGTTTTTGTTTTTTAATGTACTAAAAACCATTCCATGTTTATTGTTTGCTTATTTTACAACTCAGCAATCATCATACTTCTTATTTTTCCGGAATTTACGATCAGACTAGTCAGGCTCTGCAGTCTGGATTACCTCTTAAATCTACAAGTTATCACGCAAACCTTCATCCCGAACGGTCTCCGGCCGTCACCCCGAGACAGATGGCATTATCCATTCATAAATGTCACAGAAACAGAACGACTATAAAGTAGCAGACTAAATGAATAGACCCATAAGCAGCTGTTCCCTGCTCGCTGTGACCCCATTTCAATATGCTGGGTCCGTCGAGGAGCGGCCCGTGTTAATGTACTACAGACGCTCGCTCCGGAGCATGGAGACCCGACACAAGTAATGCCACAACACGGCGTGCGTGTCAGCGTCATGCATGAAATCACTCGCAATCACGGCAGAGTTTCATTTACCCTCTTTGGAAAAAAAAAAAAATCTCAAAGCAAGCCTTCAATTTGAACTGCATCCCCCTTCAGCGTTTTGTTGTTTTAACCTTTACTTTGTTTCTGGCGAGAGCTCTTGCGCTTGTGTTTTTTTTTTTTTTTTTTTATACTGTGTGAGCCTTAACCTTCTTATTGACTCTCTCTCAGTCACAGGAAACAACCTTTATCTTTCGGAGGCATCGCTGAGTTTGTGACTAAACGATAGGAGGCATCAGATGATGCAGCTTCCCCGCTCACACTTCCTTTCTTCTCTCCATTTTTTTTCTCTATCTTTTGTATCACAACGCTGTGATATTTAAGGAGCTAATCCGCAGCGCTCTCTGAAGGCAGCCGTGTCACTCCGGAGGGCAGCGTAGTGGGAGAGGACAGGTTTGTTAGGGCGTGTGTGTGTGTGCGTGTACGTGCACATATCTATTGCTCTACAGTCTGGGCAAAAAGGAGGACTGACCTTTTTACAATTATCACGGGACCATCGGAACCTTTCAGTGTTGCCTGTGAAGTCGTCTACCCACTATCTTCCCTCACTGCTCCTCCCATCTCGACTCCTCCTTCCTGTTTTCCCCCACTCCTGCACCTTGGACCTCCTCTTATCTGCTCCGTCGCCGAGGTGCTTCCTGACCAAGGCAGACGGGAAGGAGATCGAAAGACTGCAGAGGGCTGATGGTTTGAAAGGGATGCAGCAAGCAGGAGTGAATTAAGCACTCCGTGGCTTTCATTAATTCCAGGTATCGGCAGTCTGCCTGGCTCAGCTGCTCCGGCGTCGTGATCACACCCACATACACAGTATTGCTTGTACTGCCGCCAGCCATGGAGTTCAGACTGCTTTCTTTCACTCGGATGATTCCTCCTTACCTGTTTGAAAGAAAAAAAAGAAATCCATGTTAAAGAAGATCAATGAAGCATCTAGTCAGCGAATGAAAACAGCAATTACGCAACAAAATATCACAGCTTCTGGTTGAACACAAAGCCTCAACTAAGCCCCGAAAGGCTCGAAATACACTTTACACTAGATTCAAGTCGATTCCAAGTTCTTAGGAACAGATGCTGATGTTAGTTTATTCAAATTCATGCTTTTATTAACTGTTGATTAAATAAATATTTAGATTCAAGCTCCAAAAGCTGGAAACACTTTGGTTACACTCGGAGGTGACTTTGTATCAATATTGTAGCCGGTCCAGTCTGACTTTTCTCTTGGGATCCTTCGTGTCTCCTGAGTCTTCCTGACTTTGACTGCAATTACAGAAAGTAACTCGCCAGTAGGGTGAGTCACAGATACACATGGGAACCTTTTGTGTGTGTGTGTGGTTAATCAATTGAGGAATAATGTGTGATTATTATGTAGTGTAAAACCCTCATAACAACTTATCTAATGGATTGAGCTGCCTGATCATCACTCAGACTCTTTTTGAGATAAACCAGCTTCACAGAGACACCCCCACCATCCATACAACATTATAAGATATCAATATGAATGTTGGTTGAGCATAACTTTTCTTGTGCTAGTGAGAGACTTTTGAGTTCCTTAATCGCAGCCTGCAACTAATGGTTGTAAAACTAATGGATTTTTAAGAATATATTATGGTGTTAATTAATCTCCATTACACCAACAACATTTTCTGTAATAAATATGAGTGTTATTAATAGTTTCACACTGCATTAATTCCTTTATCAAAAATTAATGAGAAAGATTCCTGCTGGGAAAAGGTATCCCGCTGAACTCCCACATTTCTCCCACTATAGCATTTTGGGTTTGCTTTTCCATGTGTGAATTTGCATGATTGCACAAATTGACAAAGCAGATGATGACCTGATGGCCAATGTTAATATTTACATGGTATTTTTTTCTCTGTGCGCGCACTAGTGGCCCTACAGGAAAGTAATATACACTAACAGTAACAGTAGACATCATTTTAAAATCGTTGTTGAACAAACCAAACTGAAGCAAACATGCCAAAATTATTTTTTTTCACTTTTAAAGTCGCCAAGTCTGCCAAGAATTGGAAAAAAAATAGAGCAGACATGTTCTTCTCTTGAAAGTAAACTCGTGAAAGTGTGGGAGCTTAAAACAGGTCAGAAAACAAGGTCACTGTCACCCAAGGTTCTACAGTGAAAGCAACATCTCAGAGCAACACTTATAAAATTCAAATCTGAGACAAACCTTGACTTCATGGTGAACTAGTGTGATTTAGGCGATCAGACATGAAGGTCGCTCTAACCTAAGTGTCTTTGAGTCTTTTTAATCAATGTGGTGTCTGAGGAATCTTCCACTCACTGATATTTATTACATTCCTCACCAGACTTCACTACATTTATCATGAGCCCGGACAGACAATCGCAACTTCACTGCTTACTGGAGGCCATGGTAGTTATTTACGCTGTGGCCAGCAATGGAAAGCAACGTTCTGCAACAACTTAAACCGTTTTTATGAAGCTGTTGAAGGCAAAAGCATCTGTTAAGCATATTTACACACTGTGCCGACACAAGGCATCGCTACCATCTATTTGGAGTCACATTTCCATCGATAATGACTCTTTATATTGAGCTACATTCCTGATTACCACCTTCTCTCTAAGTGTTTGAAGTTAACACTGAAAATAAGTGTCTTCTGAAGTGAGTCAGGAAGTGACTTTATTATCACAAACACGCTGGAAGTTTTAACTGCAGATACTTCGGAGGAAGCTCTGTCTTTGTTCTTTCAATCGTTGTTTATTCTTTGATCGTAATCTCCAGAAGTTCGGGACGGGGCCGGTTCAGGAGCCGACAGGAGGGGAACTGTCAGTCACAACCGTCAATCAGCAGCCACAGAGCTGGGATCAAAACCTTCCATTAAGGCTTCAAATCTCATTAAAGGAGAAATCATTTCCAAAATCAGTCAAGGATTCACATGTTGATACTGATGCCAAAATGAAATTTCAGACCTTTTTCAGAGAGAGAAGTTTATTCTTTTGGGTTTCAGGTGGAGTCTGGGATTTGTGACAGCTGGTATCGAGCAGCCATCAGTGTCGCTGCCTTTCAAAGCATTGCTGTTCTGGCCTCAGTCTCAAGCTGCTGTCGCTCGGTCACCTCCAGCTTCCCCAACTCATGTTAAAAATGCATCCTGGCACATCAGATCCACAGATCTCTGAAAACACAAACGTCACTCTATGTTTAAATATTCCTGAAATGAAGAGAAAAAAATTGAATGTGAGCAGTCGTGCCCTGTAAACCCTAAAGAAGCATCGACACGGTGAAGGCCAGCAATCAGCCCGGCCATGCCTCATTATGTTTACCGTGAGCATGACGGCGGGCTGACGATACGACACGCATCCATACACCAGTCCTTCAGGGACAAGATTACAAGACGCCGTCACGCTGGCCATTATTCCACATGTAGCAATCCAGCTGGATGAAGAAGCTGGAGAGAGAGAGAGAGAGAGACAGAGAGAGAGAGAGAGAGAGCAGCCACACACATTTCCCACTGCCTTTGAACCTTCATAATGAAACTGACTCCTTGAAGTTTTAATGAAAGCAACAATTTACCATTCCCTTTTTCTCCCTGGGCTGCCGAGGCTTATGTTGCTTAGACTGAATCACAATAAATAAATAAATAAAACTGCAGTCTCCTTTAATCTTTTTTATGCTGGCTGCGAGAGATGCTCTCATGCATTTAAATGGGACCATCCTATGGACACACATGACAGCGGGGATATTGACATGGGGCTGCAGGTGAGCCACCGCCGTCATATTTCACAGACTAACCAGGTGAGCCGTAGGACCATCGCTTCTGACCGGTGTCTCCCCGGCCTTATCTTTGATATAGAGAGCTGCTATTTCTTCTCTATTGCCTCTGCTTCCTGCACACATCCCCATTACTTGCATAGAACCTGCCCGGGTTCCTTCCCTCCATCTTTTTCCATCCTCCATGTGACTGGGGCCTGTCAAGGAGATGGACAGCCCTTTGGCACGGAGCTCCTCACGCTTGTGAATGCCTCTGGAAGTGAGATTGAGTGACACAGTTAAACCTGAACTGGTGGGGGGGTTAGTGTGTGTCCCGTCCTGCATAGGTAAACATCTGTGCCTGTCTTTTTAGGAGTGACGACCTTACAGGTTGTAGTCATGCCCTTTTTAATATCTGGCCCCGGTGAGGGCTTAATAGAAAACTGTCACCTTTTCTTCTATGTCTGCTCCCTGGATTACTCGGGGTCACCCGCCGGTGTGGGTGTGTATATGTGTCAACTTTTCGCTGTGCTGCCCCGCTGCTGTTCAGGTCAATCCCACTGCTAGGCCCTGATCCCACTTTTATAGGCTGAGCAGGAACAGAGGTGCAAACAAATATGAGGTGTTTTGTCTCAGAGTCATGATGGCAATGTTGAAAAGAATATGCAAAATATCACTGCCAAACAGCTGTATCCACTCCTGTAGTTCCTTAATGATCTCTACCCGTTAGAGCCGCCTGAGCTCGTGGAGAGAGGAACGCAGCGTGAGTCGGAATTGTATTTGTGTGTTTGTTAGCAGCACGAGGCATCACTTCAGACACACACTGGGAGATATCTGATTTTGGTAGCAGCCTGTTGGCTCCCGTTGTATCACGCTCAGCAGCACTGTTCAGGCCCATGTGGACGCCAATACCTTTCCGACACCCTCCTCTGTTGATCCTCCCAGTGCAGTATGAGCACAGACCACACGTTCTACGGTGTGGCTCAAAGATCGACGGCAATGTGTGTTACAACTCCGAAAAAGCAGGCAGGACTCATAAACACATCTTACCTGCCAGATCTTGCTGTTTTTTGTTAAGTTGGATGTTAACTAAAAAGTCAAATCAAGGAAATGAGAATGGCAGAAAGTAAAGTGTGTGAATACGTTACATGAGTGCAACACGAGTATGAAAAATCAATGAGCAAAAACAAAGCAGGCATTGAAAGCTAGTGCACATTATTTATTCTGGCTGAAATTATTGTGTGATTGTAAACTAAAAAAGACCACTGTAACCTAAAGAGGATTCGCAATATTAATCTTAGCTGATATCAGTTGCAGTCATCACACTTATTTCCCGATATTGTCATTTTCATTTTCTCTAGATAAACGTGTGTTGTACCGTTGACACACCTCCGCCCCTGTGCAACCTCACAAAGCTGCTGCCAGTCGCTGTGCTCAAACTGAATGGGAAGAGATCTGGTATCCTAAACCCTCTCTTATGAGTTAGTCCTGTTTCAAAAGAGGCCTGAAATTTTCTGGCTGACAACTGTCATGCGCTTTTCATGGATTACATACTCATGCACATCCTCTGTGTTTTCAAGCAAGCGGGCTTGGCTGCTCCATCTCCCCGTGCCCGCTGCCCCACCAGATGTCTGGCATGTTATTTAGCTGGACCATATGGTAGCCGGCGCCGACGTGGTGTTGTACATACCAAGTGTTCTGTGTGGCAGGAGAGTGCTAAACACTCGTGATGAAGCGTATGTCTTGTTGGATTTTTGGACTACTTCTCCAAAAATGTCATAATAACCACCAGACGTGCTCTCATCCGACAGGCTGACTGATTTTAGGGTGCTTTTCTTTTTTTTTTTTTTTTTTTTTAATAAAGCGGCTTAAAACTGTCTGGAAATTGCCTAGTCAGTAAAAAGTTTTTTTTTTTTTTTTGTTTTTTTTTTCCTGTGGAAGCGCACACATGCGCTGTAATGAAAACGGCGGCCCCCTTGGAGAAACTAAAAATACATCTCACTAATGAGAAAAAAATTGCTTCGCATTTATGGAGGGAAAATATTTATGACTCTTCATTACAATATACCTCTCTAATGTATAGGCGTCTCACAGCTCCGGGAGCTGAGAGTTGTCGAGTGTGTGCTTATTCCCAGCACTTTTGATGGCGCCACTGCGGATTTGATGGGAAATATCCTTTTCCCTGGGAGAGTTGGGACATGTCGGCCGCTGCAGCGGCCACCATGGTAAATAACATATGGGCTTGTTATCTCTCCTCGGAGCAAGAAAACACTCAACTTCAGCCACTCGCTCATTAGACTGCGGCTCAAGGCAAGAGAGCGAAGGTAGGAAACAGTGAGGCGAGCAGGCAGAGCGAATGTGACAGTGATGAGGACGAGCCGAAGAGGCAAGACTGGCAGTCGACAAAGGGAAAAGAACAACTCCTGAAAAAAGGGTGGGCAGGAGACGGCGATGCTTGGAGATGAATGTGTGCGATATGTGAAAACGCCTGCTTCCAAATGTGCGTTTTCGCATGAGAAGGAAGCGAGTTCATTCAACAGGAAGTTGAAAGGCAGCAACAGTGATACCCGCAGAGGCGCAGGAGAGACAGAACGTAATGGCAAGCGCGCCCTTCCCATCAGCTGGTATGGTGGCGGTGGCGGCGGCAGCAGCTGCGAGCCCAGTCAGAGACTTTGCATCTGAGTGAGAGCGTGTGTGCGAGTGTGAAACGCTGCGAGAAGGTCTCCAGCTGAGTGTCAGGTGCTCTTCACTCCACCAGCTGTTCACAGCGAGAACCAACAAGCTGGTTGAGAGGATGCAGATCTGGAACCCAATCAACACCAACACAATGGCAGCACTTCGCTTTCACTTTACTGAGCCAATTTATTACAGTAGTCCAAACTTGTGTTCCCATCTTTTAGGAAAGTTCTTGTTTTCTTTCCTTGCATTAAGTGTGCTGTGTGCAAATGTGCATTTGCATAGGGGAGGAAATTCAATTAAATGCTTCTTGTCTTCCGTAACAGTTTTTGTCAAGTTCAGTTTGTTCTAGAAACCACAAACCGAACAATCTCTTTCTGTCACGCTTCATAAAAAAGAAACTGCACGTGTGCAACGCTGATTCAATCAATTCTGAGGGGAGTGGTATTTACCAATAAGCGCTCTGCCCTCGGCGCCCGGCCGTACAGAGAAGAGCCAGCTCATGAAATTTCCTGACAGCCTGGGCCCGGCTGTTTTCTGAATGTACTGTAGTGGAGCGCTCACACAGGCACTACACCGTTAAAGTGCTTACCGTGGCGTGTAGATGAGGGGGTGAGGGCGCCGTGAGCTTGTTATTGCAACATCACATCGCAGAGAGTTGCAGGTATACCCATAAAATGGACTGTTGGATTGTTCGCCATTGAACATCTGAATATCTCTGAGAGACTACCAGAGGCTGATGGATGAGTATCATCATGACAAGCACTGTTTGATGAGCAATACCACAGATTAGAACAGCTGTATCTCACTTTGATGAGGTTCACAAGACAAAATAAAGCATGAACTCTGTAAAATTAAACTGGTGACATGCAGCTGTTCTTGAACACGCAGCTGTACGAGAAGGCCTTTGTTGATGAGTTCTTGCGGATGTGGTAATTAGATGCCACAAAAGTGCTTGGAAAAGTCTGAGCTCATCTTACTTTTCTCAACCCACTTTCTTTAATTTAAGATCATAGGAGGCTTTACTCGATCTGGATCAGTGATGTAGCGGTCCCTGGAGAGGTGGGTATACTCTTGATTTTGACCTTATTTTAAAGCAGCCCAGTAACACTATTTTTTTTAGAAAACAGTGGCATGTAAGGCTACTCTGCTTAATGAAAATCCATTCATAATATTTGCTCATCGACACATTATTTTGGTATCATTTATAAGTTATCAGTGTTTGTATCATAATGACCTCCCCTGCTCTGCTCTGATTGGCTCGTCAGCCTTTATGCTGCGGAGTAAACGTCAACATTAATCAAATCAATGAATGCAGCAAATGGTCGTCAGCTCCAGGCAGAGTCAGTTATTTCATCATCCTAAGGAAAAGAATTAGGCAATCTGGCTTATAGATACTGATGAGTGGTGCATTATGGGTAGGTGTATGATTTATACCTGGGTATACCCCGGACTGCACCAATGACCTTGATCCCATGTGATATTGAGTGGGAGGGAAGAGGACAGATTACTGTTCATCACAGGGTTACACGCATGTCCTCACCCGTGGACGAAACATGCAAACTCCACACCAGATGGCTTCAATTCCACCGCGTTTTTCTCGCTGACCACTGAAACCCAGGACTACCCAGAGCTTTACATGCAACAGTGAGATAAGAAAAGTGGGTGAGAGCCTCTCTGAGACCTGTGCGGCTCCCTAAGACCAACAGATCAGCATGTTTATCTAATCAGCTCCCTGATTTTACATGAAAAGGTCAGTTTATTCATCACCGCGAGTTCTTGCTACAAAGTATGTGTAAATGCCATCATTAAGTTTAGTTTTGTCAGAACAGCTCAGCTTCTAACTTGACTCCCTTTTTTTGTCTTTTTTTCCCCCTGAATTGCAACACAAAATTACTTGATAAAATATGCATGTATACTTAATTTCAACACAGAAAATATGCTAACAGAACTCATTTCAATACTCCTGTTTTCAAAGTCCACCAAGCTCAAAACTGTTTCTTCTCCAAATATTTACTTGCAATTTGCTGAGAAATTTGAAGAAATGCTAGAGGCAATGTTGCTACCTATTGAAACTCAACTACGTTATTCGTTAGCTGTACAGCGTATTAGAGAAACTTCGGCCGATGTGCGCTGACTGACCGACAGCCGCTCTGCTCCAGCAATTAAGTTTGATTAATTAATTGGATGTGTACTCACCGACCTCTGTCTCCAGCCATAATTGGGATGAAATTACACTGTATTTTCCAGGATTCTTTCTAGGGAACAGCCTATTTTTTTTTTTTTTTCCAGGAAATTATTGGACAGCTATTGACCCTGTAACATAACTGTGACTAAAATATAGCTAGTCAGATTATCATCTGCCCTTGTATATCTCAGAGCGGTCCTCCTGAACTCTGTCTCTTTTATTGTGCTGACGTGCTGATTGACCCAGGCCGAGTCGTGTCTGACATATTGGATCAGTGGGGCAAGAGCGCATTATTCCCATTTCTTGTTCACTATTGAGAAAAACAGTGCAAGGTTATGCCTGTAGATCGGGAAAAAAAGGACCTCTATATTCATTTCCTGCTGAAGATTTAAAGGCTGCTAATCATTGAGTTTAACACTCACAAAGAGGTTACAGGCGCGCTCGAAAACCCGCACACGGTCTCGGTCTCCATGCTATGCGGTGCCTTTCAGCCAATTCAAGTGTTGCAAATGGGAGTGAATCAGGAGGTATTGATCAGTCAACTGCTGATTGCCGGCTGAACTTCCTCAGAACATCCTCGACGGGCCGCTGGGAGATTGGCTGAATAATTCTGAAAGGCCATCTGAATGCCACAGTAATTTGATAGACTCTTTTCAAAGCAGCGCAACTGTACGGCGTACACCTTTGAACTTCCCGTTTTGCTTTCAGTTTGCATGGATCGATAAGATAGTGTGGTGTGGTAAATTAAATCAGCACTGCTGGGCACGAACCCGTAGGTGTTCCTATTTCAAAGAATAATCAATAAATACTCTAAGTTGGAGGCCCTGCGGTGGTGTAGTGGTTAGTACTTACAGCTCTAAGGTCATATTTCGATTTAAGTGAAAGGCTGTTCTGTGTTGAGTGTGCATGTTCTCCCTTTGCATGGGTTAGATTAGCTGGGGTTCTCACACATGTCAGTGCATGTTGATGGATTTCTTTGTTTGGTCTGGATACGTAGAGTCAAACCTGTGGCCCAGCTCAAATGATTTAGATTTTTTTTTTTTTTTAATTTTTCTTGTCTTCTCATAAAAGTAGTTGGTTTTATGACAATTTTTCACACAGGATTACAGTGACATAAAACAAGACTGAGCTCAGAGATCCATGATGACAGTGTCAAAGTTGTCAGTGTTGCAAAAAGAATAATGTGCCTGAAAAGTGGAGGTTTTTTTTTTGTTTGTTTATTTATTTATTTTTTTTGACAATTTAACCTAAAGAGAAACATTAAGGTGGATGACACATCAGAGGTTTTGGAAATCCAAACAAGCACAATTCTTTTGACATTTCTGGCTGCAACACCACTTAAGGAGGGGAAAAAAAACAAGCAAAAATAAAAATCTCAACAGAAAAATTCCATCTGTAAAAACTCCAAAACATTTTTATGTCAACTTTTTTTCCGCTACAAACTTTGTCAAAAAAATGACAGTATACTGTTGCTGGTTTGTGCTGAACAAACCAAACAAACATGCACAACAAACTTGCTCCTTGTTTTATATCCAGATTAAGTTAAACAGTTATTAATAATAAACATACATTCAGAAGAGAACAAAGCTCACAACTGCAGAGTCAGTTCCTACATCTTCAAAACAAAACAAAACAAAAAGAAACGAATCAATAGGTAAATGGTACAATTTATTGAATAGTATAAAAAAGCTAAAATTTGATCACCTTTTTCATCGAAATCTTTTACACGGTTAATTAAAGGCATCCATACTGTAGGCTCTTAAAGGTCTGCTGTACAGTCTTTAATATGTGTATTTTCTGTGTCAAAACTTGTTAATGTCTCAATACTTTAGTATCAATTTGTCAATGTAAATGTAAAAATAGTATGTACATGAATATATTTAAAGATGACTTCTTTGTCCTTCTGTTGGAGGAAAAAAACTAAAACGGCCAAATGAAAAACTAAATCTTAACAGCAGCCTTGGACTCGACACTATGGACGTCCAAGGTTTCTGCTGAAGCAGCTGGACTGGAAGAGACCGACTCGAATTAGCAGTGGAATAAGAAAGTCGAGGCGACGGCAGCACAGTGGCACAATAGAAGGGGAATGAGAAGCGGTCACATATAAAAAGAATCAAATAAGAGCTCCATATGGGTCGTGGGAGGGATTGTGATCTCCACTAGCCTTCGTGTGAACAATGTGCATAATGAGGAGTGTGGTTTGGGAGTCGAAAGTGCAAAGGGCAGTGAGCACTTTAAAGTCAGTGAGGAGATTGTACCTGTGGAAGGAAAGGTGCCAGAATCCGCCAACCTTGGATTTACCTTGTCTAGCCATCTTTGTTTTCCTCATCAACATGAGTGGCAATATTTTAAGCTTCTAAATCATCCAAAGGCTTGAATATGAAATCAGCTTTGCAGTTTTGGCAGCTCCTCTGCGGTTTTTGGAAGCCAAGTTCGAAACACAAAGCTACAGCTCCCAAGGATTTACCAACCTACCTCCGCGAGCTTTAGATAAAAATTACACCTTGCCGATTATTTAAAAGCAAATCTTCTTCTTAAGGACTGGAGCTCCCATTAGTTAGTTTTATTTGAAGAAAAAATAGATAAATACTGCTATACCAGTCTACCTCCCCACCTCATGTGCTTCCTGTTACAGTAACAACACCAATTAAATGTTTGTGTGATTTAGGAGTTGCTGCTTCCGTGGGACCCTCATTGGAAAAACAAAACAAAAAAATTAAAAAACAAAAAAAAAAAACACACCTCCTAGCACAGACTGAGAAACTATCTTCTTAATTAATTGCTTTGGTGTCAGCAGGTAGTGCAAGGTGGAAGTATCAATACTGGTTGGAAATGTGACGGAGCTCAAAAAAAAAAAACCTATCTGCTCTCAGAATAAAAGAGCAGAGAAAAACTGTGGAGTGTGGAGAATGCTCCTTTTTTTCCCTCCGTTGCTTCCATCGGCGCCTCCAGCAGGCCGTTGCAGCTGTCTCATATCCGGTGCTTCCTTTGAACGTTTCAGAGGCATCTTGGGTTTTTAAAGCACTGCTGTGCTGACGGCTACAGTCGGGATGAGGGAGAGCTGGTGTCTTCTTCTCTGTCATCACCTTTCTCTTATCTACCTTTTCTTTTTCTCTTCTGTTTCTCGAAAAGGTAAATGGGTGGAAGGGGGACGTCGACGGGGGCAGTGGAGTTTTCTTCTCCTGCAGCACTATCTGCAGCCCACTTCTCAGATCCGTGTATTCTGTTCATTTCAATTCTGCAGAGCCAGGCAGGGAGGAATTAGAGAGTGTGTGTGTGTGTGTGTGTGTGTGTGTGTGTGTGTGTGTGTGTGTGTGTGTGTGTGTGTGTGTGTGTGTGTGTGTGTGTGCGCGCGGGCGCGTGTGTCGCCGCTGAAAACACACCCCCGGGGTCTCAGATCAAACGAGATCGGCGCTCCTCTGCATTTTGCATGCGACATTCGCGTGCGTTCAGTTTAGTGTGTGTGCCACTCATGCAAAGCAGACGCAGCTTGTCGTTACATTGGGAATCGATGTCGACATGAATAATTGAAGACATCAGCTGAGGGTTTTAACAGTGAGTCAAAATGTAAAAGGGACCGGTGGAGCTGCAGGGAACAAAGTGTGTGTTTGTGACTGTACTCATCCCCGTCATGTGTGGAGGGATGGGCTGAGTGTGTGGACCGTTGGGGTTACTGTGCTTGTCTTTCCCATTGGAAACTCATGTTATTATGGCATTAAAACTAAGATACCCTTAAGTCCAATCAATACTTTTCCAATTAAAGACAAGTTTTCAGGATAGACCTGTGTGTGCTGTCGAAATCTCCACACACACTCACAATACGGGGGCTTGTCTGTTCTTTTAAGGAGCCCTAATAATCATCAACAAACATTAACTTGTCATCATTTAATGGCCGCGTTCAAAGGACAGCATTCTCAAGTGACAATGGAAAACTCTAATTGCATTCTGGGAGTCAGTTTACATGACAACAGTACTCAAAGTTATTAAAAATGCAACTTAAAACGGCTCCCGAGGTGGAACTTTTTAAAAACACTTCAACTCCACCCCTGGGAAGAGTTGAAAACAGAAGTTTTTGAAAGCAGTTCATTCATTATCCTAAGGAATGCATTCACCATTGTTAATGTTTATGTTGTATTCATACAGGAAACACTGCTGTTATTTTGGTGCGAGGCATTTCCTCAGCTGGCCCCCCACGACTTCAATTTGTGAACCTTTGCATTGTACCCTTGCTTCAGTCATCTAAAATTCTCTAAGGCCATGTTAATGCGACATTTTAAATGACGAGGCATTGTTTTTGGTATTCCTGTCAGAAAAATTTTACATTTATACTTCAATATTCTGAATAGACACCTGAAAGTGGTGTCATTTTCATGTAGGGCCTCTAGTGGGTGCAATTTGTTTTTTAACAAAACTACACAGAAATGTCCACAGAGAACAATACACTATGGACATTAACAATATCGAGTGCACAAACATTCATACAGACTGATGACGAAGTTTGATTGTTGTTATGTGTGACTCTCAACTATGAAACTACCAAGTCCCAGGACGATGTGGACTGGGACTCATACCACTCTGGTCGCTGCTGTTATTGTCATTGTCCATCTACTCCCACATGTGAAGAAGAACTGTTTACTACAGCCTTGGTGCAGCATGGCAATGTTTCAGAAAAGTTGAACCACTTGCACAGTGGTAGAGTTAGAGTGTTTTCGTTTTCATGGATATAGAGTTCTAGCAGTTTTAAGAAGTTCCACCTAGGGAGCCCTTTTCAAATCATGATTTCAATGACTCCGAGGGACACCCAAACTGCTACAAAAGTTATGCATTTTCACTTAAAGATGTTGTTGCGTAAAAATAGCCTGAATCTTAATTTTTCTCCCCATAACTCCAACTTTGTAACATGTCATGCTTTTTTATTTGTTTGCCCGCCTTTATATTTGATGATTTCCTCCACTCCACCGTATCAAATTACAGCCTGTGCTTGTGCAGGCTCAGAGCGCCATCCAATCACTCCATGACAAAGGCAAATGAAATGAGAAACAGGCCAATTTCTGGCTGATCGATGTAAAGTAAACAGAGTACAGTATAAAGCATGCAAAAAAAAAAAAAGCTGCATTTGAACACTGTTGTATGTGCAGGATGTCACTTATAGTCTTAAGTGGGTGAACGTAAAATTCAGCACGCTTTATACAGGATAGACACTGTAAATCCGGATCTCAGTGTGAAGGTAAAAGGCATGAAAATGCACATCGTCAGTGGGACGGTCCTGGAAAGATAGCTGTGCGTGCGTGTGTGTGTGTGTGTGTGTGTGTGTGTGTGTGTGTGTGTGTGTGTATGTGTGTACAAGAAAAAAGCACTGCCACAAGGCTTAGTGTTATTCTTTATCAACACGAGCACATTGCAGACACTCGGAGATGAAGCATGGTGATTAGAGTTTGCCTCTTTTTCTTCTTTAGCAGCTTCTTTTTCCCTTTAGCCTTCTCTCCCTGTTTTCACACTTTTTACACTCTCCTACTAAGCCTTACACTTCTGAGATCATTTTTTTGTTTCTGATTTTGTTGTCATAGGTTTATCAAAGATATTGAGTAAGCGTTTGGGGTTTTCATGCCTCTTTTGCTTTTCTGACCTTAAATTCAAACAAATTCAGAGTTTAACTTTGATAATAGTCTTGCCTCTCGCTGCTACTCCTCTGACTTTTAGTTTCTGTGGATTGCCCAGTAAAATCAAGACGCTGAAGCAGAGAAAGATGACGAAAATTAAACACACCGTCATAAAGAAACAGCGAGGGCTTGTTTAAAGCAACATTATTCATTCAGTCACTTAGCTCTGACTGCATCCACTCTGGTTGCCAACAGGCTGTTTTTTTTGTTTTTTCCCGTGGCCTTTTTTTTTTTACACAGGGGCGGTTTCTCGCTGACCTTGTTTATAGAAAGCAGGTAAATGACGGTAAAGCATCCCAGCACTAAAAGCTAAAAGCTAAAGAGCGACGAGTGCTTTCTTCTGATTATCTTCTAATGGTTTCAAATTAGCTGAGCATAATCGCACGCCTCTTCTGCACTCGCTGCCACATCACTCCTCCAAATGTCACATTGAGACGCAGCGGGGGGTAAATGTTGGGCGGGAGTGAAATGAGCCCGGGGGGGGGGGGATACAAAACATGCAAAATGGTATCCGCAGAAAGCGCTTACAATATACATGATGCATTGCTGGAGAATACTCAGAAGCCTTTTATGCTAACAGGCTAAAGCGTGTGTTCCTTCTGCTTGAATAAAAGCAAAGAGAAACATGTTTTTTTTTTTCTTTTATCCTGCTTCCCTTTATATTGTGTCCATAATGCCTCGTGTATTCTGTTGTTTCAACCAATAGCCGACGACGGGGCGCTGTAACGGAATGAATTTCACAGTCCGAGCCTCGAGCTGTCTCGTTGCTCACTGTTTTTCTCGTTCTAAAGGCCGGAATAGAGCTTGGCACAGTAATCCTTGAATTGTAATGAACTGTTTAACTTGAATATAAAGCAATCTGACAGCGTCCAGGTGGGCAAAGTTGCATCCTGTATTGCCTGCTGCCTTCTCTGCTTCTGTTCAAAGGATAATTTCATGCTCAATACTTCTACGCTTGAGACGGACTGAGGAAAAAATGTTAGTGTATTTTTTCTTCTGAGAAAAAAAAAAACCACGTGATTATAGGAAATGGAAAAAGAAGCGAGAGAGCAACTGGCATTCCGAACAGAGACGCAAACAGAAACACGACGAGTCGGTTATTGTGTTTTCTTGAAATCCACTTTATCAGTGCGCGTGTGGAGCGTTTGGTGCCCGGCAGCTCTTTTGTCACACGACACACGTCTCTTCCAACCGCATCCGCTGATTGACAGAGTGGCACTTTCTGTATCACCAATCAAAGATGACGCCTTCGTTATTTATATAGCACGTTCTTACTCGCAGGTCAAACTATTTTTCCAGCTTTTTCATTACAAGTGTGGAGTGTTGACAGCATTAATCTTCCTCCCCCATGCTGAGATTTTTGTTAAACTGACAAGGCACTTTGGAAAGTGCCAAATCAAGCATCTTGGTTCTGCTGATTCACTTTTAACAGTTTCACAGCTTCTTTGTCTGTGCTGTTTGTGTTTTTTTAATTGGGTTTTTTTTCTCCACAGTCAGCTGCAAGAGCAAATTGCTCCATATTTAAGCTAAGAGCACCTTGTTTACCATGGAGGGAAAGCTGGGAATGGTGTTGTTCTAAATTGCTGTACATGAGCATGTGTGTGCAGAGAGCTGGTGGTGTTTATTCTTGTTGTTGCTCACAGTTATCTGAGCTGCACAAATCTAGAAACCCTTCTTTGATTTTTCTACAAAACCAGGAGACACAAAAGTCTCAAACGATATGAAAAATACTAATATTTTTTAAGATTTTCTTGTCAAAGTCCCGTTACACTTTTTGCTGCAGCTACTCGTTTTTATTGCAGCATTCTTAAGAAATTGTAATCACTATGGAAAAGAAAGTATATAGAAAAACAACTGCAGCACAACTCCACGCCTCAAAAGTAAAGTTTAAACAGTAACAGTAATACTGTGTATTGGTAAAAGTCATTAGCCTATGCCCAAACTATATCCATTTACACAACCATGTTTCAAGAGAAAATTCGTTGTTTTTGGGTTTTCGTTTCCGTGTACATGACAATAGCAGAAACGCTGAAAATGATTTCTTTCATGCAGGCCTAGTGGATGCTGTTATTTTTTGTAATGAAAGCACAGACGTGTGCAGAGAACAACACAGTATAAAAACTGAGAGTTTCATATAGACTCACAACTTTGCTGTGGTTACTGGTAACTTTCAACAACACTATCAAGACTGGACTGGGAGTCATGACACTCTGGAGGCCACCATTTCTTATTTTCTATCCACCTGCGCATGTGCAGAAGAACCGTTTGCTCCAGCTGTGGTGTATAGGCGCAATAGCAGAGTTTCAGAGAATTTGTATTTTACTGTTTCTAGGGAGACAGAGTCAGAGCGTTTTCAAAAAGTCCCGTTTTCAGTGGCTTTGAGCACTGTCGTTGGGTCTTTTAGCCATGAAAACTGCATTTTAATTCTGACACTTGAAACTGGCAGCTATTGCAAATCGAGACTCAATATTCTCTTGCATTTCCTGTCTCCCTCACCTTATGATTTCTTGAAGAAACTGAAAGGTTACAAAATATACTGCCACGTCAAGAATTTCACCTCATTTTGACTATGTAAAGGAGAAATAAGTAATAAGTAATTCTCTTTTTTTTTTTTGAAGATGTAGATATCATATGAGCAGAAAGTAGATATCCATCCACCCATCCATATATTATACTGTTTCATCCAAATTGCCCAGAAGCCGACCCCAGCAGGCGATGGAGGAGCTCACACAGACATGTACTGTGGAAGGAAGAAAACCCACACGTTCAGGAAATACATACAAACTGCATAGTTCCCTTTTATATTCATATGGACATGAGCGGGAGAACTTACTCACCAGTGTGCAGTTTGCTGGAGTAACTCACGCTGAAAATACAGACTGCAGTACAGCTGCAGGTAATTGCAAGGATCAGCCATTCACTTCACGTCTCATTCATGACAATGAGTTCTGCAACACAATCCAGATGCTTACCTGTCCGAAAAGAGCAGACAAACTACGGCTTCAGTGTTCACTCCGCTCAGCTCCCCCAGCTGCACAAACCCACTCGGATCTCAACCCTGATTTGACCTCTCGCTTTATCCGAGACCCCTTTGGCCGTGGCTACTTCTGCCTCTCACTTCCTTTTGTCAGCACAAACAGTTGGTGGTAGAGATGGAAACAGGTATATCTGCTGCCCTTTTTTTTTTCTTCACAGATAGATTGGTAGATGGACCTTTGTCTCTACCGGTTCACCTCACTTGGTGCAAATTACATTATCTGGGGGATTAATCCCAAAACTATTCCTGTACTCCTGTTTGTGTAACACTGTGTGTTTTCTAGAAAATGTCATCAGGATGCATAGATAACAGTTATGCACAATTCATGAATACATAACCTCCCCTCAGCTTTTAATGTGTTGTGTCCAGAATGAGTTGGTAAAAATAGCGATAAAGGGAAATTGTGCGGTTAGTATGCAAATAAACAAGTGCATCGCTCTGACTGCCTTCCGTTGCTCCCCACAGTGAGCTGCCTTCGGTCTCACTCTCATTCTCTCTCCATCATCTAAACAGACTCACAATTAATGCATGAACCTCCAAACACAAGCACATCTCCCCCTAATTACCCCTTTCTCCCTCTCTGTCTCCCCTCCACTCACTATATCTCTCTCTTGCTCTCTTGTCTTTCTTTTTTTCTTTGAAGTTAGAATCTAAAGTTGAAAGCGAGGTCAGTGTATGTATAATGCCTCATCGGAGGTTTATTATTTTTTGAGGAATAGGAAATCCGACCCATTAGCCGGAAAGGAGGGAATAATTGTGTGTTTATTCATTAATATTATTTTTGTGTGATAAGTCACCAAACATAAGAAAGAAAACTGTCCCAGTATCCTGAAGCTGGGAGTATTAGAAGTAGAAATGAATGAGTTGTGCTTTGAGGAACAGATTAAGATGAAAAAATATCTAAAACAGAATCCAGAAACGATCCTCACAGGTGGAGGGACATATTCATGCGTGTGTCCTCAGTGTAAAGTTAAGTGTTGGTCTTTTGAATGTTTACCATAATTCCACCAAAAGCCATTACATGGGCAAGAACCATCACTGAGGACTTCATTCTTCCTGTGCTTGCAGAGGTAAAGTGCTTTTCAAAAGGCTGCCCTTTCCTACATTGTTCGTTGAAGGTTGACCTATGACTAAGATTACAATTCGCTGCTTTCTTCTCCCTCCTCCCCCTTCAGCGCTGACAGCTGGACACCAGGCGCCGTACGGCTGTGAGAGCTGAAATGTCATTCACGCTTCTTTCCATCACCATTGTCTCCCTTTGTTCATCTTTCGCCTTCTCCACCAGCCTCTCCAACCGCGCCTCCCCTCCCATTTTGCAGAGGTGACAGGGTTATTCGAGTATGAGCGCTTCTTTCCTCCCCGATCCATTTATATCCGTGCTTCCCGGGATTAATTCGCCACTCGCATATCCCCGCTCGGCCAATCAGCTCCCTCCGCCGCGCCTCACCTTCATTGTTTTTGAAGTGGGAGAGAGCAAAAGAAAAAGCCAATTGAGTTGTTTGTCACCTTAATTGAGGGCCTCAACTCCACGCCGCCTCGCCATGTCTGGAAAACATATCTGCATTCGGTTCGGTCATTTGACGACAGCAAATAACTCCGAACAACTTCATTTCAACTGCTGTTTGGCATGATTGTGACTGCGCTGCCGGCTGGCATTGGAGGGATGGCTTTCTCCTGTGTGAGAGAGGGAGAAAAAAAAGAAAAGTTCGTTGAGAGAAAAGCTGTTTGTGAGGCTTCAATAATATTTTTCATTGTAGAAACAATCTGACAGAAACAAATGATGAAATGCTGTTTCGTAGAAAAAGCTGTTGATACAGAGAAAGTCAGCTGCGATTTTCAGCATCACACACGTGCTCACCTTCGGCCCTTTCGGCATCTGTTTGCCATTAGTGTTTTGGTAAACATTAAGCAAAGCCCAGGGAAAAAAAACAAAAAAGCTCAATGTGTGTCTGTGTGGTTTTTAAGCAGCTTTTAAAAGACAATGAAATTAAAGGTGTGAAACCGAAAGCATGCCTCCATGCGAGAGGAATCCAAATCGCCTGCTGCCACCAATAACGCCCGCAACAGGAGTGCAGCTATACCACAATCTTTATCGTACGGCCGCCCAGTAACTTTAATGGAGCAGTTGGGCTTTAAGTGGCCTGTTTATGGAGGAACTGACAACAGCTGTTGGGAGCTGAAGGACTCTCCTACTCCCTGAATTTTTCTACTTGATATTTGGCTCTGCAGGTAACCCATCAGCTTTAATACTTTTTCTTTTTTTTTTTTTTTCCAGTGTAAAAGATTTGGATGGATAACTATGAACACAATGCAGCTCGCTGGTATTTCAATCCTGCCAATTCAGGTTTATTGCAGTCACACACCTATAACTCTTCACACAATTACTTCATTCACAGAATGGCATTTCAGCAACTTTCCACCTTCTGAATTCATACTTTACCTGAGCGATATAAAAAACGGGTATAGCTTCATAGGACCGCGAGAGAGACAGCCCTATACTTTTTCTTGAGAGCACATTGTGATTTAGGGAGCGGTGCGGGCTTCGGTGCAAGTCTTTGGAAAATGGCCTCGCGTCTAAATTACACCTCTCGGGGCTCATAGAGTGTGTAAGATTGTATTTGTTCTTGAGGAAAGATTTTTCTTCGTCCGTGGAAGAATGTTACAAGGTCAAAAACGGATTGACTTTCAAATCAGTTATGGCTATTCATTAATGTCAAGACGAGAAGAAAAAAGAAGGATTTAGTGTGTGGTTTATAAAAGCACATTAAAAAATGAAGTCTTAAAGGTATAATACAACATTTTCTCGAAAAGACGAAGCCCCACGTCTGTTACTCACTTTTTGAACAACGCGCATGCGCCAGACCATCCGCCCGGCTCTCCTGCTTCTCCCAGAAAACGCGGAAGTGTACGAGCGCGATCTCCTCTTCTCCGGCGTGCACGGCTCTGTACAGTTTCTGCGATCCGCCTCGTTCATAAATAAAGCTTTTTTTTTCCGAAACAGCTACAGTTTCATTATGTCAGACTCGCCATCGGTAAGTACGAGCTCAGAAGCTCACTGGCTACATAAACACTCTGAATGCGCATGCGCAAAAGGGAGAAGCTGATTGGGCGCAAGCACGGAGAACCGCCTTACGAAAGCAGCTCGTCAGAATGATTGACAAACAGACCCACCAATTATTTAGGTGATCCACCCGGAAATCAAAATGTTGTATTACACCTTTAAAGACAGATATGTGCCCCGATGTAGTAGTATAGGTTTTTGACCTTTAGAGGTTTAACAAAAACCATATCTGCAAAGAAATATTCTGTTTCTTTGCAGTTCTTTGCTGTTTCTTTACTCGGGCTGCTTTTTCTAAAATGCATAAATGTATAGTCGACCAGTGGTTGATCAAGGAGAAGTGGAGCAGCCAAGTGCTGACGAACAATGCGACCATTTCAACTCTGACCCCCACATTCTTCAGAATGAACATGCGTCACGTATGTCCTTGCAGATGAAGCTCAAAGTGCTGATGCTAGTTTCTCCTGCTCGTCACAATACTATTCATCTTAACAGTCCTTCCCCTTTCGCAAACACTGGTGACCATGAACCAGGACATTCGAGGTCCTTGAAAACGGTCTCCCTGAGCCCAGCGACATCCACGAAGTAAAGAAGAGGCATGAAGAACTGTATGTGGTGTTTTCGTTGCTTAAATGCACAACCTGAGATATGTTTTTTTTACAAGAAAAAAAAACTTCAGTGATTTTGAATGCAAAATCACGGCCTGGTTTCAGTACGATTATCTCCTGGTTCAGTTTGAGAACATGGCAGTCCTCAAACAGGAAGAACTCACTGAACTAAACATGTTTTCTCTGAATTACGTGCTGCACAATTGCAGATTATTTGTGAATTGATTTTAAATGACAAAATGCTATGAAATGTGGGGCTGTCAATAGCAGATTGAAAATGTGTCTGAATCTTTGAAAAATAGATATAAAATATAAGATATAAGCAACTAATGAAATGAAGTGTAGAATTGTTTCAAATGCTGCTAATATTCATGTTTTAAATCAACCCGTTGTATTAATAGTGGTCTCATTGTGTCAGGCGCAAGAAAGTAAGGTTAAATCATCAACAACTGAGAAGCAGATCAGTGTTGACTGTCATTATGAAAACCTCCTGCTGTGTTGATTGAATCATGTCTAATAGATTTGCACCTAAACAGATAGAAAAACGCCCTGATCACCTGTCAACATTACTGACAGGTGAGATGAGTTACATTGGCGAAGTTTTCAAACCACCTGTCAAGGGTCAAAGATTTGCAGTTTTAATAACCCACAGAATATCATGTTCTATCAGTGTGTTAAACACCAAATTTACCACTATTCTTTCATCGGGAATCTGCTGCTGATTCTTGAGTAATTGCACCACAAAAAAACAACAACTTTAAAACACTTTTTTTACCCATTCAAGGTGGAATTTGAGCTGTGTGTGGCCCCTGAACTAAAATGAGTTTGATCTAGACCCACACTGTACAGTCTCACCTTAAAGCGATCGCACACAAGCTTTCATACTGGTTTAGGTTTTTGGAGGGGAAGAAAAAAAAAGATATAATCACATATTGTCTCGATCCTTGCTGTCACAGTGTCCAGTTCAATCAGTCCCCATGCCTGAAAGCAGAGGTAACACAGGACACGAGCATCAGAGCTGGAGGGCGGAACGATGAAAATAGTCAGCAGAGTCACATTTTCTCTGGCATCGTGTGGATAACCGGGAGTGTTTTCCAGTCTTTACCTGAGGTGGAAATGGCAGCAGAGGCACACTGAGAAAATCGCAAGCCAGCAGAAGCTGTCGGCTGTTTGGCATAATGGTCTTCTTGAAAGGCAGAGCTCTGGTATTGATGTGGATGTTCGTTGAGTTGCTGAGGTTGAGGATGCTGGACGAATGAACGATCTGCTGCCTGGTGATATAAAACAGGACGAGTTCAGGGCTCCATCAGGCTAAAAGGACATGTACACAGGTTTCATTCTGGTAAGAATAAACTGACATGAGCAAATGTGAATGTTCACACTGAAAGTTCTTAACAGAGCGAAGCTACTTATCTCTGTCTATGAAGATAAAAAAAATACTTGTTCCTCTTTTCTTTGTCTGCATTCTGCATATTCGAACATCCATCATATTCCAAAGCTGTTGATCATCATTCGTGTTTCTGGCCTCATATTTGCATATACCATTCCTTATCCCAGCCACTTTGCCTCCGGTTTGTAGAAATAGTGATGTACACCCTCAGCATCAGTCATGATTGATTGTATCGGTGCTGCTGACTTGCTTTAAAGCGGACCTCACCTTCTTAATTCATCTGAGCCTGTTTGCCTTTTTTTTTTTTCTGCCACAGTAAAGGTTTTTCCCTCCCTGCCGCCGTTTATTTCCAAGTTTCTGTTTGTGTGGGTGTGACAGCAGCAGGAGTGAGGCATAGATGTGATTGCGAGGCAGAGTGATCATCAAGCGTTGCGTGGAGATGAAACAGCCTCCATGTAACTTTGAACGCAGCGTCACATACAGGCCCGCATATAAAGGGAGCCGTCCTTTCACCTTTAAATTTTGAATAGTGCATTAAAAGCCTTCATTTCTGAATGTGTGTGTGCGTGTGTGTGATCTCAGAATCAGTGCCAAGCGTCTGGTGGGTCCCCATATGACAAGAGAAGCAATCTGTTTTTGTGAGCTCCGGTCCCGGGGCAGGAGATTAAATTGCTTATTTGGATCCTGGGTTGAGGAAGTTTACTGTAAGTACCTTTGAGGGCTTTAGCAGCAGGAAAAGAAGCTTCGCCAAAGCTCTTCTAAACTTCTCCTTTCAGCCGAGAGAATCAAGGTCAGCTGTTGTTTCTGTCTATGCTTAATAATTCTTTGAATATATGAATGTTGCTACAGATGGTTGAGGAGCTTTCTTTGTTCGGAGGAATGTGGTCTTAGAGACGGATGATTGCAGCGCAGAAGTGTTTATCGGGAGTTACATAAGACTCGCCGTCCTTGTGCAACATTAAACATAACCTTGATGCTTCATTTGTCTTGTTCCTACAGTTCCAGCCAACATCTACAAGGTGTCAGAAGACATTATAGTGAACGAGGGCAGTAATGTGACGCTCAGTTGTTTGGCCAGCGGCAGGCCGGACCCTGCAATCACTTGGCGGCTGCTCAACCCTTCAGGTAAGAACCAAGCGAACACCCGTCCTGGAGAGACGGCAGACCATCACTCTGCACCACACTTCATTAACCCCAAAAAGATGCATCCGTCTCATGACTTGAGTTTTGGTTCATTTTTATTATATTGTGGTTTTGTCAAAATCATCATCTAAACACAGACACAGTACATCAAGCACTCTCTCAGTGGAACGCTTTCTTTTGCAGTGGAGTCATAATCTCCAGGGTTTATGACTGATAAATGTCTCTTAGAATAAAAAGGCTCTTCTTTGGGCCTCAAATCTTGAATCATAATTACTGGAACTACACTTTTTTTCTTCAGTACATAGACACTTGAAATGACACTTCATCTGGGCCTCATCAGTAGAACATTCTTCACTCACAGTCTGAGGCTTTTGAGCTCATGATAATGTTTTCATCCATATATCTAACATCTTCCTTTGATGTAGTTTGAAACCGATCTGTCTTCCTCAGAGTTTTCAAACCATTATCATGAAACATGAAGCAGAGTTCAAAAGCATTGGGCTGTTTTTGGTTTGTTATGTTTAAAATGTTTTTAAAGTGTCTCTTTGAAAGCTTGAAATTGGCAGAGGATTCTTAGATTATTTCATATAAAGTGTGTGTGCACGCGCGTGTGTGCATGTGAACTGAGATGTACTAGAGGGAAGTGGTCGCAGTCGTTTCCAGTCATTGAATAAACCCTTCACTCCTGGTTTACGTTTAATTTAAGTCAAATTAAACTGGCAACACTAACAAATGTGAACAAAGCGAATTGAGTAGATTGAACTTCTCTGAGGCTTTGACCTTTTTCACCAGACAGAATCTGCAGCAGCGTCCAGCAGGTCACTGAAGGAAGCAAATGAAAACAACTTATTCCTGTTCCATTCCCACTTTCTGGTTCTCTTTTTCAAGGGGTTTTTTGTTCACTTAGAGGTCTTTTAAACATTTAAAATTGGCTCACAGTTGTATTACCATAAAGCTCAGAATTACTGAGAATTTTCTGAAAAGGATATATTTCATTCTTGTGACCTCTACAGCTCCGAGTTTTTTAACCTTCATTACAAAAGTGCGATGAAAAAAAAAATCTGAGTTATGAAGCTCGAAAAATGAAGCAGACTTTTCAGCAGCATTAACCAGCTCTCACTTCAGATGCATATTTGTAAGTGCTACGAAAACACAAAACTCATTTTCTGATGAGATTATGTATAATTGTGATTACACGTTCACAAATGGGAATAAAAAGCTCCTCAACTGATAGGGTCCATCTCGAAATCTTTCAAAACAAGAAGTGTGACTTCTGCTGATCCTTATTCCAAATGTACAAACATGCATTCAGATGGAATTAATTTGCCTGCCTGTGCACATTGGTGATGCTCTTCATGCAGATAAACCCTTAACATCAATCTGACCACTGCATTTAATCTTCAGGTGAACAGGACAATCAAATCCCTTCATCGGAAATTATTCAATCAGATGACGTAAACACATCGATTGAATCTGAGGTTTTTAGGGCTGAAGTGTTTCTCTGTCATTGTGACTTTTTTTACATGTTTCAGAAAATCATTTTCAATTTCAGTTCAATTCAACTTTATTACATAATGCCAAAGACAACACAGTCATATAGGCACATTTACAGAGAAAAACCCAACAATTCCTCATGAATAAGCGCTTTGGAAACGAAAAACTCCTCTTTAACAGGAACCTCTTCAGAAGGAGGCTCAGGGGTGGCAGCTTCCTGCTGCTCTAGTCGGGGTGGGGCGGTACGAAGAGAGGAAAGGGTAAGACAGATAGAGACACTGTGGGGATGGATTCAGACTGTGGTTTTGGGGAGTGAGGAGGGAAACCAGGGTTTGAATCCCGCTCAAAAAAGAATTGAAAATAGCTTAAAAATGAAGTGACATGCCAAAACCTCAGTGTCCAAAAAGAAACATTAATCTTTTTGATTTTTTCATTCATGTAATATTGAATCAAAGTTTGATTGAGGGGCAATTGTATGTGACCCTGCTAAATATTCCAACAGAATATGTAGATTCATTAGAAAAGTCATCTGAACCTGAATGGGATTTGGAACACACACACACATGCACACATGATTCACCTCTGCAGTGGGACCTTCATTGTTCATATAGATGAATATAAAATGTAGAGTTAGATAGCTCTGCATCTTCAAATAGAGAGTGAATAATAATGATTTAACAGCCAGGTTCTTGGTTTGGGTTTGCACCCTGAGCCTGGGTTCAGTATCAACCCATTATTCTAAAGTATGAAAGGCATGTTTGTCTTAATTTAGCTCTTTGCATGTATGAATAATTTGCAGGTCAATGTTCGCGCGTGTCTTCAAACTGTGAACACGGGGTGTGTTGGTACAGCGCTACATGGACGTCCGTCCCTCAGATAGCGATGATACTGTTGCCATGGGGTTTAATCCAATTTCGGGGAAAAGATAAATGTCTTCAACTGCTGATAAGGTTGTAGCATGATGGATGAAGATGCTCAAGTTGACAACATCACAGTTTGATAACAGCCCCACACTGATTGAAAGCCATTCTATTTGTGTGTCTTTATCAATTACTGCATCAGTTTGTCATCGCGCCCGGCATGTTTCATCAAATACATCTGTTTCCTGCACCTGGAAGAGTAACAGCTCAGATAGGTGCCTCTGCTTCTCTCTCCCTCGTTATGTTTTTTTTGTCCATTTGCATTGAAGTCAAGTGTTTTGTTCAGTGTTATTCTGCGAGCCATATGGATTTTGACGGCTGCTTTACACAAATGTAGTGAAACCTGAAAGCTCCTTTTCATTTCCTTTCTGCGAAGCTGAAGTGGATCCCTGGAAGTTCAGATTCCTCGCAAAGTGACTGGCACCAAACTCCCTTTGTTGGGTTAGACTGCTTTTGTTCCCAGATAAAGAACGGAGAGGTGGATAGAGGAAAAGCAAAAAGCAATATCCAATGGTAGATTTCTCATGCTCCGATACACTCGGCTTTAATAGCTACGCTTCTGAAATTCCTGTACAATATCTCCGTAAGGTCCCTGTCATTATTCAGTTGCTCAATTTTTTATTGAGAAAGTAGTGGTGAGACCACCTTCGATCGGCCTTTGTTCTTCACTGAGGCAGTGTGATGGAGGGAACATCCTCGCTCAGGAGGACAGCTTCCTGGGAGTCTGCATGGGCACATGTGGCTCCTGATACGGGGAGGGGGGTGGCTCGCACGGCATTTGCAAACGCAGGCGCTGTTGTTATTTTTGTTGTTGCTGTCGTTCTGCAGGCGTCTTTTCTCCGCAGAATCCATAAGTCTTACCCGGTTGAAGAGCATGTAGGGAGAACTGCTGAGAGAGATAATGATGTCTGGCAGCCTGTGGTCTCCCCGCTTCATGTTTCTGCCTGTCTGGGCGGTGACACCGTTTTTCTGAGCTCGTGAGGCTCTCAACTGTTTGCTGCGACCACACGTATTGAACAGACGCAGAATGCCGTGTCCATAAAAGGTGTAATAATAATTAAAGCAGCTGAGGAATTGACTCATGCGCTCCGTCATGCGTGCTTGTAGGCTGCGTTCCTTTTATGCCTCACGCCGTGCTGCATGCACCCCTCGCAGCAATTCAACACCAATCATATCAATCTACAGAGTATACACAAATTGAGAGCACAATCTCTTTGTGTGGGTGTGCAATTTAACACACTGCATTCAAGGTCCTAGTATCATGCTGTGTGTAACTTTGAAGCTGTGAATACAGAAAGTCTGGTGGATAATGTTGCAGTCAATTTCAATATCATACAAATCAGCAATCTGTAATATGAGTCAAAGTGACTGCAATCATACCTCATTAATTATTAAACTCTGGGCTGCACCGAGTTTATGTAGTAGTCAAAATGATATTGCAGAATAAAAGTGTGAAATATGTTTTTTTTTTTTAGTGTGGGATTCTATTAAGCATATGATATTTTTAAATATAGCTGCAAAGGAAACATTTTCAGCTGTTTCAGCAGAAAAATTGGACATTGACAGAATGTCATCAGAGTTGGGACAGATACCCACTCAAGCCAATGGACCAAAAGTCACAGGACAAGTAAAGTGTGACCACAGGAAATCCATTCTGTCACACTCACCTTTATGGCACATTTGTAAATTTCAGGAAAGTTATCCAAGATTCATAGATTTTTGATTTAAGTTTGACTTTCTATTTCTGGACACACATGAACAGTGATGGGAGCAACTGTGTTAAAGTAAAAGGTGTTACTAAAAAAGTTATTAATTTTACAAGTGATCTAACTAATGAATTTTCCCAGCATTACAACGCTGTTACCATCACTGACTACTATACTACTATAATTCACCTCTTTCAGCTTGTTTTTGCTCTGCTGGAGTCCAGCGGAGCCACTGGAGTTAGTGTACAGAAAGAAGGAGCCGGATTGGTGCAAAGTGTCAAACCGATACATTGCTGGCAGCTTCTCAGTCAGGAAAGTTCTAAATGACATCATCATACCGAAACAAGGAATCTCATTGGTGCAAAGTGCATCACGTGACCTGACAGAGATACAGCCACAGAGAGCGCTGATCATTCAAAAGCAGCTTCTAAATGGAAGCACAGGCATCTATTGGCATATGTCTGTTGCTTTTTGTTTTCCTTTTACAATTGTAGAAATGCTACGTACAGCTACAAATCAAATTCGATTGGTGTTTTGTCTCATATTATCACACAACAACATTTGAGTAATTTAGATTAATGTAATGTTTTCTGTTTGTAATTTATTCTGTCAGGTGCCCATTTATTTCATTAATCATATATTCAGTCTTACAGTTCCATTAAGACAGGATCCAATTCCTGAGTAATTTTAAGTAATCCAATATATTCTTTGCCTCGTAATTAGTTACTTTAAAAATATTTGGACAAAGTTACTTTGAGAAGTATGTCATAAAAATCACAAATTACTTTTTAAAAATAACTTGCCCAACACTGCACATGAAGGCAAACTGTCACTCCATTGTTTGGCAGAGAAATTCAGTCATGAGCATAAATTCTACTTTGACTCATCATGAGAAGAGCCCTGCCTTGTAAAATCTCTCAAATAGCGCGACATCGTTGGCCACGTAAAACCACAACAGACACTTTGTTCTCATCACGTCCATGCCGTATTGTTTTAACAGTTACCAGTTACATATTACATGCTCCAAAACAACCACTCAACCAGAAAAGCAGTGCCATATGGTCACTGCTCACACTTACAGCTCATTTCACTGAAGTAAGAGTGTTGATTGCATCGGCATCAGAGTCCCACCATTCAGCCACCGCAGTGCGGAGTCGACACAGCCGTCAAAGAAGCCGAGAGTATTTACAAAGTCCTATTGCTCTTCATCATTACAGGAGCAAGTCACCTCAGGAATCACCGCAGACAAACTCTCATGTCTGGTTTTGTGAGACTTCATAATGAGTCACGTATCCCAGTGTTAAAGTCTGGCTGGAGCTCATGCTTGCATAACCTCATGAATATTCATAATGAGGCTGATGGTGATGGCACCATGCACATGATATTATACACGCTTGTGTGAAAATTCAGTGTCATTCGCACACAGGCACGCACACCCACACAGGCACGCATGCACACACACACACACACACACACACACACACACACACACACACACACACACACACACACACACACACGCTACTTAACGCCTTGCATTTCTGTCCGCATGAGGATCATAGTTTAGCCCTTTATCAGCCTCTCAATAAAACTGGTCTTTTCTACATATTGAGACTTTCATGACAGTTGCACAGTCCTATTGTGTGGTGTAAGAGCTGCACTACTTGCCCCTAAAGATGGATTTTCCAACCCTTTGGGACAACCTCTTCTGCAATGCCATGTGTTATTTCCCCCCCCAAAAAAACACCATATATGACTAACTTTTCATATTTATAAGATAAATGCATCAATTAGATGCACTTGTTGGGAAAAGTGATGCTTTGCTAAAGTAAATGGACCAAACACTGCAATGTTTTGTCAATAGAGAGCACAACTACAGTATGTTTCATTCTTTCCAATATTTCAGACACCATTTAGTTTGGAACAAATGAAGAAATGCACAAGGTACCAAGTATTGTCTCAGCTGCCTTACAGTTTATTCACATTCCAAACACAAAGCTGTGAATATCAGTTTATTTTGAACACACACACACACACACACACACACACACACACACACACACACACACACACACACACACACACACACACACACACTGTCAAGCTCATCACAAGAGAACAGGAGTAAAAGAGCACCCAAGCATGAACACAAACACTCAGAAATTTAAAAGAAATAAATAAATAAAAAGGCTTCTTTTCTTCAAGCCTCATGAGACAATCGTCCACCAGATTAATGACAGCCACTTGAAGATGTTTCTCTGACAGACAGATGATACAGTATTTGTCTTTTCAACTGGAAATCCTCTTTGGAACTGTGTAGCTCGTGTTAAATTAGAAATTATTTAAAGAAAGCAGATTTGCATGGCCTTGACAGAACATCACACTCTCCGCTAAGAATAGGGACATGGTGACACTTTGTCACATTCCCACAAGCTCCAGTGGAAACGAGAGCAATTCCCTCAGAAATGCTTCTTACGACGGACAGCTGAGAAACCTGCACCCACAACTGCTGTAAACTGGACCAAACCACAAAGTCATTTCATTCTAAAAATGCACACAGTGGTTGGAAAACTCCAAAAAACGTTAATGAAATGCTAATAGAGCAAGCAGAGATGGATCGCTTTAAATCACACTGGTCAGAGTGTGAAACTCCACAAACCAAATGAAATATGACAGTTCAGGGAGCCAATAAACAGCAGACAGTACGTCTGCTCTGGAAAATGCCTCCTGTAAAGTCTTGTCTGTAAAATCCTCCTTTTCTCGAGAGCTGAGAAATAAAAACCAGAAGCGATCTCACAGAATTCAAATAACCCGAGTGACAAACGATGCCTCGGATGCTCTGGTTGAGTGTTTTCTGCTAACTGTCTAAATTGATATTCCACTCCAGGATTTGTTTATGGGATAGTTAATAGCAGGGTTTCTCACGGTGTCCACATTGATTATGGCTGTCATCTGTTTCCACGGGGCCATCCAAGCTGAGAGGCGGCGCCCGCGCCGACTCATTTCTGTGACATTCGTGCCTCTTTTGCTTTATTATCACAACACTAATCAGATTATAACCGATGTCTTTGTTTTTCTAATGCTAAAATGGCATGCTAGATACATGAAAGGATAAACAGGAGCCTCTTCAGTACTTAGTGAAAGTATAGATATACATAATTAGACTCTATCAGCGATGCTGTTTGTCATTGAGACAAGAAGGGAGGCAGGTTATTGCTTGCACATCACTGAGCTTGTAATTAAGGGACTCAGGGACTGAACTGAATGAATTTTCCTCGGGTCTAGTGATTGCCAGAGCAAGTCTGAAGCAAAAATGTTGAGCCTGCTGTGATGAGACTGCAGAGAGCCATGAGATGCACCATGGTAAATATTCGTACCCTTTGAGCATGATCTGAGGTGACAATGAGACAGGAGACGCTTAATTATGAGTATGGATGTGGGCTTCTGCGGGCAAAGCCAACAAGAAGCTCATTAAAGTGGGACAAGTAGCAGCTCACCTGATGGGTTTTATTTGGTTCTTTGTTTTGCTTCACCAAAGGACTAACAAGCAAAGTTTAGTAATTACAACGATCTTGAATGATAACCTGGGCGAGAACCATGATACCACACTTTGATATACCGTATTATATATACCGTACATTTTCAAATAATATTTTTTTCCTATTAAATGCAACAATGGCTTTGGAACAAAGAGAGAAAGAACAATGAAATTTCAGTTGTTGACCTGATCACTGTTTGGTACGATAGAGTGACTGAGTAACGGTTTAGTGCACGAAATACAGTCATCAGGACATCAGATGTTTGAAACCCAAATTATTGAGAGTTGGCATGTTCTTATTCCCAATTCAACTATATCCCACACTCAAATTGAAGCTGATGTTTAACAACAATAAACAAAGATAAAGATAGCATTTTTTTTAAAAAGTTGAGTTTCCCCCTGTTTGAACCTTGGGAACCATTTTCAAATTGATATATTTTCAATAGCGATGTACGTCCTTGTTGTGTGAACAGACACCCAAAATGCATCAACATTTCCCCTTTTTCACTTGAAATCATTTTCCCATAAGCAGGGCCTCAGCTAGACGTCTCAGCGATGATTGTGCCAGAAATCACTGTGTTGTCCTGTTGCTTCAAAGAAAAAATTGCAAACAACTTAGTTTTCCCTATCATTTATGTGTCTTGGGTTTTGACTTTCAGTTTTAATCAAGCCTTTTTAACTGGGTCATTAATCCTTTTCACTCTCTTTAAATGTATCTGTATTCGAAATCAATCACAGTAATGGCTTTTATCCAGCTTTCCCTCTTCAAGACTTTCAATGCAGCCATCATTTTACGACTCATCTGAAGGGGACGTTTACAATGACACAAGAGAATAAGTGTTACCTTTGTTATTCCTTCACTGGAGACGCCAGACATGAGGGTTCAGATATTGACTGCTGTCAGCTCCATTCAGTTTGGCACAATTACTCCAGACCACAGAACAAACAAATAGCACATCTGTTTGTCGTCTCATTAGACTGGTCCCTTTTGACCCGCCGGCTGTAGGTTCACAATGACACTTCGAAGATCTGAGATGAGCACAGCGCATAACAAGGCCCGCAGAAGAAGCTCTGTGTCTCCTCTATGGCGCCCGCATGAAACATGGACTATCTTGTAGTTCTTGTACTTTTTTATCTGAACAGTTTTTTGTTCAGCCTCTGCGTGGGTGCTGCTGTAAATATTGACTGAATAGCTCATTGCTGGAACGGGGAGGGGAGCAGAGGTGAAGGGATATTTCGCTGAGATTGGAGGAATCAAAGGAGATGAAAGAGACGGGTGTGGAGAAGTGCAGTATGTGAATGTGCGTAGCAGAGAGTTGAACGCACATTTGTGGTTCGGCGCATTTGTTCAGAGGCTGCATGTAGAGAGATCTGCCCGATGTTGGCTTCTCCGCCAGGCTGACTGGCAGCCACCTTCACCTCCACCGCATTATCCAGATGGGTTCTGGGTGAATGGCGGCACACCGTCGAGCACGATGAGTGGAGAAATGGGAGCCACTGGTCAAGCGAGGAAGCAAAAAATTAAGCTAAGCCGGCTGGAGATTGAAGAGGGAACGAGAGAAACAGACAGAGATAATCAGAATGATGCTTTCGTATGCAAATGACCAGTTTCATTAGACGTGCAATCACTCTTATCGTTAGTTATAGCAACCCCAGTCGTTAATTAATGTTCAATTATGCATTCAAGATCCTCTCACCCCCTCCGTTGTAATAAGGTTTGTCAGTCATCTGGTGCTGCAGGCGGAATGGCCAAAATGAAACCTTCGGTCCGCTCAAGTAAAAACACACATATCTGGACATCACACACCCATGGAAGAGATTCTTCACATGAAGGAGAAAGAAAGTGTGCTGCACCCTGGCGGAGAAGTGACTGAATCGCTGCTGAGAGTGGCCGATAAACTCCGAAATATCAACAGCTTCAAGTTCCAGAACACCTATTACCTGTCCATCAGTGCTCTTGTTTACTGTCGCAGTGTCCTTGAGCAACACGCTGAAACCTTAAGGTGTTCTGGATAATGGCAGCAGCTAACTGTAAATGGCGAGCTATGAATCTACCACAACAGTTTCATTGCAACAAAGACATCTGTCCAAATGAATTGATTTGGACCGCAGCCCACATTCCGATGCTATATGATCCCGCTGAATATTGAAGTCATAACCCTTTTATAACGGCGCTTGGCAGGGCGGCCTTTTAGAGATTTGACGCTGAGTGCCCTTGACACCCCTCCTACGCTGGCCTCGGCAACACCGGCCGCGCTCCAAGACGGGGGATTGGGAGAGTTTCCCCCAGGACTGTCACCTTATCTGGGAGCGCTCCTCGCCCCGTTCCTCTCAACAACTCTTCGCCTATTCATCTTCTGCCGTCGCTCCATTTTCCTCTACTTCTTTTTCGCTCTCCGTGTCTCCACCACCTTCCATCATGCTTCCATCTATTCGTTTGGCAGAGGGTGAGATTCATTTCAGCTGTCCTTTTTCAACCTCTGCTTGCTGTTGGGGGCGGCGCCGGGAGCCAGAGTGCACGGCTTTGTGCACGCTCTGAGGAAGAAGTAGAGCAGGCAAGAGTGCAGATGCATAGGTGCTTTCAATAGTGTGACTCCTGTGCAGCAGTATGAGTGGGTGAGAAGATTAGGAAGGAAACACACACACACACACACACACACATACACATACACATACACACACACATCATCGTCATATGCCAAGCTGGCAGTGACAGAGTGTAGTTGACAAGCCGGCTGATTGTGAAAATGAAGCGTACGGTAGTGACAGGTCCTTGTAAGAGCAACCCAGGTCAAGCCGCTCACACTCCGTCTCCAGCTGTGTGTGTTTGGCTGTGTGTGTGCACACGCACGCAGCGAGTCGAACCGCGGCCGTCTGGGGAGCAGGAGAAGACAGCTGCTCATCCGTCTCCCGGCAGGTCTCGGATCTGCTGACTGTCACTGTTCACTTGTTTGTTTACAATCAGCACCACTGGCAGCTGCTCTGCAGTCGGTCTGCTGTCACACGGTGCCCCGAACATCATGCGCACAGCTTGCCCTGTGTGTACCTGGCCTCATTAGGTGTAGTCACCGCTGGGCTGGCTCAACGCTACAGTTCCCACTTGTTTAAGAGACACGACTGTACAGAAACTCAGCACTTTTTTTTTTTTTTTCTTTTTTGGCCATAAGCACTTTTTCAATAGCCTCAAGTCACACAGCCCCTCAGGGAGACGGCAGCCTGAAGGAGAAGTGAATTCAGGTTTGGAATTGGATTAAAGGTTTTTGGTTTGATTCCAGTCTACGAGCCAATGCAGAGGAGAAAGGAAGCTATGTTGGCCCAGTTAGACCCCACCAATGTCCTTTGAGCAATCTGCACATCAGTGACATTCCAAAGGAGAATAAAGGAAAAAGAAGTTTTATCTTGTGTGTGTGTGTGTGTGTGTGTGTGTGTGTGTGTGTGTGTGTGTGTGTGTGTGTGTGTGTGTGTGTGTGTGTGTGTGTTTGCAGCGTTTCCTTTAATATAACACTTTTCAAAAAGATAAGAAATCTCCTGATTAACAAATTCTCAGTAGTATTGGATTCAGATAATCACTGACTAAGAGCTGTATTGAAACGTTCTATGCCACTGTTTTAAAAAAGAATGGCCAGTATAAAAACTGGAAAGAGTGTAGTTTGCATGTAGGGATACTTCTGGATGCCGCTGGATGTTTTTGTAACGGAACAACAGAGAATTTCCTTTAAATGTTTGGGTTCAAAATCAGAAGGTGGGAATGAAACTTTCAATCAGTTTGAGAATTCAAAAATAATCTCAAAGATTTTGAATCAATTGAAATGAGTCACACTTATCATTTATGTTTACAAACTTTTCATTTATTCTTAAGAATCCTCCATATTTGAAGGAAATATCTCCAGTGGTTTCACAGAGTGAGATAGAAATGCTGCAAACAGCAGTATGGGCTGGGTGTGTGACGGGTCTTTTGAATGTAAACTTCTATCGAGAGGAAATGTGCTGAAGTGCAGGTAAACTGTTTCCTGCTGCCAAACGGAGGTGATGATTCAAACTCGTATTGCTCAAATGCTAATTAGATCGCTTGGATGTAAATTCTCATAATTTTGCAATGATTAAGTCGTTAATAAAACAGACAGTTGGATGAAGGTTTAAATTATTTGTTTTGACAACAGCTTATAGGTTTTTAGACATTTAATGTAATATTCTCAAGATCAAGATGTTTTATTTTGTTAAATGGCTTTCAAAGTCATCCTCAGCACAACAAATGTGTACAAATAAACTGTTAAGACATTCTACTTGGTTTATATGGAGTCACTGTATGTTATCCCGCACTTTAGCAGGAAAATTGAGATGTTGTTTTGTATGAATCGGGTGATTTACAGGCGATTATGCAGGTTTTACTCTCAGTAGCTGAATGGAAATGATAGAGTCATGGTCATCTGGAGTACTAAGAGCACATGACAAGGGTAGAGCCTTGACCCCAGTGGCCATAAATCTCTTTAATCACAAGCACACAGACATACAGGTTCCTGCTCTGCCGTCATGTGAAGCTTCTCGTGACGTTTATCCCTGGAGACGCACCTCAGGTGTAACATGGAGAGATGCAGCAGCGCACTTAAAGCTTATCTCGGTGTCAGCTTGGATGTGTGGAGATGATGCTATCGTGCGCGTGTCTTTGCACATGCGGTTGTTGCCGCGATGGTGACAAGGGGAGGAAAGGAAAGGAGGCAGATAAAAAAGCAGTGATAGAAGAATGAACAGTGGTACTCAGTGGCTGACCTTGCTCTACACAAAGCCTCTTCTCCCGTGGCGAGCACAAGCCTATGGAATCCATCCACGCAGTAATGAGAAGTCCTCCCACAACAATGGGCCAGATCCGTTTATCAGCCGAGTGTAAGAAAGAGCGGACAACCCAAACTCCCCCCCCGTGGGAGTTCAATCACTAAGCCCTATTCTGTTTTATCAACAATTAATCTCCTTTTAAAGCCTCGCGCTTCAGTGGGACAAACAGCCACGCCGGCTGCAGCCGCCGCGAGAGGGACGCCGTGGAAGTTGCGGCGAAGACACAACAGAGGCACGCGAGGGTCAGAGAAGAAGAAATAGAAGAAGTAAAGAGTGGGGAAATGAGATAGAGAGAGAAATGACAGCGCTCGGGAAAAAACAGACGGCTGCGCCGCTCCACTGTGCATATCATTTCTTCGGCTCAAGAAGCGGCAAATAAACAGCCGTCTTGTTTTTGGCTCCAGCACCTGTGTTGTTTCTGCACTGCAGGCAGCGGCAGCGACGGCAAATGACTCGTGAATAGAAGTGGAAGTTTTCCTTTTCTTGTTAAGACTGGCAAGACAGATAATATTCATGTACGGTTTTATTTTTTACATATACAGTTTCACTGCCAAATTTAATGGGAAATTCAAATTCAAAAACCGTGGCATAATGATAAGAGGAGACCCGCTAAGACACCTTTGGTGATTACACTTTAATGGATGTAAGATAATTTTGGCCTGACTGCACAGGCTGCAGCCAAGGGTTTAAGTACCTTGTGCAAAATTAAGCTAATTTTAATAACAAAAAAATCTGTAAAGAGAAAACAGATTGCAGAATCATTATAGTATCAGCGTATAATTTGTAAATTAAAGGACAGCCATGTGCTCAATATACGCAGCCATCTCACTTGAAAGAAATATCAAGACACTGCCATATAAAAGTGTAAACTTAGCTTATTGTGAAGTTTTTAGGGAACTCCTTGAGTTTGGAGCAGGTGTAACCAAACTACAGTTTGTTAAAATGTAATGGACTTTGGGACACATATTAAAAAGTTGTAGTTGGCCACATTGAACTATTAAGTGACGCTTTATCCTCTATACCGCTTGTCTTGTTCAGGGTCACAGGGCACTGGAGCCAATCCCAGCTTACAAAGGTCAATGGCAGGGTACACACTGGACAGATTGCCAGTGTTTCAGGAGTTAACCTCAAGTTTGTATAGCTTTGTGTATGTGGCACTCAGTGGGGGAAAAAACAGACCTTGGGTTAAAATAACAGGAAAATACTGAGTTAAGAGCTTGTTTTAGATGGTCAGTAGTGCAGTTACTTTTGGTGGCCTCAAGACAGTCTTGCACTCGACCACATCTCAGGACCATGGGCACTCCAAGAGGTGAAAACACCCTACTCAATTTAAACTGCGTAGGTGCTAGACAGGAAAATTACAACTGTGCTGGAATGGAAACAAGCAAGGACTCTTGCCTTGAGACTCTTGACACTACTGTGCATGGGGCATACAACGCGCACCTTCAGGGTACAAATGTATTTTTTTCTCTCCTTTTCTACCACATATGAGAACCGTGCAAGGTTTTCATTGTGATGAAAGTATACTCTCATTTAAATGCACTGAAAAACACTAAAATCCCCCCCTGGAGATGAATATTTGCAGTATCTTGCCTGTTTTGGCCGCACACTCTCAATATAGTCATAAGTGAGCTTAAAGATTACATTTGGTTTCTGAGCCGGTAATTTATTTTTATTTTTTTTTTCATTATCTCAAATACGAGGAATGTGTTAATGAAAAATAGTGACTTGGTAATTACGTGTTGACCTGTTATTTAAATCACAGTGACAGAGAGATAGCTGCCATGTGGCTGTGTTAGATAAAGCCAGGACCAACTGTCCAAACACAAATGCTCACATGCTGAACACACTCGCGCACACACACACACACACACACACACACACACACACACACACACACACACACACACACACACACACACACACACACACACACACACACGGGTTTGTATGACGTTACTTGTGGAGCCCACTCATTTACATTATATCATCCCTCGCCACATATCCTAACATGAACTCTAAACTACACCTACTTATAACTATACATTATATCTTAACACCTAAAAAACACGGTGTTTTTCAGCACTATTATATTTATACTGTACGTTGAAACCCTGGAGTGCAGCGTGGATACCATTATAAGAGAAAAACAGAAAAGGTGCTCAGAGTAGAAGATCCAGGAATTAGGTGACAGGTATGTACATATACAGTATACAAGTAAAAGCACACATACTGTCACATTCATGCAGACAAAAGAAAATGAATGTCGTGGGGTCTTTTATGCTACTTGACTCTGAAGTTTCTCAAATCAGCTGCTTAACATAAATTAAAGCCGCAAGCGGCATTGGTCGGGACCGAGCCTCCCCGCCGGCCAGCGACTGAGACGTCCACCCACTAACATGAAGCTTTTAGAATCTGTCTTCCATTAACACAGAGTTGTTAGCATCTCCCATCCACTAACATGGAGTAGTTAGCATCTCCCATCCACTAACATGGAGTAGTTAGCATCTCCCATCCACTAACATGGAGTAGTTGGCATCTCCCATCCACTAACATGGAGTAGTTAGCATCTCCCATCCACTAGCATGGAGTAGTTGGCATGTCCCATCCACTAACATGGAGTAGTTAGCATCTCCCATCCACTAACATGGAGTAGTTAGCATGTCCCATCCACTAACATGTAGCTGTTAGCATCTACCACCCACTAACACGGACCTGTTAGCATCTCCCATCCACTAACATTGAGTTGTTAGCATCTCCCATCCACTAACATGGAGTAGTTAGCATCTCCCATCCACTAACATGGAGTAGTTAGCATCTCCCATCCACTAACATCAAGCTGTTAGCATCTCCCATCAATTAACATGGAGTAGTTAGCATCTTGCATCCACTAACATGGAGTAGTTAGCATCTCCCATCCACTAACAAGGAGTAGTTAGCATCTCCCATCCACTAACATGGAGTAGTTAGCATCTCCCATCCACTAACATGGAGTAGTTAGCATCCCCCATCCACTAACATGGAGTAGTTAGCATCCCCCATCCACTAACATGGAGTAGTTAGCATCTCCCATCCACTAACATGGAGTAGTTAGCATCTCCCATCCACTAACATGGAGTTGTTAGCATGTTCCATCCACTAACATGGAGTTGTTAGCTTCTCCCATCTGCTTTTGAGAGTCACTGAATGAAGGCAATCAGTGTCAGAGTTTGATTGACAGCTGCTGTCAGCTGTGTAATTGCAATGCATGCCCATATATGGTAATGTGAGTTAGAGTGGAGAGAGGAGAAAATACAAATCTTTTTTGGGGAAACAACTGCTCCTTGTTCCTTTGCTGTTTGGCAAAACTGAACAAAAAATATCACGTTTGATAGGAAAATTTGTTGTCTTTCAGTTGGTGAGGCTTTCAGAGCAGTCAGACTTTTAGTTTGGACCGTAGAGGCCTCAGTTTGTGAGAAGCGCAAGATTTTTCCCCATCCGGCTCCATTATACCTGAGAGCAAAAAAATGCAGAGCGCACACCTTTTCTTACCTGTGAAAACATACATATAACATGATATTTTCCCCACTTATGTTACATCATCTTGTTCGGGAGAACCTGCTGGAACTTTCCGTGTGCTCGGTTTGTTGATAGGAGTCACGGTTTAGCCGCAGTCGCCACTTGTTCGAGGTGCTGAAAAAAGGCGACCTTTTTCCTTTTTTCCCCATTATAACGGATGAGGGCCGGAGCAAGGCAGGATTTCAGACTTCCAAATTTGAACGCTAATAAAATCCACACCATTCGACTTTTGACAAAGTTGTTCACAACTTTTGTAGAGAAAATTGTCCTCTTTCACGTCGCGTGAATCTTATGTGTGTACGACAAACGGTCTCGGAGGAGATAATTTTTTCGTGAGGAGTGATTTTGATCAAAATTTTACTTTGAAAGGGAAATAGCGGACTTCCTGTTGGATTTAGGTCAGGGGTGTGAGCGCGTGAAATGTAGATCTTGATGAGACGAACGCATGAGTGTTGGTTTGATCTCTCTACGACATTCCTGCGGGCTGTAGCGACTGTTTTAGACGTTTTTTTGGATATAGGTGGCGCTAGAGAGCAGATGGGGTCAATTTTTCCATTTTATAAAATTTTTCGCCGGTCATGATGTGCGTGCCAAATTTGGTGAGTTTTCGTGCATGTTTAGGGGGTCAAATTCGCGTTTATTTGGGCGTTAGTATAATAATAATATAGAAGAACGAGAACGACAAACGAACGAAAAACAATAGAGACCTTGCCCTACGGGCAAGGTGGCCTGCGGCCACCTTGCCCTCCGGGGCTCGGTCCCTAATTAGCATTTGCAAAATAAACGTGATGTTTCGCACTCTAGTAAAGTGATGCAGATGAATGATGCATGAGGATATGCAAATTAAAGCAATCCAGTTAAAGTTGCTGGTTTGTGGTTCTCGTTCCTCACCCCTTCGCCTCCTCCGTCGCTCTCTCACTCTCTCCTCCTTCTCTTGCCCATCGCTCTTGTTTTTTTTAAAAAACAGGTAGGGGAATTTATGAGTGCATCCGTTGTGTACCCAGTGAAGTTACCGTGTAAGTTACCTAGTTGGTGTTCCGCTACGGCCCCTCACTCCGATACATGCCTTTCAATTGGCATGGAAAACCAGCGGACGTTCACGCGAACTTACAACTGCTAATGTAATGCAAATCAGCATCCAGCAGGCATTTGTGGAAAGCTTACCTCTTCCCATGTCGGTTCCAAGAGTCTGCCATTACATATCCCAAAGTCCTTGGGCCTTTCAGTGTTATAATGTGTGTGTGTGTGTGTGTGTGTGTGTGTGTGTGTGTGTGTGTGTGTGGGGGGGGGGGGGGGGGGGGGGGGGGGGGGGGGCACGGTAATTATATGCATTGTACTCTCTGAAAGGCTGGAGCTTGGCTCCATGGCACATTAACAAATAGAGAGAACTATTCAAGAGGTTGAATCTCAGTTGAGAGTTCATCCTCAAACGTCTTAAAGGTGATAACTGTCACCGGTTGGCTGTTGATACAGACTGTTGTTTCTAATCTGGTGTTTCAGAAAATTCTATGCGCTTTCAGCCGATAATGGCCTGGAGGACGGGCCGGCTGAAGAGCGGAGCGGAGCTGAGCTCTCCTCAGCTGTGAAAAGCTGTAAACCACTCACAGATCTTTCTTTTGTAATTCCTTCATATTTTTTATTTATAGTATCATCGCTCTGAGCTCTGATTACATGTTTGCTCTCGTTGTTGATGAAACCCCCGCATCAGACATATTACTTTTCAGCAGCTCATCAAACAATTTGCTCTTAAAAGAATCTGTTTCCAATTGAAAAACTTAATTTAATTTAGGTGTGCTATACTGTTCTCTCTAGGAGTCGGCAAATAATTTCATTCTGAAAATAGATATGCGTCACCAAAAGTTGAATTTCTCTTCATTGTCGGAAGAGATGACAGTTACTGCAGCCGCTGCTAAAGGACACCACATGGTTCTTTATTTATGTTTTGCAGTGAGATAAATTTAACATCATTTTTAGAGAAAAATTCTTTTCTCTGTCAAAGCTCCTCAGTTCAGCTGTGAAAAACACTCTAGATAAGCCCAAGTTCCTATTCCAGTTCCCGTTATTCTCTGAGTACAACACAGACAATGCGTTTCGCCACCTTTTCTCTGTGCTGCTCATTGTGGATTCTATTGTTGGAGTAGCTCAAGGCTACTGACACTTCAGTGCCCCCGAATCCGAGTACGCCGGAAGAAAAAGTTGGAGAGAAACACTTGTATTGTGAAAATGTAATCAATAGACGCACCGCCAATCTGCTGCAAGTTGACACGGACAAACTA